>NC_137684.1:25665280-25812780 GCF_963989245.1 Nansenia antarctica | reverse complement strand
GTAATTGGCAGGGGAGGAGGGCTAGAGCCTGTGTTAAATGAAAACAATCACCACTTTCTGATCCATAACTATTCATATTCATTACGACGGTTGTCTCAGACATTGTACGTGATGTTGACAGAGAGATCTTTTTTGGATCCACACCCTAGAAAGTCTACAACCCCTTGGTTCGAATGAGGATTTCGAGTGTTGTGCTATGAATAAATGACTTTAGACACTAGATTATGTTCTGTGCTATATTATGGCTACTGCCTGATGTCTGCATGTTTGTAGCATTTCTCTATTGTTTTTGTTGGGATGCAGGGGGCTATAGCTGTTGGGAATGTTCCTATACAAAAATGCATTTGTGACACGGTCTGGTGGAATTGCGAAGAACACGCAAACGGCAAAGGCTTCAAATCTCTTCTCATTATAGTATAGTATTTCTGGTCAAAAACTGTGATTTTTTGGGGGGGTCATCAGACGCAACTTGAGGTTTTGAAGTACCCACTCGTTATTTTTTCGAACAGTTTTACGATTGTTAAATACTACTTACTCAGCAAAATAATCTTATTTTTAGCCTGATTTCTCCCGGGAAATCCCTCCTTGTGGGAGGGGAGAAACTGATTCCAGGTTTTTTTCATTGGTCGATCGATGTGGCTACGAGAGGAGTCAGGAAGCAGCGTGAGTGGTTGGGGGTGGGGTTAACCAGCTGTTGTTACCACCCATTACCTGGCTGTGCAGAAGTGTGAAAAGCTCCAGATCTTTGAGGGACTTAGTTTTCTCTGCTTAGTGATTTCAGGTGTAACACATTTCAAATACTCATGTCATCTTCAGATTTCAATGTATGATACATCATTTGAAAGCTTACAATATGTAGTCCAAGCACATGTAAAACACTGAAAAATTACTTTGCCTTCTGGTTGCACATTTCACCAGACTGTGTCACATTTTAAATAAAGCAATAATAGCACATTTGGGTGATTGTGGACAGGTAGCACTTGTTATATTATGGGGGAACTGTATAAAACATTTGTCAAACAGGCAAGCCATGAAGTGAACCATGAAGGGATCTGAGTGCTTGGAAGATAAACCATTGAAGTAGAACATCAAAGTAGTTGTTTTTGGCTGTTGAATAAAAACAATATTACATACTGCATTTGAAATGAGAGTCTTATTTGAGACAATGGCAGAAAAGGAAAGCAAACGTGGAGGCGTTTCAGTTCAGAGTGACACTGAGACCGAACATTTCGGAGGAGCCTACAAATAGCAGAGTCTTCTGAAAACCCTCCCAATGAAGAACATTGGCACATTTTGGAGGGCAATTATTATTACAAAAGTATTCTTATCTTAAAGAGACACTTGAAGCCTAGCTTGGCAGATCAACTGGAATAATAGGATTACTGGAAATAATACATTCACTCCCTGTCACACTACTAATGGGCCAAGTATTGATGATCCAAACTTTAACACTAGAACAGCCATGAGGGGTCATTTGAGTAAAGAAAAATTTTATATATTTGCACTCTATAACATTTCAGGACCCTCCTTTCATGATTGTCCTCGATTTGTGTGTTCCACCACCCAGTATCCTTCCTTTTTCAAAATCACATCAGGATAAGCTAGTATAAAGCTATTTTGCCGTTTTTCTGTGTAGGAAGTAGGCTAATTTACAAGCGGCCAACTAGTGGTCGTTGTGTGTAAATAGCAGGTTAGCATTGTAAAGAGGCGGCTCTTTTAGTAGGTAAAAAGGCACGGCTGTTCTAGTGTTGAACTTCATTTCCGCAAAGTCTTTAATTTAATTCCAGACCTCAGTACCACCAATCTGTTAATGGGTGGCAACTTTAACTGTTACCTTCACTCTTACTTTTATAGGCTCTCCTCCTGTACTCCACCCACCATTGAATCTGTCCTAACATTAAATAATCTGATTAAGTCTAGAAATATGGTAGATATCTGGAGACTACAACGACCAATCGACTATTCATTTTTCTCTCATGTCCATAAATCATACACAATTATTTTCTACAGCCTCAGACATGTTCATTGACTTTCTCACACTCATTGTTGCCATGCCAATCTCGCTGGACGCTAATACATCCCTAAACAGAAACTCGAATCCAGTATGCAACAGACCTGCTAATATACTTTGTGAAGAAGGTTTCTCTCTACTTGAAACGCCTTGTGAGGACAGGCAATAAACCTATATGGAGGACATGATCAAAAGGCTCATAGAAAATAAATCCTGTGAGACAACAAATTAAGACGTTCCTGGTCGACACATTGGCGCAAATAAGAGAGACAATTGTGTTATGACAGGTAACAAGATTGCCTTTGTGAAATATGCCAAGTAGAAGGCTTGTCTGTGAAGCCATGCGACATAAGGACAAAAATTACTTTTTCACACAGCCATGAAATCCCCAACTGTTAGACATAATGTTCATAATGTTCATAGCAAAACGTTCCAAATTAACACGGATGATTATAGAGAAGAGGGCACAATCAACAGAAAGACAGTCTGCGTGGGTACATCGTTCTACTCTTCTTGCATGATTTTTAGGGGTAGTATGTATTATTTTAGGATGTATGCACCTACATCTTTACAATTGTTTGCATTTAGTGTCCACAATACAGTACTGTATTTGAAAGAGGAATACAAGGGGGGCTTTGGTGGTGTAGTGGATTAAGTGCTGACCATGTACAGCAGGGTTCCCGGTTCGATTCCAGCCACAGACATGTCCTGCATGTCATCCCTCCTCTCTCTCTCACCCATCCTTCCTGTCATAATCTCTACTGTATCTGTCATTAAAAAAAAAAGAGGAATACAAAAAAAAGAAACAAATAATCAATTTTTCCTTTATTGGCCCTTTTTCATTGGCTCTTATCTCCTTTCCTACTCTCCATGGTATATCTTGAAGCACTCAGTGTGCAGTGGAGCTTTGCATTTCCCACATACACAGGTAGAGCATTTGTCACATTGATGGCAGATCTGGGACCAGTGCATCGTCTAGACTGGCCAGTGAGAAGCTTTGTCATCTCGCCTGATCTTCAACAGTAGCAGCCAGTAGAGCTATTCTTCCGTGGCTCAGTGGTTTTGTGCCAAACTGTTGCATAAGAGAGACGGTGCCACTATCCGTGAGAAGGTAAGCAGATCTGGGACCAGTGCATCGTCTTTGACTGGCCAGTGAGAAGCTTTGTCATATCTCGCCTGATCTTCAACAGTAGCAGCCAGTCGAGCTATTCTTCCGTGGCTCAGTGGTTTTGTGCCAAACTGTTGCATAAGAGAGACGGTGCCACTATCCGTGAGAAGGTAGGCAGGCACAAAGGCACGTTGCTCCTTTGTTCCATCTCTTGACAGAAGGTCTCACTGTATTTCTCCATCGTGTTTGTTGCCACTGCGAAGTGAAGAGGTTGTCATGGATGAACTTGCATCGTTGAGGCAGCCCAACCCAGTCTCACAGCCAGGATTATGTGCCGTATGCGTTACCCCACCGGTCACTATTGTTGCCGTTAACATGTTTACCATACTCATTCTATAACCACACTGAACAAAGTTGAGTAATTGCAAATGCATATTACTCAACAAACACGGCTTCCTTTGTCCCTCCCCCTTGAGCTCAACAGCCAATCACACCCAAGTGAAAGCATACATGTATTTTCATGACAAACAAGCCTATTCTGTTGCTAGATTACACTTATTTAATTAACGTAAAACTGTTCGGAAAAATAACGAGTGGGTACTTCACATCTTAAAGTTGAATGTTAGCTAAAAAACAGAAAATCTGAGTTTTAGGTCAGAAATAGTTTGAATGCTGATTTCACGTATTTCTGTTTTCCGAGAGGTGGCTGATTACATCGTCAGTCGACACATATATCAATTCTAGACACTATAAAGATGATGTGTACCAAAAATCTTTGTCCTATCTTCATGTTAACATACTTTACTAACCGTTTGTTTGGGAACTTTGATGCAGCCAGCCTCTTCTCATGGTGCAACCAATAAGTAAACAGCTCTGGTCATGTGACAGTTTACACTAAACATGTGACACTGCACATATTTCATTGAGACCCTTTGTTATTCCAATATTTGCTAAAAATGCATTGGTATCATTCAGTAAATGTTTTAGAGCCTCATATTTGATTTCTTTGTCACGTCAGCAGCAGCAGAATGTATTGTTAAGTGTAAGAAAACATTTTCTCAGCTCAAGTTGAAGCAAATACAGTGCAGTAGTATTGGAAAGAGGAAACATTGTTATCTTCTTTTAGCTGTATACTCCAACAGTTTGGATTTTAAATCAAACAACTACCATGAGGTTAAAGTGCAGATTCTCCGCTTTAATTCAATGGCATTCACCATTTAGAAAGTAAAATATTTTTGTTATATTTTTTAATATTTAAGACTCTAATAGTATTGGAAAAGCTCATAATGTCCAAATGAAGCACTCGTGTTTAGTATTTCTTTGACAATACTTTGCATGCAATAACAGCCTGGGTATAATTATTATTCTCTGGTGATACCAGGCCTTTACTGCAGCCAGCTTCACCCAAAACATTCTGCCATCATTTCCTGATGATAAGATTTTAGGCAAAAAGACCTAAAGAAAACAACAGCTGAAGATGGAGTACAGACTGGGCAGAGAACGTACCCAACGTCTGGTGGGGTCAATGGGTCACAGACTTCAGGCAGTTGAAGACTGTTGACCAAAATACTAAACACACGTGCTTCATTTGGACATTATATGAATCTGTCCATTTCTTTGGGTGCCCTGAACTACTTTACGGCACTACTTGAACCTCATAGTAATTCTTTGATTTAAAATACAAACCTTTAAAGTGTCGAGCCAAAATAAGAAAGAAATGCTTCACTGTTCCATTACGTACGCAGGGCACTGTATATCAACTCATGCAATGACATTGGATTTCAGAGTCAAAGGAGGAATGTGAGGCCTTGCTTTCCAAAAGCAATGCCAATGCAGTGGCATAGCCAGGGACCAAAAAGAAAATACTTTCTTCTTGAGAACTTCTCAAAACTTGAGGTGACAGGTTAGAGCACAATTAATCATGTAAATTGCACAAATTGTGTGCTTGTGCTAAAAAAATGTAATTTAATACATTTAATAATATTGTTATTCTACTTCTCTTGCAGACTGTGGCAATACATTGTTGGAAGGAACGTCAAACACAGAGAGCAGGAATGCACAATATCCTATTAGAGAAGACTATGTCTGTCCCTCTAATTAGCTTTTGGCCTTTTCTTCCAATGGAGTTCCAAGCCTACCCGTACCTCCCCCCCCAAAAAACACCTTTTACAGCATATTAGAGCAAGACACCTCAGAACAGTCTACAATATTGGTAAATACAAGAGGCCAAATGTGTGCTTAAAAATAATTGTGTTTGTAATAATAATAATAATAATTGTGATGTTATGAAGAATAGCAGTGAAGGTGGAAAAGATAATGAACTGAGGGAAACTTCCCATGCAATGGAAGGTGAGTGATCAAATAGATAGAAATAAAGATAAAAATGGGGGCGGCTGTGGCGTAGGAGGTAGAGTCGCCGTCTAATGATCACAAGGTTGGCAGATCAGGGGTTCGAGCCCCGGCTGGCCACATGTCGAAGTGTCCTTGGGCAAGACGCTGAACCCCAAAATTGCTCCCAGTGAGCGGGCCAGTGCCTTGCATGGCAGCTTGCCACCATTGGTGTGTGAATGTGTGTGTGAATGGGTGAATGAGAGGCCGTTGTAAAGCGCTTTGGAGCAGCAAAAAAAGGCGCTATATAAGTGCAGTCCATTTACCATTACCATTTATAAAATGATGAGCGACATATAAAAGTAATCCTCATTTGCATGTATTTCTCTGATTTACAAATGCTTCACGGATGGAATGGAGAAATCTACTGTATGTCCTCCACATCCACGGTCCCACTATCAGGTGCAAGTAGGTGTCTTGACACTGTAGTTAAAAGCTCACCACCAAGACAGCTGCCATTTGATCTTAAAAGATAGAATTCTTATTTTCATTAAAGAGTGGAATACTGCATTTGGCCTGTTTTTCAGTTTCAGAAAAAAAGGTCATTCAGATCCTGGTGGGTTTTGATATAAAGTGATATAATCAATTACTTGAGCATGTGGTGTGAATGTCTCTCCACAACAGTGAGTGAGATTCAAAATATGTGATATTTGGGGTATTCATTTCTCCATTGAGATTGAGACCTCTAATATATTCCATTGTGAAGAGACTTTTATTGGGACAGGGGCAAGAACGTGTTGCTGATGCTGAGGTAGAAATGTCTTATGTTTGAGCTGCTGTAGCTGTCACATCTTGATGGTGTCATGGCTATGTCAGCATTCTCCAACTGAAGACAATCACATGTTCAAGTCCCAGGTGAGTTCATTGTGTAAATGTACTGTATGTATGTGCATGTCAATTGATGCTGTAGCAATGTTGTGCATAATGCAAGTATGTCTGTGAAAAGACATGAGGCAATGCTGAAAGCTCCCCACAAAATGTGAACGGGAAAATAAACAAGTCCTGATCACCATTGTGATGTCATAGCATAGCTAAGGAGACATTGAGGCAATATTGGTCTGTTAATGTTGTATCAATATAAGAATGTTACTTCATAACAATAGTGATTGCCTAACAGAATGACACTCCAAATTACAGCTGGACGATGACCATTACATGGCAGCATTTACAACGTGTTATATTTCAACCCACAGCCTGCAGACAGTGTAGCAACTTTAGATGCTGACCCTCATATGAGGGCATTTAGAAAACATTAATTGACAACCCACAGATTAATTTATTACATTGTTGGACAGTGACAGTCAAATGCTGACGTTTAGAAAACGTGTTTCAACCCAAAGACTAGCTTATCACAATGTTGGATGGTGGCTAACCTCCTCCCCAGGCTCCTTGTGCACAGCGCATACCCTGTAAGCAACAACAACTCAAGCCCGGCCATAGTCAGAGTGAATTTACTGAGTAAAGTATTTGTTATTATTTGATTTCCGCACATCACACGGCTGCGAGGCGTAGGTCCAAGTCAGAAGAGTGTGGTGTTGCTAGCACTGGAGGGAAGTACTGTGGGAGATGATTGATGCGAAGTAAAGCTAATGGCGAAGTGTCATCCATTTTCGACTTCTTCTCTCTCTATTGGCTTAATGAAGGCCAAGTTTGACACGTTGGTCCACTAGACGGAAGTGTCTAGGAATGAGACTAGATGGTGACAAGTCAAACGCTGACCTTTAGAAACATTTCATTTTTCACATACATTTTTTCCACATACATTATGTTTATTTATTTATTTTGTGTTGTTTCAATATTAAGAATGGACAATTGTTAGTACTGTGGATACTGTACTTTATGTATTGATTAATGGATTATATATCATTGTTCTCACTTGGAAGTGACGGAGAGGGGTAGGACATGATAAGCTTAGGCTTCATCCTACACCCTTTCGAACAGTGATACCTGTACTTTTCGTTATTAGTTTTTTTTTTTATCATGTTCGAAATAAAGATTAATTCATACTTTTTCAGGCAATAATGTAACAACGTTACATGATGAGCATCAAATGGGTGACTTGAGTCAACATTGAAAAATAACCATGACATCACATCTGATCTCAACTAAACATCTAACTAAACATCTAACTGGTAATTCAAACGGACGTGTGACTGAACAACAACCGTCAAATAGTAATAATATTAGTTATATAATAATAATAAATAATTGTAGTTTTAGAGTCTAAAATGTTTTCAAAAACATTACTCTCAAAATGAAAAATGCCCATGACATACAATACAAGTACAGTACATAGAAAATCCTAACCACATACCCAATAGATTTCCATACATTTTAAAGTGTTTCAGCTACATTTCTCTACACATATTGAAAGGCCCTGAGACGTTTTCTTTTTTTACATAACCCGACAATGATGATTCATAGTAAATTGCCGTGCACAGAGAAGTAAGGGTTAAACACATGGGTGGTATACGCCATAGGGACACCGTGCTGTGCTGAGTGATAGGATTAAAAGTCAGTAGTGGATGGATGGGTGGCTGGTGGGTAGAGCTTTGAACCCATCCCCTTCTCAGTGGCGTCACGGCTGTCATCCACACCCTACAGTGATTCATGCTCTTGGAGAGTTGAAGAAAGGGCTTAAAAGTACAAATGGAATGCTTGGAATGCGATCGATATCAGTGGGCAAGTGAAACATGCAATTGTCTGTGAGTTTACCCGTTTAACTCTTCAGATGGAGCAGCACAGCAATTCAGAAAAGGGGAGATTGACACTGCTGCCCCCCCCCCTGAGACCTATAGGCGAAATGAACTCAGTGATTTATCTTTTTCTCATCAACAGCCATTTTGCACATTTTGGCGTTAACACATTGGCTGTTATTTTTTTCTGCTAAAGGTTTGGTATACAGTTGAGACATGGGGCTGGGGATAATAATAATAATAATAATAATAATAATAATAATAATAATATCTTAGATTTATATAGCTCCTTTCTCAACCCCAAGGACGCTTAACTCTCATATTCGTAGACAGAGCTCTGGATACAAGGACTAACAGTCCATGATGCAATTACAGTTTTAAAAATATAAACGAATTACAAAATACATTGTTACTGCTAACAATCATTCAGCCCTTTTTAGACCTGTGAATACATGGCCATGACTCAACAGGAAGTCATTCTCATGGCAGCCATGAAAATAGATGCTCCCTCCCTGCCAGCGCTGTGGAAGACCTGGCGCTCCGAGCAAATTGTACACAGCCATGAATTATTAAACAGCACCTCCAGCAAAGCCTGATATTTTCCGTCCATCCACAGGAGAGTCCAGCTTTTATTGGAATCCAAGCTCTGTCCTTATTTGGCATTTCCAGCTCTCCCTAGGTAATAAGGACGCAAATGTGACAAGCACTTCTCCCTCCCAAAATCCTTGTGCCCCCCTTGAAGAAGTATGTCCTCTCTTATTCCCTGGTGTCACTTCCAGGTGGTGCAGCATATGGAAGCCCTTTTAGGGAAAAGCTCCGGAATTGATGTCTATGAGTTCGCCTATTCCTTCAACCTCATTTACAAATTGCTTGTGCACAAGCAATTGGTAGTGTATCCTATGAGGACTTGAAGAGAGAGGTTTATACTTATTTGACTCTCAATCAACATGAAGCTTGTGTGATCAAAGTGGATAGGCAACAAGATGCTTAGTGTGGCATAAGGTACTCAAGGACCCGAATGGTTGCAGCTAAACAGTAGATTCATTTTTGTTACGCAAGGTGAGGTCCTCGGGACTAAAGTAAAGCGATCATGTTGGTAAATGAGGGCGCAGAGACATGAAACCAATTAATCAAAAAGCCCAAACTTTATTAATTAACTAAGATAAATGCTCCAAATGAGAGCCAAACCTATAAGAGGGGTTAATGGTTCAATAGAAACATATTTTATTTAACAGTTATATTTTAAGAGGTTTACTTTGTTAAAATACCATACACAACAAATGACTATACTTGGCGTAATGCTAAAAACGAGGGTAGGACGACTGGCGGTAGAGAGGGATACTACTACACCGACAGGCTCTGGACAGGCACACCAGTGAATCTGTGAATGGACACGCACACCACAAAGGGACACGCACACCACAAAGACACGGCAGACACGGCAGACACGCAGCAGGCCCACAGCAACCACACTACACATGCACAGCAGACAGTGGTCTAGGTGTTCCCCAGTGATTAAGCACACCTAACACAGCACACACACACACACGCACACACACACACACACACACACACACACACACACACACACACACACACACACACACACACACACACACACCACATGCAGTGCAAGGAAACTAAACCCAGGAACCCCGACTACACTCTCAACACCGGTTGTTTTTGATACTGTCCGAGTTTTGATATCCAAATCAATATTTTTATGATTACTGACATAATTGCCTGAACATTGACATGAGTGACATGTGTCACTGTTTATGTTTGAATAGCACATTAGGTTTTGTCATTGCTGTTAGGGTCGGCATGATTGTAACACAATGTTACATTTCCCCCAAATCAAGCAGCTTTAAGAGGAAAACTAGTTAGTTTAACTTTGAGATGGTATGAATTATACAAAAATCGATCTATTTGATAGCCTGGATTGTAGAGTGCATCAGTTGCCATTTCTACATATTACAACAATGTATATGCTGAAGCCACTGAAAGAGATTTTTTTTTTAATCAAATGTTGATGGTATGGTTCTCATGTTAATCGATTCCATATCTCATTAGACCACACAGCCCTAAGTGTATTAAACGGGCCATGTAGTTGTTCTAATTTAAATTTCCAAACACCCCAAGGATATCTAAAAAGTCACTGTGTGTGTTATTTTGTAAGAAAAGGCCTTTATTCCACCTTACTCAATATGTTTAAGTCCCTTTGTGGATTCTTGATTGACAATTTGATCCAAGCTTTCTTTCCTAAGTTAAAGACCTGTTGCATACAGTGTCTATTATGTGGATTTATGTAGAATTACTTTTTGCAGTTCGATGCGACAACATTTTTGGTGAGTTACTTTGACACAAGCTTTGTACAATTGTTAGAAATTCTACTAGGCTAAAAAGTTGTCCAACATGTTGTTTTTTTCTAGCTTGCAAAATATCATACTATGCTAGCTCAAACAACATGATATCTTTAACTTCATCATTTTCTTACAGGTATATGATGAAAAGGTGCATTTTACCAGAATGTGTTAAATGGCTAATTTCCATTTTCACCAGACCCTGTCACATTTCTTGACAATATTTCTGTGTATTTCGGTGACCCATTTTTGGCTCGTAAGCACTCATTTTAGAACAAGTATCTGCATTTATATAAGAATTCTATAGCATCTCTTTAATAATTAGAGAAGGTAAGCAGTGTTACAGTTAGTATATAACAAGGATAGGAGAAGTAGCTTGCATTAGCAACCTATTGCTCTTGACTTGTTTTCATAACTAGCTAACTACTGCAACTCTGCCTCATTAAAAAACGACACCGCTACATTTACTTTTACAGTAAACCATTTTTGAAGCATACACTTTATTAGCATGTTTAAACGACATGGTTGGTTAAGGTTTTCAAAGTCTCCTGTGATTTCCCGCTCTGTAAAAAAACTTGCCAGGCATTCTCATTTGCGCTGTGTCCATCGAAAAACAGCCCATCAGTGCCAAAAACTCAACTATAATAGGCCCCAGGATAATGATTACTCTGACTGATGGCATAATGAGGGCTTCATAAATATGCATAGGTCACTGAGGGTAGCAATCTTGTGGATTATTTAAATTCGCAGGGTGAGAGGTCAGGCTAATGAGAAGGAGCTGGCAGTGGTTGGGACCATTGCCATGGGAATACAGACGCTTGCTGTCTATATCACAGACTGTTTCCCTCCAAGGGACAACCAACCGTGGAAAGAGGCCCATCTGAAGTTGTGAGTCAGTATAGGTACCTCTGAGTTTTGGCCCTGAGGCTCCAGAAGACCCTTCGTCTTTTGGACGGCATCGGTTCAAACAGGCTGTGGTTGGGGTGGCTGGATCATCTTTGATGATCCTCTGGGCTTTGCTGACACACACCGTTTGTTGTATATGTCCTGGACGGAGGGAAGCTCATATCCACTGATGCGGTCGGCTGTTCGCACCACCCTCTGTAGCGCTTTTGCGGGTTGAGGGCAGTGCAGTTGCCGTGCCAGGCGGTGATGCACCCAGTCAGAATGCTCTCCGTTGCGCCTCTGTAGAAGGCCCGCAGAGTCTTGGATCCCATGCAAACATCTTCAGCCGCCTGAGGTGAAAAAGGCGCTGCTGTGCTGTTTGGTATGCTCATCCCAGGTGAGGTCGTTGGAGATGTGGACACCGAGGAACTTTAAACTGCTGACCCTCTCTATCTACGGCTGATTTTTTTTTTTTACATTTTTGTGAAATGGTTCCCCATGTACAGTCAAAATAAAAACGTTGAACAATCCTAGCTAGATGATGGTTATTTTCAATGTGACTGCTAGCTAAAATGTCAGTCAGCCGGAATGTGGGTTCAGATGACGTCCAGATGACGTCTTTCTAGGACGTCCAGATGACGTCTTTAGGATGTCTTAGTCCATAAAATGTCAAAGTCAGCCTGCGTGTGTGTCTGTGTGTGTGTGTGTGTGTGTGTGTGTGTGTGTTGTGTAGCATTACAGTTACTGTGGGAAGCCCAAAACTATCCCCTGGGGCACACTGCCGCCTTTTAAAGGTTCCGGGAGCAACCGTGCCAGGATTGAAGGGGGAATGGGAGCTCACCGATGAGGAAGTCCTCTTCAATTTATTTCCAGTAGCCCATGGGATTGTTCAACATAATTAGTCACCGGGCTTGGTTTGGTCTGCTAATGATGGCCACATGGGAGTCTTATAAAAGGACAGGGGTTTGTTGCATTTGGGTTTGGTAGTGTGGCTGTGACTTAATGCCCATGGCCTGTGTCCTCCTGGTTTGTTCTTTTTTTTAACCTTCTTAACCTTCTTTATTAGTCTGAATGTCTCCTCACTGAAACCTCCCAACCTTGCCTTTGTCACGCCTTTGTCTGGGACGCACAGACTGCCAAGATGGTAAACATTGTCTGACTTTCAAGATGGGGAACATTGTCTGGGAAGCATAAAATAAAATGCTCTCAGGCAGGCTGCAAACGTTGTCATTGAGCAGAAGATGCTACAGGTTTTAGCCATGTGCATTTCAGATTTTTTTAAATGTATATTTTTCATGTCTCTTGTGTTTATTTGTGTTTATCATGCCTTGAATAGCAATAAATACTGTATGTATTCTAAAATCAGTGTTATTTGAATGCAAGTCTTGTGTCTTGACCCCAAGCCAGTTGCGTCCCCACTGCTATATTTTGTAACCATGAGCAAAGTGTGATTAAATTGTTCAAGAGCTACTGACCATTGTTGTCAAGCCTCTATAGAGTAAACAATCATGCAGGTAACAACTGTGTCGTTCAGAAACATGAGATTGTCCATGCACCACACCTACTGAGGTAGCCCTGGCTGAAACATATAAACTCAAATGTCCTCGGACCTTGACAATGTCCTCTTGGCCTGGAGCAGAGCCCTGCACTCATGGACAGAACCACCAGACTCTTTAACAATCTCATATGTGTGAAAAATCCATTACAATATGAACCACTAGACTCTTTAACAATCCCATGTAAAAAAATCCATTACATACTTTATATTAACAAAATGAGACTTGGCTGGTAGGACATACAGACATTGAAACACCAGCTAGCAAGTCTCACCTCATGTTGCCTTGTGGGTGAGGCAGAGCCACATGTTGGAATGCAGCCCTAATGGCCTGACAGAAACCTATGTTTGTAATTGGACTGGCCGGGTTATAGAGACTGGCTTTTAAAAAAGGAGAGGTAAATGCACCTTCTGTGTGCATGCTGTGCCAAAGCAGAAGGATGTCTGTCCCTGGGGCCAGGAGTGGTGAATGTGTGTGTGTGTGTGTGTGTGTGTGTGTGTGTGTGTGTGTGTGTGTGTGTGTGTGTGTTCATGCCTGTGTGCGTGTGTGTGTGTGTGTGTGTGTGTGTGTGTGTGTGTGTGTGTTGAATCCCTCAGAGGGATCATTTAGAGCTTCAGGTTCACCTGAGTCACACCTCACACTTCATCCACACCAGTGAATGTGACAACAATATAACAAGCATGCATTTGTAACACATGTGTGTGTTATGGTGTCTCAATTAAAGGTAGCCTCCACAAGATGTCATCATTATGAACACCGCAGCAACTTGCTGTTACACACAACAGGATTAGAATCTAACAAGACCCCTTGTTTGTTTTTCAAAATGAAAATAAGGGATGGCTCTCATTGAGAGAGAGTCAAAAGACTCAAAAATCTCAGTTTGTGGAAGTGTAGCAAAATCCAGTGATGGGCTGTACAATGAACAGATCGTGACTTACAGTTTATTTACAGTACATTGCTAATACACTAAAATGACACATAAAGCACAATTATTGAAACTGACAGAAAAACCTCACCTGAAGTCTCCAAAACTCTAAACACATTTAGCTGTTTTATTGATTTTATCTTCGATGTATTTGCATTGTATGTACTTTGTCTTTTGTATTGTTTTGTGTTGACCCAGTGTTCTTTTATATACAGTATATGTTTGTATTTATCCTTGCTGGGGCCTCTTGGCCAGGTCATCATTGAAAATGAGTATTTGTTCTCAATTGATTTTATCTGGTTAAATAAAGGTCATTTTTTTTTTTTAATAGCCAGAGGAAACACACATAGAAATCAATGACTTCCATGTCGCAAACATACAGTACATAGCCTTCTTGTCCTGCAAATCTGATGCAAAACATCCTGTAGCATGATTACCTGGAACGCCCTCCACCCTGACCTGAGAGCCGCTCCCTCAGAACCAATTTTTAAACGTCAATTAAAGACTCACCTGTTTAGGCAGGCCGTTAGTCACCTATAGCCATCTTATGTTCCTGTTTATGTTCTGTTTATGTTGTCCCTTTGGGGTGTTCCTCCGTTTTTTGTTTTCCTCCTTTTGACAATGTTTGTTTGCGCCTTTCTTTTCACCCATGTTATCTCTTATTTTTGGTTATTTATTTACAGCAATTGATTTGTAGATCAGTGATTTCCTGCAGCACCTTGCTGAAACCTCCCCTCTCAAATGTGAAGAATCACTGACATTGTATTTTTCCCCATTGACTTAAGCGAAAGCTTTCTTGTCCCGTTTTAAACTGTACGTTCGGTCATGTTTGAATCAACATAACAAGTAAAGTAGATTCCTTTTTCTACCCTAACCCGGAGCTAGCACATGCCTGATCGCATCAATGATTCGAATTCCGTAGGTTCCATTGCATCAGGCAAACTCAATCGAGCACAGCTAAGTATTTGAACTGATTTTCAAATCTTATTGGAACACAGGCCCCCTGCTCGGCTTTTGAGGGAAGCTGTTCATTCCTGAACATTCCTTTCTATTTGAACAAATGAAAAGCCCAACTGTAAGTACTCCTAAATGGTTGAATGTTACATTTTACCATAACACTTAATGCTGTCAAGTGAACTGTCAGAGAAAGGATAGAATGAGCTTATTCTTTAAAGGCTCCCTCACTTTAATGCTTACAGTGATAAGTGAAGGTTAGCAGCTGAATGGAGCAGCCATGATAATTGACATTTAGTGATGAAATGCCTCTCACAATGAATGCTGAAGCAGGAACTAATTACTGCCTATCCAAGTGTCAATAGCATCATCTGCTATGTTCTAAATGTCAGTTTTACATTGAAATGCCTAAAGTACCTTCGGCTAGTCCTGGTTGGCTCCACCGTTTCAATGGACTTTCTCTGCAGCAGCCATTATTCTTATGCTCACTGAATTTCTACTCTCTGCAATTGCTTTGCCCAGGTTTTTTCAGGTGATTTAACAACAACAGGTGGAAGCGGTGGTGTTCCAATATTAACTGAAGTTTATTTGTGTATGTTCATTAGCCAATGAAGTCTGATCCGCCGTTGATTGAACCATAAAAAGACAAAAGGTTGTTATTGTGATTGATGAATGTGCTGCAATTAGAGCCACCAGTTCATTCATTGTTGCATCAGTCTCAAACTAATTCAGGAGTGTCCAATTGTATCTGCATCGTATCTTACTTCCTGCTTGGTGGGAAGGGAAGCCTGTACCCACAGGATACATTTACCCTTCATGGATATACTGTGAAATTAAAGTAGAGATTATCAGCGTTTATTACACGATATTTGTGTACATATTTCTGTACAACACTTTGTATACAGAGGCATATTTCAGGGCACCAAACACAGAGCTAATTTACGAATGCAGCCTGAGTCGCGCGCAGAGCGGTAATAACTGGTAACAATTTGCAGTTGAGTTTTTCACGGTAGCTAACAGCCTCACAAACAGCAGACACCTAGCCAGCAACCAGTGAGTAAAGACAAATGTTATATCTTTGCAGTCGATCAATTTTCAGGACCCTCCTTTCTTGACTTTTCCTAGATATACCTATGCGTTCTACCACCTATTATAAAGCTATTTTGCCGTTTTTCTGTGTAGGAAGCAGGCTAATTTACAAGCGGCCAACTAGTGGTCGTTGTGTGTAAATAGCAGCTTGAGCATTGTAAAGAGGCGGCTCTTTTAGTAGGTAAAAAAGGCACGGCTGTTCTAGTGTTAAGTCTGTCGAGGGGAATCCGGACGAAGCACGGTGTATCTTTTGTAAGAAGGTATTCAAACTAGGCACTACTTAAGTCGGTCGAATCCCACATGCGAAGTGAAAAACACGGCATTTCCGCCAAAAGCCACCAACAGACGCCAGGGATTTCCCAGTTCTGTGCAGTTTTCTCTGCCCCAGCGCCACAGGCCACAGCTAGCACTGGGCCACCAGCACCAGGTGATCTCCAAACAACGTTTGGGTCTACAACCACACTCAAAGCGGAGGTGCTGTGGACTGTTAACACTGTGGTGAAGCATCAGTCGTATACAAGTAATGATGGACTTGGAGAGGTCTTTCAGGCGATGTTCCCTGACTGTTGGGAATTTGTATTAAAATCACTAGAAGTGATAAATCATGTACTATGTGCTCATTTAAATAATATGTGAATGCGGTCAGTTGAGAACAATAGGAAGGTCACGCAAAGCCAAAAGAGAGGTTCTGTTTTTGAGCGACAAGAAGAAGACAAGCTCCTGACTAAAAGAACGTTTTATGATTCAAACTGCCTATAAATTACTTATTTTTTACCTATGTGCTAACAACCATTGTATACCTGCTGTTATGATATTCTATTTTTCTGTACTGATTTTATACTTTCATAACTAATGATTAATGATAAGTCTATTCTTCTATACTATACTTTAACTTACAAAATCAAATCCTAATATTACTGTGTAACTTCAATAGTTGTGTTTTCACAAGACATTCTGATAACAAGACATTCTGATAAGGACACTGACACAATGCTCTGCTCATACAAAGTATGATATCACCATGGGAACGAGACGCTAGCAGGACACTGCTGATAACACACAGTACACTCTCGCGCACCCACACAAGAGAGGAATTGAAGGCCATGCTAACGAGCAGCTGCAACGGATTTTGTACGGACAAGTGGAAAACTACTAGATAGGGGGGGGGGCACCACCCAGCCCCAATGTGAAATGAAATGTATAAAACACTATGTACGAAGGAGGAAGGAAGCTCTCGTCTGGTGGAGCTCTTGCAGTTAACTTGTTGACGGCTAGCTGAGACGGGCCTGCAGAGGTGAAACTAGATGAGACCACTTTTCCATGGAAATGATATTGCTTGCTGATGTGCTTGAATAAATATTATCTTAATGAACAGTTCAGTAGTGGTGCCTAATATTTGATTGGATCATATCATCTTAAGAAGTGATATCAAGGACGTCTCGTTGAGATTAAACGAACTCGCTTGTAAAGTGACGACTCAATTAAATCGATACTGGAGAAGTTGATCACCTTACAAAATTGGTGACCCCGACGTGATCTTCAACGGGATGCAAGGAGGAGTGGGCGAGGCTGGGTTCGGACTAAGCACTTCCACGGTACCAACACAAAAGAGGTGAGCAGAGCCATTTAATGAAATCTGCTTAGGTAGACAATAGTATTCTAGCTGGAAGTGCTGGGTCCTGGAATCGTCAAACCCATTCTGATCTGTGTCTTTGAAGATCCGTCAAAAGTAAGGATAATCATTAATTAAATTGACATTCTATACATTATTGAACACCACTGTCTGATATTTAAGCACATCTTGTATTAACGTGTAATAAGACCCGCCGAGGTCTAAAGAAGGGACAGTAGCTAAGTCCTGGAAATAAAGAGGGGTAACAGTCCCCAGGATAGACCCGCCGAGGTCTAAGGTAAGGAAAGACACGACAGTCCTGGATATTAAGAGGTAACCAGCCCCCAGTTTAGACCCGACGAGGTCTAATGAAAGGACGGTGTCCCGAAGGTTGAAATACCTTGCAAACCAAGTGAGAAGTGAGGTCATTGCGAGTAGGGTAGCGTCTACGGCAGGACTGCAGTCCGGTAGAGGTCCTAGTATTAGCGTGCCTCCTCTCACAGCGGGCGCTAAAACAATTGTGACGTTAGGATTATAAGGTTCTATCATCGTTTTAGTCAAAATTGAGTTTTTTGCATAATCTGATCCATTAAGTGGTTTATTAATGTGTGGTGTTATTTTTAAAATGTTGACATTTTGAGTGGGTAATTCATAAAATACAAGGGTTCCATCTCACGGAACATAATGGAATGTAAAAACGTTGACGCTCAATATCTCTGAACTACCCTAAGCGGAGATATAACCTTATAATTCTAAACTCACGCAATATGTTACGTAATATTGTGTGTAAATAATAGTGTTAGAATTGTTATTATTATTGTAATTATTACTATTAAAAGGGATAGTTGAGTAAAGCGCCCTGGAGCAACTGGTCTAGGCTGAGTGCTCCCTGGCTTGGTATCACTCAAATATCACTTGCAAACTTTATAAAATAATGTTATGCCTCGATTGAGGAGAAAAAGAAAAAGAAAAAAAGTGTTGTGGAGCGAGTGTGTCACACCATTTGAGCGCGGACAAGAGAAGGAGAAGTGGCTCCGCTAGAAGGAGTGTCTCTATTGACGCACGGTGATCGCCGTATGTAATAGTAGTATTTTGGGGGCAATAATAAGATTGGTGGACCCCTTATGGTTTGGAGATGGTTAAGAATTTCATCTCAGACTGTGATGTGTGTAACAAACACAACCCGTTAAAACAGTACTTAAATGTACACATATCCGATGCCTCCCTGTCCATTCCAAGTGATTATTGACTTCACGGACATGGGAGTGATTGATAGATTTTCAAGGTGGCCTGAAGCATATCCGTGTAAACGGGAGGATGCCGCATCTGTAATAAAGTGCCTCTTAAAGGAATTCATACCACGGTTTAGTTTCCCTACAATAATACGCTTTGATAATGGGTCACATATAAAATAAAATAAAAGTCCATATGGCTGCAATTGAGACAGCAATGGGGATTAAGCATCGATTTGGTTCAGTCTACCACCCCCAGTAGTCACAGGGTTAGGGTTAGGTTGAGAGGGATAACCAATCTATTAAAAGAAAGCTTGCCGACATGATACAGAGACAGAGGGAGGGGGCTTGAACCCCCTCTCCATGAAAATGAATATATGTCCAATCTCTAACTAATCTCAATCGAGTTTTCTCTTCACAGGAACTGAATGCTGCGGAGAGAGCAGACAACGGCAAAACAGACTCCTATTTTAGACCCAGGCGACGTGGTGGACAAGACCGTGGGAGGTATATTGACCACCTCACACGCTGTCACAGTCAAGGTAAACCGGGTACAGAATGGCCTCTCCTGTCACACTGTACCAAAGCAGACCCACCACATGTATAACATTTTCAAATTCCTGGCGACTCTGTCAGCATGCACTAAGCCTCAAATAATGTGGAAAGTAACACAACAAGTGGACTATTAATCCATGATATTAGCGATCACCTGCCTGTCTTTTCATTTTATGAATGTAATTATAGAAAGAAGAGGGAGTTAAAGAAAATTACATACAAGACAGTAGAACTGAGGAATCCATATCTGCTTTTAGAAATGAGTTATTAAAATGGAATTAGAAGAGTATATATGAAGAATCAGATGTGGACAAAGCGTATGGGTTATTCCTAGAAACATTTAAAGTTCTATATGACAAAAACTGCCCACTAAAACAATGTAGCAATAAGAATAAATATTCTGAAAATCTGTGGGTGTCCAGGGGCATTCAAAATGCATACAAGAAAAGGTATACTCTATAAAGTGTATGTATAAAGCATCAAACAAAGGAGGCAGGGGTTACATAGAAGAAATACAAAAAACAAACTAATTAGTATTATGAGCATATGTAAGAAAGATTATTATACCAGATTATTAGAGGAGAATAAAAAATAATGTTAAAGGAACAAAACAGATAAACACCTCTTCACCAATTACAGACCGGTATCCTTATTATAACAGTTAGGGTTAGGGTTAGAAAAACTATATGATGAAAGACTGGCCAATTTCATTGAAAAACATCAACTATTAATGGATAATCAGTATGGTTTTAGAACAGCTAGATCTACTGACATGGCATTAATGGAGCTAGTAGAAGCAAATAACAACTTGTACAGAGAGAAAGAAATATGCATTGGGCATATTCATTGACCTTAAAAAAGCATTCGACACAATAGATCATGAGATTCTACTTTAAAAAAAAAAAAAAAAGGACAGGTATGGTGTCAGAGGGGTCGCACTTGAATGGCTTAAAAGCTATATTAGTAATAGACAGCAATTTGTTCAAATAGGCCAGAACAAATCAAGGTGCTTAAATATTACCTGTGGTACCCACAGGGGTCGAATTGGTTGTCTTGGCAGATGACACAAATATGTCATGCAATGGGGATGATCTGCAGCAGCTTTTAACGGTGGCAAAGAAGGAATTGTACAAATTAAAATGCTGGGTTGAGACAAACAAGCTATCATTAAATCTGAATAAAACCAAATTCATGCTATTTGGAAATTGCAATATAAATACAGAAGTCCATCTGGAAATTGAATATGTCTAAATCAATAGAGTATATGAAATCAAGTTTTTGGGTGTCTTAAATAGACCACAAACTCTGCTGGAAACAAAGTGAAAATATCTGTGCACAAAGATTGCGAAAAGTTTGGGAGTTCTGGGTAAAATTAAATACATCTTAAATCAGAAATCACTATACACTCTATATTGTATACTCATTGTACCCTATCTGTCATATTGTGTTGAAGTTTGGGGAAATACAAACCAACCTAGAAAAGATATGCACATTGCAAAAAAGAGCTATAAGAATTGTACTTCATAGAGATCATACCAATTATATACAAATAACAGAAAGTCAAACTGAGTGTAAATGTAGTGTAAATTCAGAGCTGCACGATTCATGTTTAAAGTAACACAAAATAAGGTCCCTGGCAACTTAAAAAAAATGTTTTGTTCATGAGCAGAGATGGGGGTTGTAGTCTAGGAGGGAAATTGTGGAGAACAGCCTGTTGTCCGTGCAGCGCTCAGGGGCAGGTGCATCTCAGTTTGTGGGGTGTCCATTTTGAATGGCCTTGATGTAACAATGAAAACAAGTAATACTATTGAGTGGTTTGGAGGGATATAGGTTGGAGGAGTTTGAGAATGACGTGAACTGGTATTTTTGTGGATATTTGGTTCCTGGTTAGCTATAGTGGATAGCCATATTATTATAGATATTGATAGATAATCTATTGCGTAATGGTATGATATTGTGGGGAAGGGGCAGGACCATGGGTTTTGTTTCTTTCTGTCTTTTATCGAACAGGGCAATTGCCGACTGTTGCTTCCATGTCGAGGAAGATATATTTTATTTCAATTTATATCTTAATTTATTTGTATTTGTATTTAATTTTTGGGGTTTGTTTTTGTTGTTTTTTGTTGTTGAAGATTTGTGTGTTTTTGTGGTTGAAATGTTCGAGATAAATGGAGAAGCAAATCAAATCAAATTAAAATGTTTGGTACAACTGGGTTAGAGCCACAATTATTTATACAATTTATTAATTAATTATTAAATTAACTGGGTTAACTACACAATATCCACCATTTATAAGGTAACATGTTTAGTCTGCTTGAAACAACCTAGAGAGAGTACGGTACACTGTTTCTCCCCCTACAAGCCTGATAATTGTTCAAATTCTCCAGTAGAGATGGGACGAGGGGGAGAACATGCTGCCCCGGTATGATTAGAACTAAAGGCCCCATGATATATGAGGGACATCACCCTTTACACTTAGAAAAAGCCTACGACTGCCTTAACAGGACGGGAAAGGGGGGCGACGTGGGACGCCTTAATACTACGCACTTCTGCAATATGTTCATGAATGCATGGTCAAGACAGGGAAACATTTGTGAACGGGACTTTACTTGCGCATGTTGGCGGGGGGGGGGTTCAAGGATACCAAACAAGGGCTGTGTTTATGCCTCTGTTTTTATACTTGTTAATCATCTTATTTTTTGTGATTTTTTTAGTCCTTTTGGTGTGCTGCACATTTTCATTTCCTTTTCGGCGGTGTTCCATGGGTAGGCTCCTTTAAATGTTATACATCTTTGTTTTGCATTTGTTTTAATCTTTGTTTTCATAAATATACATATTCCTCTGAGTTCGTAATTAGTCTGTCTAACTTGGAACAGTCTCTGGATAAAGTCTGGAAGCATCTTATATTTTTTTACTTTGTAGAATTACTTGTGCCATTTTGAAGTCCACCAATTCTTTAAATTTGAGATCATAGGGGTTTATGAATAATTTGTTAGTTGGGTCTTGATAGGCAGCTCTGTTTATTTACGGTAATAGCATTCTACTTACTATTTTACTCCCAATTTCATTGGTAAAAATGTTATCTTTTAAAGGAGCACTGTTAATTGTTATTCTAGTCATATACTGTACATTGTGTCCATGATGTCTGTAACATTTTTTTTTGTGTTCATTTGGGTTCAACAAATCTATATTTAAGTCCCCTCATACAAAGACCGTCTTTCTGTCATTTAGTTTATCATACATATCAACCATCATATCTTTGAATGTGTCAAGACAGGATCCTGGAGTTCTATATACAAAGTGTATTATTATGGTCTTAGAGTTCTCCTTATTTTATTTCTACAGTGACACAATCCATAATGTTTTCTATTGTTATTGACATATGTTTTACTATTTTACAGTCACAGTCATTATTTACATACAAGGCAACTCCTCCTCCCTTCTTGTTTGTTCTGTTGGAGGTAAATAGTTCATAGTCCTCAAGTTCCACATCGGATTCTTTTTCTTTACTGAGCCATGTCTCCGATACAGCGATGATGCTGAACTTGGTGAACTGTCTCAAATAGTCCTTAGTTTTCTTAAAGTTTCTATAAAGACTTCTACTGTTGAAGTGTATTGTTGATAAAATACCATCCAATATTATATTACTTTTGAATTGTTCCTCTGTGTAATAGTCACAGTTGCAGACGGTTATTATTGTTGTAGAAGTGGTTCGATGTTATTATTGTTGTAGAAGTGGTCGATGTTGTTCTCAATGTCATACATTTTGTGCTCTGTAAAGTCAAAAGTTTTCAAAGTTCAACTCTTCATAGTTTTTAGGTGCAGCTGGATTATAATCCACACAGTCCAGTGATCCCATTTCTCGAAACTCATCATCACTTATATCGTTTAGTGGAAATGAATAATCCTTGTCCATTCCCATTTTGTCAGTCATTGTCTGTTCAAGTATTTCCACTCAGATTTGAGTCAATTGTCTGTTCAGGTATTTCACAGTCATTATTTGTTCTCTCACCATAATCCCTTTGGAGGTTTCAGGAGATCCATTGGGCCTAATCATCACTTTACAGTTTCTTGTCTAAATGCCTTGCAATTTGTTTTGCTTCCTTAGAATGCGTGACTGCCAGGCAATTTCAGTAAACCTGTAGCAGACATGTTTGGAAAGGTGGGGGCTCACCCCATAGATATCTGCTTTTAGATTAGAGGCACCGCTGAAGGGACGCTCGAAAGCCGACACAGACGAAGAAAAAGGAAATTATGCTGCAGATGCAGCCGCTAAATCAGGAGGGGGTGGCTGTGATGCAGGAGGTAGTAGAGCCGCCATCTAATGATCGCAAGGTTGGCAGATCGGCGGTTCGAGCCCCGGCAGGCCACATGTCAGAGTGTCCTTGGGCAAGACACTGAAACCCGAATTGTTCCCAGGGCCGGCGCCTTGTATGGCAGCTTGCCACCATTGGTGTGTGAATGTGTGTGTTGGTGAATGAGAAGCCATTGAAGCGCTTTTGGATAAAGGCATAGCGCAGTCCATTGATATGTCCCCAGAGAACATCAGCTGGTCTCAATCCAGCTAGACAAACCTAAATGCTCTGTACAGACTATAGATGACATACAGGGGGCCGCCTCCCCCCAAGAAAGTTCAGTGTGGGTAACAAGGGGGGTGACGCAAAGCTGGTTGTGGAGAGCGCATGACGGAAGAATAGTGGCCCGTGCAGGTCTAATGAATGTTATTGGTGCTGAGGCACATGGTCCCACTCATGGGTCGGTGCGAGACACTTGGGCGCTGATAATGAGAAATTTGGTAGATGGTGATGAGGATGTTTACAAGAGGTGTATGCAAACGCTTGAGTTAGCACTGTTATTGGTGACTGTTTTGTTCAAATGAAAAAATCTGGCTATGTCTATGCTCACTGCCCTCCTCATCTCTGCCACAGTGCTGATCCTGTTTGGCTGCTGCATTGTCCCTTGCATTAGAGGCCTGGCCCAGCGACTGATTACTGCGGCCCTAACCAAGGTTGATGTTGGTACACAGAGACAATTACAAATGCTTATTGCTGAACAGCAGCAGTCACTGTTGGAGGGTGGTGAGGAGATGGATCATGATACAGGAGTTGAAGATATGTTGTAATTAAGGAGGTTTGTGAAGGAATGGTGTAAATAAAGGCATTTGCGGTCTACGACCCATCTCACCTTTCTGGCTACAAATTCTCTGTAATGGTCATAATTTTGTTTTAATGACCAAAGGGGGGATTTGTTGGGAATTTGTATTAAAATCACTAGAAGTGATAAATCATGTACTATGTGCTCATTTAAATAATATGTGAATGCGGTCAGTTGAGAACAATAGGAAGGTCACGCAAAGCCAAAAGAGAGGTTCTGTTTTTGAGCGACAAGAAGAAGACAAGCTCCTGACTAAAAGAACGTTTTATGATTCAAACTGCCTATAAATTACTTATTTTACCTATGTGCTAACAACCATTGTATACCTGCTGTTATGATATTCTATTTTTCTGTACTGATTTTATACTTTCATAACTAATGATTAATGATAAGTCTATTCTTCTATACTATACTTTAACTTACAAAATCAAATCCTAATATTACTGTGTAACTTCAATAGTTGTGTTTTCACAAGACATTCTGATAACAAGACATTCTGATAAGGACACTGACACAATGCTCTGCTCATACAAAGTATGATATCACCATGGGAACGAGACGCTAGCAGGACACTGCTGATAACACACAGTACACTCTCGCGCACCCACACAAGAGAGGAATTGAAGGCCATGCTAACGAGCAGCTGCAACGGATTTTGTACGGACAAGTGGAAAACTACTAGATAGGGGGGGGGGGGGCACCACCCAGCCCCAATGTGAAATGAAATGTATAAAACACTATGTACGAAGGAGGAAGGAAGCTCTCGTCTGGTGGAGCTCTTGCAGTTAACTTGTTGACGGCTAGCTGAGACGGGCCTGCAGAGGTGAAACTAGATGAGACCACTTTTCCATGGAAATGATATTGCTTGCTGATGTGCTTGAATAAATATTATCTTAATGAACAGTTCAGTAGTGGTGCCTAATATTTGATTGGATCATATCATCTTAAGAAGTGATATCAAGGACGTCTCGTTGAGATTAAACGAACTCGCTTGTAAAGTGACGACTCAATTAAATCGATACTGGAGAAGTTGATCACCTTACATGACTCACAAATCGCCAATACATTTACAAGTGGACGGGACAAGACAAGCTACATGGCACATTTTGGATTAGCCCCTGACATCAAAAAAGAGCTGATCTCCAAAGTAATGAGTCTGCAGCTCTCCCCTCCACTCCCTATCCTCCTCTCCACTCTACTCCTTTAAGAATTCATCATAAAATAATTGTGTTCACTAATTGTTTATTGAATAAATATGTTCCAATTAATCTAGTGGTATAATCCGCTCATTTCATTCTTTAAAGAAATATTGCTTAAAAAATATTGCTGTGGTTTTGCCACATTGCTAGTTCTGCTATCAGCAGCTGTTGGGCGTTTGGTCTCTCCACCGATATGTATATACAGTATGTATATTTTCGGTCTTAAATCCCATTCTAAGTGGCATTAAAACGGTCTTAAAAAGTCTTAAATGTAACTTGCTGAAACCTGCAGATATCCTGTCAGCGCAGTTAACACAAGTAAGTAAGTAAGTAAAGCTTTATTTATATAGCACCTTTCATACAAGAAATGCAGCTCAAAGTGCACAAGAGCTAAAACCATGCTAAGATGACGCATTCCCTCCCCAAAAAACTAGAAAACTATTGGATGTTGACACCATCCTACCTAAGCCAGTAAGATCAACAATAAACCTTTTACTACTTGGCCATGTTGCCATGTTGCCTTTTAGTTTGCCTGCTTGTGAGGGCTCAGAGTTTGAAAAACATTGCAGGAACTCCGTCGAAATAATTAAACGTGCTCAAAAACTGTGAGGCTCTGGTGGTGTTTTTCCAAAATGCCTTGGCATGGCAATGCTGCCTGACGCTTTCCCTCTGCATTATTCATGGTGCAGTGCAAAACAGGTCAGACACCATTGTCGCGAAGGGATTAAAGTGAGAACACGGGCAAGACAGATAGAGGTCAGCCATGTTGGCGGGTGTGAGAAGCAGGGAAGATAAGCCTTTTATTGGCATGTTTGACTTGCCAAGGCTGTAGCGGATTGTCTTCCTTTAGTTTAGTTGAATACAGATACAGCTTTTTGGGGGGGGAGTTTGTGTATGGAGTAATACTAGTCATTGATGGATCTATGGGTGCCTAAGTCTAAATGTAAAAAAAAAAAAGCTTTTCACTCTCATTTAATCTAATTTATTATAGTGTACATTTCAATTAGAATTGGGAGTAGATTTTCCTAGAATATGTAGCATTGGCGAAACATCAGATGAGCTGCCGAGGACTCAAAGTCATTTTCACCCCAGCATGACGAACAGGGTAGTCCCTGTCCCTGAGTCCTAAGCACAGCAAGATGTCACATTTCGCCGCCTTCAGGATGTCATTCTGACAGTAGCCATAGTGAAGCAATTACAGAAGAACTGCCCATGTGTGTGAAATGTAGAAAAATACATCTGATGGAAATGACTGTCCTGACAAGTCTATGAAACTAAAAACCTTTTTGTTGTTTCTGTACTAAGCTATGTGTATTATGTTTCTGTCAAAAAGGAGGAAAGGGTATATCTACATTAAGTTAAATAAGATTAGTTAGATAATAATAAGGTATAATACGATTATTTTCTATTAGGCCATACATGTGTTATTTGAACTCTCAATATAGCATTTTTCCACGAAGGGAAGAATTGTGTGTTTTTAGTCCGGTCAGGGCTGGACACTTTAAAAAGGAGGCTGTGGCTATCCACTATGTGTGGTGCTGAAATCCAGATTTCCCATAAGACTGTAGACGCTGTTCTTCCTACTGACTCGCTCCATTGTGTATTATTCACTGCATAGGCCTTTCTGCAAGTGCATTGGAGTGTGAACGCAACTGAATTTTAATGTAAATATACAGTAAGGCACACTTCAAAGGGTGGTTGTACCACAATGATGGGCACCCTACTGCTTTATTTGTTATGGACCTTACAAGTAATACATGCGACACGGTCCGGTGAACAGGGCCTGAACAATTCTCAAAAGCAAACACTTTTGTGTGTGTTTTTTTCAGTTTTTTTGCATATTACAAAAGTTTAAGTGTTGAAGGGCTTACTCGATATAACAGTAGTTTTAGGATTAATTGGATTCACTGTCTCATCTGCCTTAGACTACTGGGTAAGTAATACATGGCTTGAAAACAAAAGCAAGGACTGTGTGATCATCTAATTATCATCGAATTAATTGTAGCATGGTGAAGTTCTATCAGCATGTTGTGATGTGCTAAACATGCAGTTAGATGTTCATAGTGATGTACCTTTTTAGTGCCAGCTGGCAGCTGTTTTTGCCTGTGTTTTGGTTCAGATCGCATTTCTCCGCTATTTGGTTTGAGGTGTACCAATATTCAAATAATAATATCTTCTTCAACTATTTTCTTCTTCAACTATTTTTTTTAAATGACATTGCCCTTCCTGAGGACTTTTTAACCAGAACCTAGATTCTCGTCATGTCTGACATAATGTGTTGCAAAAACATTATGCAGCACGTGTAAAGTCTCCCACATTGAAAATATTTATGAAAATGCAATATCTATATATGCAATATCCTTATAATATAACATTATGTTGTATAAGGAACTTGTAAGCAGTGATGGAAATGTAGTTAGCAAGCTAGTCCGGCTAGCAAGAGATCAGACAGTTATTGCAACGGATTGTTGACCAAATACTAAACTGAGTGCTTTATTTGGAGAAAAAAAAGCAATACTTTTAGAGCCCTGAAATAGGGGGGGAGTATGTTTAAAACGAAATGTTCCTAAATGATGAAACCAATGTGACAAAAAGAAAACATTGAATTAAACCTGAGAATCTCTCCCCTAGTAATTGTTTGATTTTAAATTCAAACTGTAGGACGAGAGCTAAAAGAAGACAAAAGGCTTCCTCTTTCCAATAAATGGAGGGCACTGTCGGCGTTCTGGGTAATTGCAGGTGTGGTTGAGGTGAAGACTATCCCCAATAGATAAGACCCCATTTAGTGCCCCCTGCAAAATATGTTTGTTTGTTTTTTCTCACCTATTCACCTCATTTTTCTCTCTGGCCTCCTTGTTTTTAAAGTACAAAAGCCCAGAGGACTTAGTACTTCATTGTTCATTCATGGCTTTGTTGTAAAAGGAGACTTCACCAGCAAAGGAAGTAGATCTTTAAAGTATGCACAAATAAGAAAGTAACGGTGCTCTCGTGGAATGTTCTTCCTCTTGCTGGATTATCCAGTTCCATGACACCGGCCATGGAGTTGGACGGCTTTTCCACTCACCCGTTTCACTCCAGATACTTCCCAGTATTTACCTTTCTACTGTACAGTCAGCATGTCTGGCCATGTAAGATGTTCATCTGTTGGGGGGGACGGGGGGTAATCGTACGGCGTAATTGTTATTTTTAATTTGTTGCTGTAGTGTTGCCACAGCATAATTAACATTTGCATTGATTACACTTTTTCAAAGAGTAGAAGTACTTACCCAGTACCCACCAACATGCACTAACCCAGCTGATTCTAATTAGCACAGGTAGGAGAACTCATTAGTAGCGTAAGCTGGTTTAATGCTTTTTCTTACTGTGTTCAATACTTTTTTCCCTATGTCATTCCACATAGCTGTTTTTTATGGATTGGAATGTTACCATTTCTTTAGCTGTGTAGTTTTATTGAGTTAATACCAATGTCTGGTCTACATTTCATGTGAATCGCTGCAATGGAAATATGTTAAATTAAAAAAAATGTAGGAGAGGCAACAGCAAGACAACCCCCAAAAAGGAAATGGTTTTGCAGGTGGTGGCCACAGACTATTTCTCTCTCGTTATCCTTCCTGACTGACTGATTTTTCTCTAGTTTAGCATTTTGTTAGTGCCCTTGTCACTACTGGTAGCATGAGGCGGTACCTGCAGCCCATTCCGGTTGCACAGGTAGTACAGCTCCTCCAGGATGGCACATCCATACGTGCCGTCGCAAGAAGGTTTGCTGTGTCTCCCAGCACAGTCTCAAGAGCTTAGCGGAGATACCGGGAGACGGGCCATTACACGAGGAGAGCTGGACAGGCCCGTAGAAGGGCAACAACCCAGCAGCAGGACCGGTATCTTCTCCTTTGTTCGAGGAGGAACAGGAGGAGCACTGCCAGGGCCCTGCAAAATGACCTCCAGTGGGCTACTCGTGTGCATGTTTCTGACCAAACTGTCAGAAACAGACTCCATGAGGGTGGCATGAGGGCCGACATCCTCTAGTGGGACTTGTGCTCACAGCCCAGCACCGTGCAGCTTGATTGGCATTTGCCAGAGAACACCAGAATTGGCAGGTCCGCCATTGGCGCCCCGTTCTCTTCACAGATGAAAGCAGATTCACACTGAGCACATGTGACAGACGTGAAAGAGTCTAGAGACGCCGTGGCGAACGTTATGCTGCCTGCAACATCATCCTGCATGACCAGTTTGGTGTGTCAGTGATGGTCTCGGAGTCATATCCTTGAAGTGTTCCCTTCATTTCTTTGAGCAGTTTATATATAATATTGATGACTGTTTTGATAGTCTGGTAAAATATGTTTTCAATTCAATTCAATTCAATTCAACTTTATTCGCCATGTGTGCACTAGGAACATGACTTGGTATTCTCCATGCTGAACAAGCTACAGTACATACAACAACAAGACGACAACACAACAATGCTCAAGACACACAATATATACAGTACCAATACGAGTGAATAAATATACTGTACAACTTAGTACAAAAACATGTTAAGTGCAAGGTGCAATGATCAGGAGTTATTGAGGATGGCTATGGCTTTGGGGAAGAAACTGTTCAAGTGGCGTGATGTTTTTGACCTGATGGCCCTGTACCGCTGTCCATTTTGTGAATAGATTCAATCTCAACAGTATTGCTAAAGCACACCAGACTGCAGTACTATATTTATTAGGGTGGTCCCTGACTCACATTTATTCGCATGTTGTTACATACTTTTAGCACCGAAATAGTTTTTTCCGGGTTTTGAGTGAAATGTATCCCAGAATGCATTAGCAGCTCCAACATCTGTTGCCTGTTATGTTTCAAACCAGTGCCCCTCCCCAGCCCATCCTCATTGGCCCTCAGGGTTGTCAACTGACCCGCTCCGCACGCTGGAACATCACAATGGGCAATACTCATTACCATAGCAACAAGGGGTCAATGCCACTCCGGTCTCCGAGACAAGGGTCAGGGCTAATCAAGCCAACAGAGCAATCAGGAGGGGCGGCAATAGAAGTGTTGAATGTCAGGGCTCATTACACCGGTTTGGGAGAGGTATCGGTTAGCATGGCTTCACCTTGTTTCCCCTCCTAGAACCCTCCTCTCCTTTTTTTTCTCCTCTTAGTGTTAGGGTTCCCGGTTCGATTCCGGCCGTGTGGACATATCCTGCATGTCATCCCTTCTCTCTCTCTCACCCATCCTTCCTGTCTAATCTCTACTGTCTCTATCACAATAAAGAAAAAATATGAGTGGGACTCCCCCACTCTGAAAAAATTACTTTAAAAAAGAACACAGACGACCTCCGTAATTAATACAAAATATCAGAGGTCCCCAGATAATACTAGTCCCATGTGAATAGGGCTTTCCCCGCCTTTTTTACAGAATCCAAACAATCCTGGGTCTTCTCCCAGTCCTTTAAGTTCCGTTGGAATGAAAGGCCAATGAATTCGCCCTCAGCCCTGCTTTTAATCAAGCATCAGATCAGCGGATTGGAAAGGTAGCGATGAGCAATTTCCCCCAGATTAATTATTTACAACTTTGTTCTTCCAATGAACTTGTCTGCCCTGCCACAAATTGAAGGGGAGGAGAGAAATGTCAAAATTACAAAGTGAGCGGGGCATGGTGCATTGGTGCCATGGTGCATACCTGCTTCATTATGAATTCTTTAGATTTGCTTAATCGATGTGAGCGCAAGCTTCTGGGCCTGAAATACATTAACACTAGAAGCGCCACAGGTGGAGTCATTTGACAAAGTGAGTAAATATACGTCTTTGCACTCGATGTAAGGTTTATTAGAGCAAAGCAATACAATAATCAATACCCTTCGGCTACTATGTTGCCAAAATCAACTGTCTAATGTTTTGAAAAATTGTTGACATGAATCTGCGTATATCTTCTATGTACAACTGGTAACGTCTTACATATTGTGCATTATTATCATTGCTGCTGCGAGGTCGACACAATACTTGTACTCTCGTCGTAACTGAAAGTGATAATATGTACAATGTATACAGTATACATTTTGTAGTATATTTCAGGAGCTACAAAAGGAGTTACAAAAGAGCACAGGTTGCGGCTTTGGAGGCAGGCTAATGCACAAGAGGCGCCTTTCTACCGGCTTTCTACCGGCTTCTGAAATTCTGTTGATAGCATTAGCGAGAGCTTCAGCATCCATCTTGTAAACTTGTTAACAAACAGGTCCTCACGCACATGGCTACTTAAATACAGCTGTGGTGGGTGAGGTTACACACACTGGCACACTAATACACCCCACCCGACTTTGCCAACTAACTGTAGGTATTTAGTGAACGTAAAACTCTTGGTTGTGATATCGAGTGGGTTCTTCTTCGCTTCAATTTTCGTCCTCTGCCAAAAAACGGAAAACAATTATTTTTACAACAAGACTTTTGACAGTTTGGCTCAATTGCGAGTTTTCACAATTCCGGCATGAGGACCTTTTCATGAAACAGTGTGACATATTGTCCAAACATTTCTTAGATTTATCAACCAGGACAAGTAATTGGGAATGTGTACTATGCTGTACAGGTAGACAATTTCATTAGGAGAACTTTGCTCATTCTAGATTAAAGATATCTGACAGAACATGCTTTTAGACAGTTCCCACGTCGACATGTAAACTGAGGCCACAGACCTTTTGCACATTGGTGCCGTCACAACAGAGCAATACGCTCTCTGCTTCTCTCACCTCAGATTACACATCTCACTCATGCTTCTATTGGTGTCAAAGTATCCAAGAAACAATTGTCTCAGCAACAAAAATGTCTACAGAGACACTCCAGTTTCCAAGGTAACTTGTGTAAGGGCACCTCGGGAGTTTCTGTTAGTGTGAGTGTGAGTGTGTGTGTATGAGTGTGAGTGGAGTTTATTAGTTCAGGTAGTAGGCTGCAACAGTCAGGCAACGATCCGAAAACATATTTGTGGATGTCATGCTGAGTCCTGGCCCCAGTGTTAATGTACTGACTTATATAATAGCGCCTTATTCCAAAGCGCTTTACAGTGACGTCTCATTCACCCATTCATTCACACAACAATGTCGGCAAGCTACCTTGCAAGGCACCAGCCTGCTCATTGGGAGCAATTAGGGGTTTAGTGACTTGCCCAAGGACACCTTGACATGTGGCCAGCCGGGGTTTGAACTGCCGACCTTGCGATCATTAGACGTGGGCTCTCCCTCCTGCGCCACAGCCGCCCCCCAGTCTCTAAACTCAACAGTCCTGCGAGATGTAGCGCCACAATCACATCTCACAGTGGGCAATCCTTTTAAATGTACTGTCTTCTTTTTGTATTACAGCTTTGATGCCCAGATGGGATGGGAAGGAACTACCGAAGTCCCACTAGATGCTTTATGGACTATAATGATGAATGCATACACACAGACACAACATTATCATTGTTTTTGTACCATTCTATTATTGTATTGCTCAATTGTATCTTGCCTAATTTTTTCCATTGCCATGAATTGTACTCTCTTAAAGAAATTGTGCCATTTAGCAGACGCTTTTAATCCAAAGCGACTTACAATTACGAATTACAGGGACATTCCCCCTGGAGTAACTGAGGGCTAAGTGCCTTACCCAAGGGCACACTAGTAGTGGTGTGGTTTCAGGCGGGATTTGAACTCACAACCTTCCGATCACAAGTCCAACTCACTATCCACTAGACCACCACTACCCTCTTGTACTTGTAATGGGATGTAATAAACTTTTGCCACACACTCTGACAGAACTCACAACAACTCTATCCCACCGATGTCCCCTCAGGACCAGAGACTAAGACGCATGTCTGTCTGGCCCACAAGTTTCTCTCTGCTTTGGTCTGTGACACACAGCAAAATGCTATGGCTTTGCTTGAGGTTTAGGCTTTGAGAGATAAAACAATGTTTGTATAGACAGATATATGAATCCTGAGAGAAATCCATTAAAGCTATGTATTCAGTGAGGATCAATGGGGATAAGGACCAAATGGTTGAACCGAAAGACAGGTGACAAGATTTTGCATTAATGTTTTGATGAGCTAGGGTATTAAGAAATAATTGTGCAGAATCGCAATGCAAATCCTCATGAAGCCCATTGTAGTTTTAACTCTGTTTTCACTTTTTGACAAACGTATCATTACAGGGTCCTTGCATTTTGGCTTGTGAGGGGGGGAAACAATATGAAAGGGAGAACACATTCTATGTTTAACATTTGCATAACAATCGTTGCCCTTTCTGTGACATTTAATTTTTGCCTATGAATTCTAATGAGTTCTAATGAAATAGGAAATACCAAGAGTGTCAGAAAAAGGTTTGCCTCAAATAAACTGCTGCGTATATGTTTGTTTTGGGCTATTAATTGTGTTCTATACTTAATAATTACCCCCCCAGCGCAGACTGGAAAAGAGTGTTATGCAGCTAGATTTCATGGGAACTGTAAAGTGACAATGAATTGATATCATAAAGCATATACACCAAGTGTGACAATTGAGGTCCTAATTTGATCAATTAAATGGTATGTTTGATCTAAATGTGACACGTTCTAGTCTTTTGGTCCGCATATCGGCAACCAATCAAAATGGTCAGACTTTTCTTTTGAAACACAGAACTACGTTTCAACGTTGTTGAGAATCACAACACAAACTCGCTAGTCAAGCCAAAATACTGCAACACAATGGATTTGGTGAGTAATCCCCCACTGCTACCTAGTTAACCATAACACTACTTTACATTGTTAGCAGGCTCACAAAACAAGCTGTGTTAGTTGACTAGCGATGTGTCATTGATTTTCAACAATGCGGAAATGTGTTTTGTTTTTTCGAAAGAAAAGTCCTATCATTACATCAGATCCTGATATGCGGACCAAAGCATTAGAACGTGACAGAAATGTGGGTCAGGAGAGAATTGAATGAAAGTCCAGATTAGTTTAACCACTTAGTTTAACCAATAAATGGGGCAAGTGGACTAATACAAATATGTTGCGTTGTTATTAACTTTCTTTACATTTGACATGGAATTCTTTTGGTAAATGGTAAATGGACTGACTTATATAGCGCCTTATTCCAAAGCGCTTTACAACAGCCTCTCATTCACCCATTCACACACACATTCACACACCAATGGCGGCAAGCTATCATGCAAGGCGTCGGCCCGCTCACTGGGAGCAATTTGGGGTTAAGTGTCTTGCCCAAGGACACTTCGACATGTGGCCAGCCGGGGCTCGAACCGCCGATCTGCCAACCTTCCGATCATTAGACACCGACCCTACCTCCTGCGCCACAGCCGCCCCTTTTAGCAGATGCTTTTATCCAAAGCGCTTTACAATACGTACATTTCTCTGAGTAAGTGTACAACAGTCATCGTAAGTAAAACCTTTGATAAGAACAAGTGCCATTGGCAGTCACAGTGCTAGAGAAAGGAAGACAACATTTTGTTCTGGTGATGTAGGGGGGTTTTAGGGTGTGAAGACTGTGAATGAGCAGAGTGACCCCAACATCCTCATACCCCTTTTCCACCAAGGCAGTTTCGAGGGCCAGTTCGAAGTCGGTGCCTAATCTCCAACCAGTTCTTGGCCAGGGAAACTGGTTCCCGAGTGGCACCAACACTTGGCTGGTCTAGAACAGAGAACCGCTTGCGTCAGGAGCTGGGGGGCGGGATTATCATGACAGACCTCCAAGGGGGACTGTTTTAGCAGAGAGACTGATATGGGTAGTGGTGGTCTAGTGGATAGTGAGTTGGACTTGTGATCAGAAGGTTGTGAGTTCAAATCCCGCCTGAAACCACACCACTACTAGTGTGCCCTTGAGTAAGGCACTTAGCCCTCAGTTACTCCAGGGGGAATGTCCCTGTAATTTGTAATTGTAAATCGCTTTGGATTAAAAGCGTCTGCTTAATGTCAAAATTATTAATTAAAATTATTATAATCAGCTAAAAAAACAGGTCTAATCTGATTCAAACAACCAGATAATCTCATCAAATTGCGCTCATGTTTTCCAAATGTTATTTTAGAGGGGTATTTTAGTTCCATTTTAGATTAAGCAAAGACACCAATTGCTAATTTAACTGGCGCGATACCAAGCCAAGGCTGGTGTATTTCCCAGGTAAAAGTATTCTTAGTATCAATGATACATTATCTTGTGTGATCGTCACTCACTGAAGAGCACATGATATGATGGAATTCACCAGTACTACAGTAACAGCTACGTATAACACCATGCTTCCTCCATCGCTTGTAGAAGGGGTATGCACACATGGGGCTTGCGTTCACCTTCCAACGCAAAGCTGAAAACATATCTTCAATAGGCTTGAGAAATTGAGAATATGGTGGCAGATGAAGAACGGAAAAACTTGGGTGGTTGTTGAACCAGTTGTGGACCAGAGCAGTCCGGTGGAAACGTACGTTGTCCCAGGTAACAACATACCTGGGCTGCTCTGGGCCATCTGTTTGCTCGGCTGGGGTGAGGATATTGTGATATTAGTGTGTCCAGGAGAGTGATGAGATGGGCACTATTGTAGGGGTCAAGGGTTGAATGGTGATGGGAGGACATCTTGGTGATTTATAACTGCGCACATGGTGATGTTCCCCCCTCGCTGGCCAGGAACCTCGACAATGTCACGCTGGCCAATGACGTTCCTTCCCTGTTGTCTCCTTTTTGCAAGGCTGGAAACTACTCCATCAACGTGGTCAACCAAAGTGGCCTGAATCTCATCAGAGGCAATTGCTCTCCTAGGTCATAGTCTTGGTCATCCTCCTCCTCCTCCTCCTCCTCTGACTCTCACACCTCTCGCTCTACCTCTCTCTGCAAAGTTGGCATCCATTGTTCTCCAACACATGAGAACTCACCTTTGGCCCTTTTATTGCTAAAGCTATGATTACTAATTCAAATGCAATAGGTGTTTACCTACAGTATATGAGGAGTCGATGGTGTGACTGGTGGTTTGAGTTTAGCATTCTGAATGGTAGTGTTTTCCATGTGAACACATGAGATTATATCAATGAAGAGTGTGCCAATTGTGTACATAGTGTTTTGCAGAAAGTCTGGTTTAGAATTGAAATGAGTGAAAAGCAGGAAATGTGTTTGTATTTCTGTGTAATTGGGTACATAGATAAGGTAGGCTACATGACATTCAGGTTTTGGTCATTGTGTCTCTAGTTCCAGTGTGTAAGCAATCGAGAACAACTGTAATTAACTCAGCGATATTGTTTCTCTGATAATTCTGCGGCATATCAGCACAAGGCTGAAATTATTTGAGCTTGTTGTAAGTGGAGCTTGAGCATACACTGGAGCTGAATCAAAATGTGTAGCTTACAGATCATCTCACACATATCAACAACTGTCTAATGCTACAGCAATTATATGACACATGAAAGTACTTAATTTCTAGCCAACTATGATACATTGCACAGTCACCACATACGTAAAATGGTATACAGAAATATATGCATGTATTTCTATGTGAAAAGAATGTGATCATGTATTATCTGTATAGTGATTTGTACACCAGCTAGTGGTATCCTGTAGGTGACAGGTGATCAGGAGGTTCGAGTAAAACGGCCATGTGGGAGAACAAAGGAAGAAAGTGTGTTTGTTTCTTTCGAAGTAGTTAGTTCAATAGTTATATTGTGTTTTACCCTTTCCATGGGATTACTAGTCTGGTCCAAGAGAAATACTGAATTGCTCACGGCTGTCAGAAAGGCAGAGTCACTACCCATCTTCCGTCGTAGACTGAAGACCCATCTCTTCAGGTTACATCTTAACTGCTCCTCCTGAGACATCTTCTGACCCTCACCACTACGTCTCCTAAAGACACCCGCTTTCCCCTCTACTGTGTCCCTAAGAACTTCTACTGCCCCCCTTGTACTGTTTCTCAGTTTCTCCAGTAATATAAAAAAAAGAAAAAAAAAGTTTAGTAGAAGGTTTTAGTAGAAGGCGAGAATAGGGAGAAGGTTTTTCCTTCTATCAGTGGCCCCGGGCCCGAGCTAGAGTACTCTTCCTGCAACGAATGGTGGACTGCTGATTCACATGCTTAGTATTCAAATGTATTGATTGTAAGTCGCTTTGGAATAAGGCGTCTGCTTAATGCCAAAAATGTAAATGTAATTGTAAATGTAAATGTAATTGTAAATGTAATTGTAAATGTAAATGTAAATGTAAATGTAAATGTAAATGTAAATGTAATTGTAAATGTAAATGTAATAGTAATTGTAAATGTAATTGTAATTGTAAATGTAAATGTAAATGTAATTGTAAATGTAATTGTAATTGTAATTGTAAATGTAATTATAATTGTAATTGTAAATGTAATTGTAATTGTAATTGTAAATGTAATTGTAAATGTAATTGTAATTGTAAATGTAAATGTAATTGTAATTGTAAATGTAATTGTAAATGTAATTGTAATTGTAATTGTAATTGTAATTGTAAATGTAATTGTAAATGTAAATGTAATTGTAATTGTAAATGTAATTGTAAATGTAATTGTAAATTGTAATTGTAAATGTAATTGTAAATGTAAATGTAAATGTAATTGTAAATGTAATTGTAAATGTAATTGTAAATGTAATTGTAATTGTAATTGTAAATGTAATTGTAAATGTAATTGTAAATGTAAATGTAATTGTAAATGTAATTGTAATTGTAAATGTAAATGTAATTGTAAATGTAAATGTAAATGTAATTGTAAATGTAATTGTAATTGTAAATGTAATTATAATTGTAATTGTAAATGTAATTGTAATTGTAATTGTAAATGTAATTGTAAATGTAATTGTAATTGTAATTGTAAATGTAATTGTAAATGTAATTGTAATTGTAAATGTAAATGTAATTGTAAATGTAATTGTAATTGTAAATGTAAATGTAATTGTAATTGTAATTGTAAATGTAATTGTAAATGTAATTGTAATTGTAATTGTAATTGTAATTGTAATTGTAAATGTAAATGTAATTGTAAATGTAATTGTAAATGTAATTGTAATTGTAATTGTAAATGTAATTGTAAATGTAATTGTAATTGTAATTGTAATTGTAAATGTAAATGTAATTGTAAATGTAATTGTAATTGTAATTGTAAATGTAATTGTAAATGTAATTGTAATTGTAAATGTAATTGTAAATGTAAATGTAATTGTAAATGTAAATGTAATTGTAATTGTAAATGTAAATGTAATTGTAAATGTAAATGTAATTGTAAATGTAAATGTAAATGTAATTGTAATTGTAATTGTAATTGTAAATGTAATTGTAATTGTAAATGTAAATGTAATTGTAATTGTAAATGTAATTGTAATTGTAAATGTAAATGTAAATGTAATTGTAAATGTAAATGTAAATGTAATTGTAAATGTAAATGTAAATGTAAATGTAATTGTAATTGTAAATGTAATTGTAATTGTAATTGTAAATGTAAATGTAATTGTAAATGTAAATGTAAATGTAATTGTAAATGTAAATGTAAATGTAATTGTAATTGTAATTGTAAATGTACATGTAATTGTAAATGTAATTGTAAATGTAATTGTAAATGTAAATGTAAATGTAATTGTAAATGTAAATGTAAATGTAATTGTAAATGTAAATGTAAATGTAATTGTACATGTAATTGTAAATGTAAATGTACATGTACATGTACATGTAAATGTAATTGTAAATGTAAATGTAAATGTAAATGTAATTGTAAATGTAATTGTAAATGTAATTGTAATTGTAAATGTAATTGTAAATGTAAATGTAAATGTAAATGTAATTGTAATTGTAAATGTACATGTAAATGTAAATGTAAATGTAAATGTAATTGTAATTGTAATTGTAAATGTAAATGTACATGTAATTGTAAATGTAAATGTAAATGTAAATGTAAATGTAATTGTAATTGTAAATGTACATGTACATGTACATGTACATGTACATGTACATGTAATTGTAAATGTAAATGTAAATGTAATTGTAAATGTAAATGTAAATGTAAATGTAAATGTACATGTACATGTACATGTAATTGTAAATGTAAATGTAAATGCTCACATAAAAACTTCCTCCAAAGTGTGAGAGAGAACAATCCTTAGGCTTCGGTTCCTGACAATAAGGCAATAGGCAAGATAAGTCAAGATACATAAGTGACAATAATACAAGACATAAGTGACAAATAAGACAGGATACAATTAGCAGTACAAATAGTCGAATAAAATAAAATAGTAGAATGTCATGAGTATTACACTCGGTGGCAGTGGATGTGGAAGGTAGTGTCGAGTAAAGTGACTGTGAGCTTAAGGTTTAGGTAGTCCGTATGCATGGGTGTGTGTTTGGGGATGATAGTCAATTGTCTACAGTAGGCTTGTTTATGAGCCTGAACGCCTGAGGGAGTTTTGGCCCTGAGGCTCCGGAAGAGGCTTTGTCTTTTGGGCGGCATCGGTTCAAACAGACTGTGGTTGGGGTGACTGGGATCTTTCATCTCGTCCAGCCTTGGCTGACACACCGTTTGTTGTATATATGTTATGTGTATTTATAAAAGCACTTTACATAAGAAATCTCAAAGTGCTACAATTAAAAACAGGAAGATAAAACAATAAACATGTTCAATTAAAAGGCAAAAAAAGGCTCTATTAAGATTTTTTTTAAAGGTTTTAAGGCCTCATTTAAAAGCATCCACAGACTGTGGTGCCCTTAGGTGGTCAGGGAGAGCATTCCACAGCCTGGGAGCAGCCGAGCAGAAGGCCCGATCTCCCATGGTGCGGAGCTTGGTCCTGGGGTTCTTGAGGAGGTTGGTGGCAGTAGAACGGAGGGTGCGTGAGGAGGTCTGAGGGGTATGGAGGAGTTCCTTGAGGTAGGGGGGGGGGGGGCAGTTCCATGGATGCACTGGTGGGTGAGGAGGGAGACCTCCTATATATCCTGGATGGAGGGAAGCTCACATCCACTGTTGCGCTCGGCTGTTCGCACCACCCTCTGTAGCGCTTTGCGGTTGAGGGCAGTGCAGTTACTGTGGATGTACAGGTTGTGAGTGTCGGCACTGTAGATAGATATGTTTTGGGCAGAACTCAGACATTAGTCTTAACTGTCTGTAAATGAAGTTGCCAAATAAACGGCTTGATGGTCCTCAGCACACATCAACCACTCATCAATGTCAGGATGCTGACAAAGTTCAGACTGCAGACATCAGCGCTAGAACTTGCCAAAAAAAGTTAAAAATAGAGGGAAGAGGGAAGATTGAGGACATGCATAACACAATTTATAATGTGCCTGTCGCGAGCTCAGCTTTTTCATCGCTATTGGATTGTTCCATATGCAAACTTAATTGAATCACTAAACAAAAGAGGCGAAGCGCTTAGAGCTTTGTGTGACTGAATTAAATTTCATTGTGCTGGATGATACTTTTATCCTCTTTGTTTTGAAATAGGGGTAGGATCTGCTGTTGCTGGTTTCACTCAAAAACTAAAAAGCAGCTTTATAATTAACACTCATGATATTTTGGCACGGCTTCTTTCATTTTACATTAAAAAAGGCATGAAATGGGGGCGTCTCTGGTGACACTTCAAGATAGTGTGGTGTTTGAAAATGATGTGCTCCGAGTAGTTGGAATTGTTTCAGAGACTAAAGGAAATTAGGCTTGGAGCCATATTTTCCATGTACTGAATTGGATAGGAGATGCAATGGCAGGAAGGTTAGGTTACACAGTAACACTTTATTTGACACCTAATTACCACACTGTGCTTGACATGTATAATGGTTTCATGAACATATTGTGGTAGTCCATATGGATATCAGTTCAGTTATTTGATGGAATATTGCTGTATTGGTTGGAAAGCTTTAATGAAGGAGAGCTATAAACATCTCAGTTCGCAAGCATCAGAACAACAAAAAAAATAGTCAGAATCCTATAACTGTGTGAATCACTTCTCTGTTGACTTTCATTCACTAAAAACATCAGTTTCATTCACTAAAAACATCCATATTTTTTTTTCTTTCTTTTCTTTCCTAGCACCAGGGGAGCCACCCCTCCCAAATGTCGTTGTTTGGTACCTGTACTATAGCAATGACAATAAAGACCATTCATTCATTCATTCATTCATTCATCATAAAGTTAGTAAAGGAATCAACCTCATTGATAGATGCTGATTCCCCCTTTAAAAGCCCTGTGTTTGTGTGTGTTCTGTTGGAGTTGAGTGCAGGGTGGCACTCTGTCCGAACGGATTATTATTATTTCTCTCTGTTAAACCTAACTGAGAGATTAGGGACACTTTTCTTTATACCTATCCTGTGTCGCTGATGGTAACCAGAGCTAAGCTCCAACCAAAAAGGAACGTGACAAATTCCTATGGTTGTTGGTGCCCAGTTGTATGTTGCCTCTTATCCCGCCCAACATTGAAAGCCCCGTGTCCCACAGGTTTCACTGCGGTTCATTGATCTCCTACCTCAGCCATCCTCTCTGAGTTACCGACACGGCGCAGTGGTGACAGTGACGTCACCGGAACCGTGCCTAGCCAACATCGGAGACTACGAGGCTACACTCTGCACAACTGTGGAGCTAAGCTCCAACCAGTAAGGAACGTGACAAATTCCTACGGTTTGTTGGTGCCCAGTTGTACTTTGTCTCTTGTCTCGCCCAGCACTGAAAGCCCCCGTGTCCCAAAGGTTTCCCTGCTGTTTGTGGATCTCCACAAACCTGCCTGATCCACCCTCCTGTGGATGTCACCAGGGCCGTGCCTAGTGGAGGAGGAGCGGTTTCCCAGAGAGCCAATCGGCTCACGGACGGCTTTGTTTCTTTTTAAAAATGTATATTGTGTGGGGATGCGAAGGTCCTTTTTCATAGTCATTGGGGGTCCCAAGTTGACGGAGGTGGGGGGGGGGGGGGCGGGACTGGTAGTTGGGATGAGTCCCCGGGTGGGTCCCATTCACTTGTAGTGCCTCCACCCGGTTGTAGTGTCCTCCTATTTTGCAGTGCCCTAGTTATTTTGATTGATTGCAGTGCCTGGTGATCAGAGTGCAGGTAGTGTTTAGAGTGCAGGTAGTGTTGTGTGGCTACCCTTCCCAGCTATCCCACGTGGCAGCCATCCCCATAGCTAAGGGAGGGAAGTCCCTCGGTCCCCCATTGGTTATTGTGGTTGTGGAGGATATGGGAGACCCTGTATGTTGTCCTCTTTTAAAATGTCTTGATGGCTACGGGGAAAAAGTTGTTGGTGAAGCGTTTAGTCTTTGTGGACAATGACTTTAGCGCCTCTGTGAGGGGAGGAGCTGGAAGAGGTGATGAGCAGGATGTGAGGGGTCAGAGGTGATCTTCTTTGCCCGTTTTAAAGTTCTGTGGGTGTGCAGAGGTTCAACTGAGAGGAGTGGTTTGCCTATGATTTTGCCCTTTTTAGATCCGTGTTTGACTGTCTGTGCTGCCGTACCATACTGTAATAGAGGATGTGATGATGGACTCAATGATGGCTGAGTAAAACAGGATGAGAAGTTGTTGTTTGACCCAGAATTTAAGGAAATAGAGACGTTGTTGAGCTGTTGCAATGACACCGTGCTCTGTGTTGATTTTCCATTTCAGATTATTGCTGATGTACGTTCCAAGGAATTTGAAAGAGTCAATGGTGGTGATGGAGTCGCCGTTTATTGGTATGGGAAGTTTGGGATTTTGGGACATTGATGTAATAAAAGCAAAACATTGCACCAACTTTTAACTTTGAAACTGGTTTAAATCAAGGCCTATCTACTAATCATGTTGCACCAAACTTTAAACCTATCTTAAACCTAATTTAATTTAATCTTGGTTTTAATCTAAGCCTCTGCTAATCCAGGTTTAAACCTGGTTTAAATCAAGTCTGTTGCACCAGTAATTTTAAACCTGGATTAGCAGTTATATTTAAACCACCACTGGAGGAGGTTTATGTTAGGTTTAGTTCAGTTTTAATGACAACATGGCTGCATATCTTTGCTGGATGGGAATAGAGGAGAGTTTCTCGCAGGAAAATTGCAACATTATTATCGACATCAACTCAATATCATATTGAATACATATATACCATGTATTCTGTGTTGTTTAGCCCAGGCGGCAGTGAGTCAGACAATTCACCAAATCCAGATTGTGACTTTAAAGAAACCTCCCTCTTCCTTATCATAATAATGTACAATATAATACACAGTCAAGCAAAATGGCTTCAGTGCATCAACCAAATTATATCTGGCTATGGCTGATGGCTATGTGTGTCCCGTTGAGCTTTGGGGAAAAACTCCACAGTTTAAATATTCACTACCTCAGCTTAAGTCCATCATTAGTGAAACCAGGGTGAAGCTACAGCAGTTGCTCAAGGCCTCCACACAATTCCCCTGGAGCTCAGACACGGTGGCACAGCCCTGAATAACTATTCCCAAACAACATCACTACAAATGGGTTGCTGACACTCACAGATAAACCTTCACCCATCTAAAGAACCTTCACCTCCAAAACATTAATCAAAAAGCTAACCTAAACATAAGGCACTTGGGTGAGGGTATATTTGAACTTATCTGCTTTCTACGTATCTGCTTATGTGTCAAGATAAGTGAGACAGCCTTGGAGAAAATGTTCTCCTACTCAAAACCGATTTAATTTCTACTACGTTTAAAGATATGATTTGCAATATCCACAGCTGCTGTCAATGGCCATTGATTCTTGAAGAATAACTTAATGTGTGACACACACAACTTCATTTGTGAGGTTTATAAACTGTCTTACACCAGCATAAGCAACAATTATGTGATTCGTTCTAATGCTTCATATCGGGATCCGATGTAATGATCGGACTTTTCTTTCGAAAAATTCGGCATTGTTGAAAATCAATGACACATCTCTAGTCGAATAACACAGCTTGTGTTACTGTACTGTACTGTCTTAAAAATCAAGTACTCTATCCATGTTTTTACAGTCCATTGTTATGCTTTATTGGTGACCCATTATGCTCAAATAAGCAAATAAGTATAGTTATTTGTTTGTTTGTTTGGCGTCAGATACCATCCCTTTCCTCTCTGAGCCTTAGGCCTATATGGACCTTATTGAATCAATTTTAGGCAGAATGAGTCCAGTAAGACACCATCCAATGTTTGAGTGCTCTAAATATTTTCAAACTTGGCTATTTTAATTAATTGTATCTTTTACATGATCAAATACAACAACAGAGATTATATTTGGGTGATTTGTCACATCTGGGGTCAGAATCAGTTTTCCTCTGTAATATTTTAGAGGTGGCACTGGCACCTGGCTTCTCTCAGCAGGAAGCTCAATAACAAGCCTGAGGAACAGATTGCATACTTGCATTTTTGTCAAGTCAACATTTCCGGGGCTGCTAGATTTCGCTGATCTTAGCACTTTTTGGCAGATGTGCCTCACTCAATTTGTCAAACTTTGTCTTACAAGAGTGCAAAGCAGAATATTTTATTAATATAAAAGATTGGCAAGAGTGACAATCAACCAAAATCCTCCAGTATGTCCCTCCATCTCATGTAATCAATGAAAACATGTTTTCAAATGATGGATCAAGTTACTTTTAAACACCCACCATATTTGGATGGTAAAACTATCAACAAATGATGAACTGAAATATGATTGCTATTCCAAGCACTTTGCTTGTCTGCAGTTTGAGACACACACTTAGTTACATAGTGTATATTTTGTGATTGTCCATTTTAATATCAAACACTATGAAAGGCCTTATATTATAAAACAAATGTTTTGATTGCTTTGATGTAAATATCACTAGTATCCTCTCCTGTATGTACCTCTAACTACTGTACTTGCATGTATTTCAACATCTGTCTGACCCAGTGATTTACTGAGATGGGAATGTGGTTATATGATGTGTTTTATAGTGCTTAAGTGCATTTTTCATTAATCATTTTGAATTCAGTATTCAAGGACATACAGTATTTCTGATAGAAGCATAAAAAGCAATCAGAAAGCTGTAGTCAAATGTTCTGCGTTTTTAGTGAGTGCAGTTTTTTTCTTTCTACTATATTAATTACTATATACTATATACCCAACGTTAATTGCCATACGTTGACATTTGCTGTCATGACCTCTTACAGTATGTCGGCATTATGACAGTCTAATATAGGTACTATAATAGAATACTGTAAGTAAGACTGTTAACATTTCAAATCAGTGCTCATTTCAGTGTGAACATTATGGATATAGTTGGTGCTATCAACCCCAGGGTTATATACCACACAGTGCTCATTTACAACTGAAAAATTATAGAAGAAAATACATTTTCATGATAGAGGCTTGAGCTATGGGTGTCAAAGTGATGCAGAAATGTAAAACACACTCCCACATCTTCATCTGGAGGACATACGATACCACAAACACCCTGGTTCAAAGCATCGAAGACCACTAAATATTCATGGTGATATAACACAGCACATGAAACGGCTCATCAGAAATTAAAATCAACAGTAAGGGTGGGATAGTTGAGATGGAGTTTTTCAGCGTGAGTGTGTATATATATATCTGCCATTGAGCGAATCACTCACTCAACATGAAAACACTGAGATGGGCTGACCATTTTTTAGTGAAGGGTTCTAATGGGACCATTTGCATGGTGCTGTCGTAATCCCTATGGCAAAAGGCATGGTTCTGTCATCTATAGCAATTACAGTACCTGCCAAGCTTCATGTTTTTCCGGTGAGAGACTACCAGCGTGATTTCAGTCTCAGCTTGAGGCCCATACAGTAGCTCATGATGTGATGACTTGCTGCAGTACAAGAAGCGCCTATACTTACAAAGCCATCAACACTCTGGCCCCCTCCTACCTTGCCGACCTCGTCCCCCTCCACACCCCCTCCCGTTGCCTCAGGTTTGACGAGCAAACCACCCTCAAGACCACCAAGACCAAGCTCCGGACCTGGGGTGATGGGGCCTTTTCAGCCGCAGCCCCGTCCCTCTGGAACGCCCTCCCCAACCACATCAGACCGGCCAACACCCTGCCAACATTTAAACAGGCCCTCAAAACCCACCTCTTCAAGCTTGCCTTCACCAGTTAACCCTCTCCCCCTCCCCTTCCCCAGCACTACCTTAATACTTTCTTTTATCATCTTCTGATCTTATGATCGTATGATCATCACACAAGCCTGTCAATTAGGTTTTTTTAATTGATACGTGGTGAGTGCCGATGTCTTGTGTGAATAAATTAGTCGGAAGTTAAGCTATACAAGCTAGACCAACCTTTTTAGCCTAACAAGGCTATGACATCCAAAATGCAGCACACATCGCACAACAATCAAAATCTAGTACAGCGTCTGTGCATCCTGATCACTGACCAGTGATTTAATTTCCCCAAACCTACGTATGGAGTAGAGAGACAGCTCTGTGAGTTGGGCTAAACCTGTGTAAGCCTGTGGGAGTTTATCCATTTGCAACTGCGTGAAAAACCAATTAATGAATGGACTAAAAGTGATGAAATACCAGGATGTGCAAAGAGATGCACCTCCTGAGAGTAACACAATAGTTACACTTCTTCTTAATTAGAACTTAATTGTTGTAACTGAAATATACTGTACTGCATGCCAGATCTTTATATTGTCAGTGCTCGGTACAGACGTTATGTGTGACATCATTGACAGCGTAACACTTAATCAGCCATGAGGGGTCATTTGACCCTTGTGAGTACAGACACATGTTATATCTTTGCACTCGATAACATTTCATGACTTTTCCTTCCTTTCATGACTTTTCCTAGATATGTGCGTTCTACCACCCAGTATCCTTACATTTTCAAAATCACATCAGGATAAGCTAGTATAAAGCTATTTTGCAGTTTTTCTGTGTAGGAAGCAGGTTAATTTACAAACGGCCAACTAGTGGTCATTGTGTGTAAATAGCAGCTTGAGCATTGTAAAAATGCGGCGGCTCTTTTAGTAGGTAAAATAGGCACAGCTGTTCTAGTGTTAATGGGGTTGTTAATGCAGGGGGGGAAGGCTATGGGTGTTGCATGATAGTTCAAGTTCAAGTTCAAGTTTATTGTCATATGTATTAATACAATGACATTCTTCAGCCTCGTCTCTCTCTGTCGTATCACACACAACAAACATAGTCCACAATACAGACAAAACCACAACACAGTACAAGGTGCTTAGTGCAGGGTGTAAAGTGCCAAGTGCAGTGCGCATGGTTCAGCTGTTCAGCAACCTAACTGCCTGTGGGAAGAAACTATTTCTGAGGCGGGTGGTGGTGTGTGAGTTGATACTTCTATAGCGTTTTCAGGATGGGAGGAGTGTGAATAGTGCATAGGCAGGGTGGCTGGTGTCTTTAATGATGTTTTGAGCTTTCTTTATACAGTGGGTGTTGTAGATGTTATTGAGTTGTGGTGGGAGTTCTGTGTTGATTATTTTCGCTGCAGTCTTCACTGTCCTCTGTAAGCGTCTACACAGTCCTGGGCAGCTAGGTGATTCATCCCGTCAGAACAGCTTCTATGGCGCTGCGATAGAAGTTCACAAGAGATTTGGTGCTCGGGCCAAATCTCTTGAGGCGCCTCAGAAAGTACAGAAAGTACTCTCGCAATAAGTTGGAGGAATTCTGGCCCATTCCTTCCTGTCGGAACTGGTGTATCTGAGTCAGGTTTGGAGGCCTCCTTGCTCCCACACATTGTTTCAGTTCTGCCCACACATTTTCTAAAGGATTGAGATCAGGGCTTTCTGATGGCCAGTCCAATACCTTGACTTTTTGACAATTTTTTAAACTATGAAAGTAGGCTTGGAGTCATTGTCCATTTGACCCATTGAAGACCCATTTGCGTCCAAGCTTTAACTTCCTGGCTGAGATGTTGCTTCAATATATCCACATGATTCTCCTTCCGCATGATGCCATCTATTTTGCGAAGTGCACCAGTCCCTACTGCAGCAAAGCACCCCCCCCCAAAATGACGCTGCCACCCCTGTGCTTTACGGTTCGGATGGTGTTCTTCGGCTTGCAAGCCTCCCCATTTTTCTTCCAAACGTAACGATGGTCATTATGGCCAAGCAGTGAAATGTTTGTTTCATCAGACCAGAGGACATTTCTCCAAAAAGTAAGATCTTTGTCTCCATGTGGAATTGCAAACCGTAGTCTGGCTTTTTTATGGTGGTTTTGGAGCAGTGGCATCTTCCTTGCTGAGTGGCCTTTCAGGTTATGTCAATATAGGACTTCTTTTACTGTGGATATACTGTAGATACTTTTGTCCCTGTTTCCTTCAGCATCTTCACAAGGTCCTTTGCTTGTTTTTCGGGGATTGATTTGCACTATTTGCACCAAAGTAGGTTCATCTCTAGGAGACAGAACACATCTCCTTGCTGAGCGGTATGACGGCTGTGTGGTCCCATGTGGTTTATACGTACACGCGTGAAATGTTTTGTACAGATGAACGTGGTATCTTCATGCATTTGGAAATTGCCCCTGTCAGACCCCTGTCATATGTGGCAAGCTATCCAGACCATCACTGACTACAAAACCCCAAAACACAGCTCCGTGTAAACCACTTCTACGCACGCTTCGACCGGGACAACAAAGAAGCAGCCAACAAAGCTGAGCCCCCCCAAGACGACCAGTCACTCACGCTCTCCGATGAGGAATGGCCCAGGGAGTGGTCCCCGAGTGCTTCAAGGTAACAACCATCATAACGGTGCCAAACAACTCTGCTGCAGCAAATCTGAAGGACTTCCACCCTGTTGCGCTCACGTCCGGCCCCATGAATGTCTTCGAGAAATCGCTCCTGGTCGGCGTAAAAGTCCAGCTTTCCCCCGGACTAGACCCCCAGCAGTACGCCTACCGCACAAACAAGTCAACGGAGGACACCGTCTCCACAGCGCTTCACTCCACCCTGACCCACTTCGACACAAGCAACACCTACGCTAAGATGCTGTTCATTGATTCCAGCTCAGCTTTTAACACCATCATCCCCTCCAAGCTGGTCACCAAACTCAGAGACCTTGGTTTCAGCACCTCCCTCTGCAGGTGGATCCTAGACTTCCTAACCAACAGACCCCAGCTCGTCAAGTTGGACAACCGCTCCTCCTCCACCCTGACCCTGAACACCGGCGTGTCTCAAGGCTGTGTGCTCCATCATCAAGTTCGCAGGCGACACCATGGTGATAGGCCTGATAAGTAACAACGACGAGTTGGCCTACAGGGAGGAGGTCCAACATCTGTTGGTGTGGTGCGCTGACAACAACCTGGCCCTCAACTCCAGTAAGACCAAGGAGATCATTGTGGACTTCAGAAAAACGGGGGGCTGTGTAAACTCCCCCATCGACATCAATGAGATGGAGGTGGAGCGTGTTCCCAGCTTCAAGTTCCTGGGGAACATCTCCGGGGACCTCTTTTGGACCCTCAACACCTCTTCCTTGGACAAAAAGGCGCATCAGTGCCTATACTTCCTGAGGAGATTGAAGAAAGCCCAGCTGTCTTCCAGGATCCTGACTCACTACTACTGCTGCATCATTGACAGCATCCTCACCAACTGCATCACAGTGTGGTACGGCAACTGCAACGGTGTATCATTGCTGGAGGGTGGCAAGCGTGTTGTGTTGCGATAAAATGTAATTAAGTATTTATATGTAATAGGTTACTTTAAATTCTTTTTTTGTTGTTGTTGTTATTTTTTCTGAGAGGGGCAGTCCCACTCATATTTTTCATTTTATTTTATATATTTTTAATATTGATAGATAAAGTGGAGAATTAGACAGGAAGGATGGGTGAGAGAGAGAGGAGGAATGACATGCAGGATATGTCCCCGGCCGGATTCGAACCGGGGACCCTGCGGGACGCTTAACCCGCTACGCCACCTAAGCACCCCAAGGTTACTTTCAATTCTATAGCGATACAAGTCACAGATGTAAATCGCTTTCAAAAATAAAATATTTTCTTATCAGAAGATAGAAAAGTGCCTGTGAAACCGATAGAGAGAGTAGCATGTCCTCACTGTCATGGCTTTGTCTGAAGGAAGCCGGAACTCAGGGATGACAGCATGTAACGGATCCGTAATACTGTACACATTTAATGACTGGTGTGAATGGCATAGGGATGGGAAAAGGCCCTTGACTGGTATGTCTGAACCTGCCATTATGTCTGCGGTCAAATACTGTTTGTAATGTTTTTAATTAAACCATGTTTGAGAGTCAGGACCTCTAACAGCTCATCTGTGAGCCTATATTTGATGACTCATGTATCCTTCCTTGGGTAACATACTTCTCAGTTACTCTATCTATGGTGACATACAAACACAGACTTTAAATGTCAAGTGACCTGTCGTATCTCCTTGCCCCGTTATATTGCAGCCTCAATATAGGCACAGTGTGTTAGGCAGTTTTGGACATTTATCGTTTGAATTGTCATACTGATGTTAAATCGCATGGCAGTTGGTCAAGTGTCAAATGATGTCAAATGGGGTAAAAAAAAATACTTGCAGGGTCAAATGACCCCACCCACGGCTGTTCTAGTGGTAAGCTTAAAATACCATCATCATTCTTTCTGAATAATGTAGCCAGCTGTGTCAGATGTTCTGTCTTAGTATACCGTGCTGCAAGAATGTGAGTGTTTTTCCTCATCCGTGTCTACTGGGTGTAGAACACCTGTGCTTTTGGGAATACATTAATTGGATTATAATTGATTCCATGCTGGTTCCAGACCTACAGTAAGAGGGTTAAAAGGATACATTTGGTTACAGGCCATGAGTGTGAAACAGATCCACTTATAGCAATCAGTTCTGGGTTCATGTAGTCACAGAGAAAGAATAGTGGATGAACAACCCCAATAATAGGGCCTTTTAACTGTAATCTACTCACTTCCCGCACACACCCCAGGCACGCGGCGGTGGCTCAGGAGGTAGAGCCGGTGTCTAATTATCACAAGGTCTGCAGTTCGATCCCTGGTTAGCCACGTGTCAAGGTGTCTTTGGGCAAGACACTGAATCCCAATGAGCGGGCCGGCCGGCCGGCGTCTTGCATGGTTGCTTTGGCCGCCATTGGTGTGTGAATGTGTGTGTGAATGGGTGAATGAGAGGCCGTTGTAAAGTGCTTTGGAATAAGGCGCTATATATATAAGTGCAGTCCATTTACCGTGCACGCACTCACACACACACACACACACACACACACACACACACAGGCCTCAGTAGAAGTGTACCTAAAGTATCAGTAAGCACCTTCAGTGACCCGCCACAGTATCACTGCCAATCAATGACACACAGCGTCTCTTCTTGGCACTTAGGCACTCCGGTGACAGAGGCAGGCTCTCCCACGCAGGGAGATATTTTTATTAGCTCTGCAGCTGGGCGTATTACACACCGGCCCCAAGCTGTGCATTATGAAGCATGGTAATTGTATCTTCTATTATAATTTCTTATCTTTGGGATGCTTTATTCAACCACTTTACTCCTTGGCAATATCCTGGGGGTGATATTTACCGTTGGTCTGCAGCCAGCAAACTTCCACATGACCAAAGAGACCATCGTAATGGTTTAAGAAATCCTTGTTTATATGAAAAATAAACAACACGATAACGCGACAGATAGCATGTGGTGCATAATATGGACCATGCAAAACACATCCCTATCGTCATCCTATTTAAAATGAACGTGCTGTACACAAGGTTAGATTAGATTACATTGGATTCAATATGTTCCCCATTAACACTAGAACAGCCATTTTTTACCTACTGTATATATATATAGTCTTTACAATGGTAAGCTGCTATTTACACACAACGACCACTAGTTGGCCGCCTTGTAAATTAGCCTGCCTCATACACAGAAGAACTGCAAAATAGCTTCATACTAGCTTATCCTGATAACTATATCCTGAAAACTTGGGTAGAACACATATCTAGGAAAAGTCATGAAAGGAGGGTCCTGAAATGTGATATACCATTCTTTTTTACCTACAGGGTCAAATGACCCCACCCATGGCTGTTCTAGTGTTAATGACCGCACCCATGGCTGTTCTAGTGTTAATGACCCCACCCGTGGCTGTTCTAGTGTTAATGACCCCACCCATGGCTGTTCTAGTGTTAACGACCCCACCTATGGCGGTTCTAGTGTTAATGACCCCACCCGTGGCTGTTCTAGTGTTAAAACACCCAAAACACACAAATCAAATATTCCAGCGTCATTCATTCAGTTCATTTCGCCGATTCAACAAACAACACTTGGCCATGGCTCCATATAAACAACCCAGCCCCCTGACGTGCAGCAGAGGCACCAGCCAGCCCCCTTTGCTTTGTTCTTGCCTCACCAGGACCAGAGGCAGATTGTAGTGCAGTGATACATTAAGGCTCAACTATGAGTCCCAGAGCGCATCCCCTGCAGCCTTTCTCCGAATGCTCAAATATGTAGATTAATGGGCAAGAGCAATGCACACTGTAGGGGCCTGTAGGGGCTGTTTGGTGCCACAGAAAAAAGCTCTGCCAGAGAGATATGAATGAGGATGCACATACAACGATCCAACGATGGACAATGGAGATGGATAGAGGATGTGAATGTTTAGACAGGGCGGCTTTGCATCCCCCTGTGAGGCACATAAGGTACTTTTCTGCTTGTAGTAACCTCCGGTATTATGGTTATTATGGCCCCCACCCCCTTGGTTGACGCGCAGCGTGTAATGAAGATAAATGCATCGTATGCAGTAGGCAGTGCTGTAATAGCTCATATCACAAATGCACATTTGCAGCTTGCAGCACTCCTAGGCAAACCCCCCTTCGACTCTGGTACTTTCTGCAGATGCGAAATTAAAAAATCTGTTATTTTTTTAAGTCGTTTTCATTTGTCCTAAAGTTTCTGTATGTTCTCGACGAATCACTCCGATCGTGTCTTCCGTTTCCAATTAAATACCGCACAGATTACAAGGGACTTGCACCATAATACAGGATGAGCATGCTAGGCCTACACTTCTTCTTCTTAGATCTCAGGACTCTTTAGGGTTCACTAGTCTTCACCCAGAAGATAGATGGTTGTCTGGCTTTCTCCCTTGAGGGGTAGTGGTGGTCTAGTGGATAGTGAGTTGGAGGGAGAGGAGGAGAGGGAGGAGAGGGGGAGAGAGAGAGAGGGAGGGAGAGGGAGGGAGAGAGAGAGAGAGGAGTAGAAGGATGAGAGGGAGAGAGAGAGAGGGAGAGAGAGAGAGAGAAAGAGAGAGAGGGGGGGAGAGTGAGAGAGAGAGAGAGGGAGAGAGAGAGCAAGAGAGAGAGGGGGGGAGAGTGAGAGTGAGAGAGAGAGATTTGTGGGTCCGTCTGCCTGCTTATGTGAGGGAATCAGAGGCAGTAGGAACTTTTAACACTAGAACACCCTCGCCTTTTTTACCTACTGAAAGAGCCGCCTCGGGGGTCAAATGATGGTCAATGCTCAAGCTGCTATTTACACACAACGACCACTAGTCTACCGCTTGTAAATCAGCCTGCTTCCTACACAGAAAAAACTGCAAAATAGCTTTATATTAGGCTTATTGGTAGATAACGCAGACATCTAGGAAATGTCATGAAAGGAGGGTCCTGAAATGTGATCGAGTGCAAAGATATAAACATGTATTTCCCTCACGGCGGATTAAGTGTTAAATCCAGATGAATAACTCTGGAACCCTGTTCGCCACTCTCACTACCTTCCCGGTTGCTACCCGATGCTCTTCCCTCCCTCTGATTGGTCCAGTCAGACTGCCAATGGTGCATCTGTGGACAATGACTCCTGTAATGGATTTTTCACATTTATGGGATTGTTGAAGAAGTCTGGTGGCTCTGTCCATGAGCGCAGGGCCCTGCTCCAGAGCCTTGTGTTCATGGACAGTGATGGAATGCAGACTCCTTATCAATGTTGTGACTATGTTGACAGTATACCCAGTGTACTGTGTGAAATGAAGACCTTGTCCAACATTGTTCCAATGTTCCAACATTTATGGACAACAATGCGGACACCCACAATGCGGACTCCGATCGCTATTGTGTCTATGTTGACACTATATCAGAGATGTGTTGTGTGTGAGTGGGCACTTCAGTCTACCTTCAGTAGGCTGGGTTGTTGTTGTTGTTGTTGTTGTTGTTGTTTGTTGTGATGTTATTATTTTCATTTACTCCATTCTACATTGTCTACTACTACTTCTCTACTTTAGTATAGGTATTTTCTTTGTCTTAATGTGTTGCTATATTATCCGTTTAATTCTGTGTACAGTGTGTTGTGATGCGCTTGAAAACATGATTATTTGTAATCCGCTTGTTTTAGGACCCTGTTAGAAAGGTCCAATGACTGATTCTGTTACTGAGTCAGAATCCACGGAGGAATTCAGTTAGAAAGGTCCAACGGTCCAAGCTATCGTGACTGAATCATAATTCATAGAGGAAATTCAGCTCACATGGTGTTGGGCACAGCTAAGGTTTTTAAAGTGATACGGGCTTGGCACAATCTCCACTTTCTCAGACAGGCCCTATTATCATTATGGTGATGAATCAAAGCAGTCGTGTAGTCATCACTCCAGACCTTTGTTACTGGCATATCAACCCGCCATGGAAAGTGACTCCACTCTGCAATGTACTCCCTACTCTCCCTCTCCCTATACCGACACTATTGGGGAGAGAGAGGCAATCAAGAGCAAGGACTGCCAAGTTCCTAATCTCGTCGGGTGCAGGCGGCGATGGTGCCGGGTTGCGGCGTACTCTGAGTGCCTGCGGAAGATATATTCATGGTATTCACCGAGACCTCGTAGAACCCTTTAATCAGGAAACAATGATTCATCAGCATCATCAGAATGTGATTATTGGTCATTACACAACTCCAGTGAATGGGCGATTTATCATAAGCACAGTTCTCTGGAAGCGGGGGGGGGGGATAGTGAAATGGTCGTAATTAATCTTGTTATGTAATGTTCCCTCATTCTCCAGGTTAATCTGGTTACATTTTGCGCTCGGTACCAGGAACAATCCCGGAAATATACTGGAATTAGCCTGCCAGCCCCATTAGGGAGAGGATGGTGGCACTGAATTAGTAATGCACAACAACAACAACAACACTGCTAATATATAAGGACATCTAACCACCAGGCCGTGTGTGTGCACATCTGGAATTGCCGACTGTCATCTCACCCCAATGTCACCCCTCTCTTTACTCTTCATTTACCTCTTACTGAACAATGAACATGTCTGTCTCCGTGAATCACGGGTCATTCTTCTATACGCTTGTCAGTTCCTCAATTGTCAAATTAATGTTTTTTAAGTGGCCCTGGAGAATGTATAGCATAGCATACCATCACTGCATCACCACCAAGCATTCAGGAGGACACAACCCCCCCCAACCCCCTACATTATTTCAATTACCCACCATGTTCTATATGGTCCCCTGTGGCCATCACCCATATGGTTGCTGGAAAAGGAAGTGGAAATTAATCATTTATTCCTCAGGCATTGTTGAACCTTTTTCTCTCCCTTTAACACCACCTCCCTCCCACCAGTATGGGCAGCTTCACAGAACAAGGTCATTAGGAGGCGGGAGGGAGACACGGTGGAGGAGGTGCTGTCCACAGGGGAGACTAGGTGGTTACTGGACATGATCCAGAGGCGGAACAGACAGCCGAGAGAGAGTGAAAAAGAGAGAGAGAGAGAGGGGGGGGGAGTCAGGGAGAGAGAGAGAGAGAGAGAGAGAGAGAGAGGGAGGGGGGGGGAGGGAGAGAGAGGGGGGGGGGAGAGGGAGAGAGAGAGGGAGGGGGGGAGAGAGAGAGGGAGGGGGGGAGAGAGAGAGGGAGGGAGAGAGAGAGAGAGAGGGAGAGAGAGAGAGGGAGGGGGGAGAGAGAGAGGGAGAGAGAGAGAGAGAAGGAGGGAGGGAGAGAGAGAGAGAGGGAGAGAGAGAGAGAGAGAGAGAGAGAGAGAGAGAGAGAGAGAGAGAGAGAGAGAGGATGTTATTGAGCGGGGCTGGCAGGGTTACAGGCTGCCTCTCTGCAAGGCTGCCATCCAGCCCTAATGACCTGACGTTCCACTGCAAGAACCGAGCAGCGTAATCGCAGCGGGAGTACCGAGGGCCGAGGGAGAGGTTCTATCGACATAGAAGCCAAGAGAACCAACCTGGCAACCCGCGAAAAAACAAAACCAAACAAATGATCAGCAATGTGGAGTTGGGTTGCCAAGTCTTGAGTATGTCTCTACAATCTTCTAAAACAAGGAAGTACTATTGATATTTTGGTCGTTTTGTAGCTTTGGGAAAATACAATGGTTCAGTGAAAGGACAACGGATCATTATCTCACTATGAAAGTGACTTCTTGTTCTGTAGCGATGCACATACAGCAGTATAATGCACTGGAGACAAGCCTAACTGAGAGGAAAAACATTGGCAGTTTTACTTTAATTTGCATTAGTGATAAGGGATCTCCAACAGTGACACTATAACAACACATTTAACACATTCTCAATAATAAAACGACACATCCTATAGGTGAAAACTAGGTTGTGTGAACCAAAATGAAGAGATGTGAGGAATGGCAAGAAAAAAACTAAGGTATAGACCGTGATCAATATCCGTCACCTCTCTCTCTCTCGCTGGCATCATGCATTTGTGTGTATGGTGGAATGAAGATATTCTTGGCGTTGGGTTTAAATGTCAACCTGGTACATTTCGTGACGTTAGAATTATATGGTTCTATCTGCATTTTTGTCAAAATTGAGTGTTTTACATAATCTGATCCATTAGGTGTTTATTAATGCCTGTGTGGTGTTATTTTTTAAATTGTTGACATTTCTTTAGTTAGTAATTCATAATATACAAAGGTTCCATCTCACAAAACATAATGGAATGTAAACACTTTGATGCTCAATATCTCTGAACTGCCCTAAACGGAGATAGAACCTTATCATTCTAAGCTCACGACTTGGCTAGCCTCTGCACCATGGGCCTATAAGAGAGGAGGTCCCTTACACTCCAAAGAAGAGTCTAGGAGGAGGCCGACATGTTTAATTTCCTCCTCAGTGTCAGATCATTGACTGTCTCTTTCTGAGAGGTTCCTCAGGGGGGCCCCGTCAGAGCTATATTTAGAGCGATTCACATTACATATTCAAGGATGATTCACGGCCTAAACTCCCCCAGTGAAATGGATACTTCACCGTTTCCATCTTCTCACATCCCACATTCATCACAGGGAACTCTTCTGGGCACTTCTGCATCCTTGTGTGGACTTACACATTTTTTTTTTTTATAATAATAATTATACATTCAACTCTTTACTCTAGACCTCTGTCAAAACATTGTTGAACATTTCCCTTGACAAGTCATGCTTAGAATCAACGATACTGCAGGACTATTCTCTGGTGGGTTTTGCCTGCTGAAGTGAAAGCCATAATATATTTCACATACACGATGATTAGGCCTAAATTATCATGCCAAATAGGAATGTTGATAAGAAAACATTTCAGCTCTGGATGAATATGATTAATTTAAAATCCTGTCAGAGCCCAAGGTTTTCCTTTGGTTGCCTGTTAATAATAATAATAATAATAATAATAATAATAATAATAATGCATTTTATTTGTAGTGCTACAGAGTTAAAAAGAAAACATCTTAAAAACATAATAAGTCAAAAACATAGTAAAAAAAATAAATTAAAAAAAATCACAAGAATGAACACAGTTCGGTTCAACAGTCAAAGGCCTTTTTGAATAAAAAAGTGTTCCACACATTGATATGCTGCAATGCCCTGCGTAACGTAAGTCTATTGGCTTGAGAGGAGTTTCTGGTTCATCAGTTGTGGTCTATCACATCATTTGTGCAGTCAAAAGAGGGTTCTCAATATCTCATACTATTGATTCTCGTCTTTCCGTTTGCCTTTGGAGTCTGTTATCGTTGTGTCAACACGAGGACCGAAGAGACGTCGATGAAAGTCAAAGAAGCCATTATGAGGCTCCGGCTTGCGGCTACGACCGCGTCACAGCCAGGATAGAAAGGTCAGAACACATAGCTTGAGGTCAGAGAACACATACACTTAAAGCTTAAATCATTGAAACCAAAATCTCAAAATCTCAAATCCCTCGTATTTTGCCATATAGAGCAGTGTTTCTCAACCCTCTCCTCGGGGCGCCCCAGCCGCTCCACACATAGGGCTTTCACACCGGCAGTTCCGAACGCAGGTTCGCGTTCGCGTACCGAAACCTCCGAACGTTGGCGCTGTCTGGCGAACGATACACTGGTATGAACGCGGGCTCGTTCGCCAGACAGCGCCAACGTTCGGAGGTTTCGGTACGCGAACGCGAACCGGCGTTCGGAACTGCCGGTGTGTAAGCCCTAATATTTGATCTGTTCCACCACCAAAACACCTGATTCAACTAATCAAGTAGAAACCATAATTGCTTTGTACTTAGCTATTAGCTGAATCAGGTGAGCTGGTGGTGGAACAGATCAAATATGTGTTGCGGCTGGGGCGCCCCGAGGAGAGGGTTGAGAAATACTGATATACAGTACATAGTTTAACATGGGTGTCAATGGGGAGTCCACTTCGAAATCTCTCAGCAGGATTGGTTGCGCAGCATTTTATGATTCAGTGAAAGTAGTGTAGTGTAGTGTGTCCCATTGGCATGATGTTGTTGTGTATTGTTATTATTATATTATTATATACAGGCCCAAATAATTTACTTAAATTCACTCCCCAGTAAGGCCAGGTTTGAGTTGTTGTTATTCCCGGCGTGTATGCGCCGTGCACACTAGTCTGGGGACGAGGTTAATGTGACTGAAATGAGAGATCTGAGCAGAATGGATTCCACTAAAGGTCCAGTACTCTCTAGCATGTCAACTGAAATTTGGGGTTTGAGCATTACAATTTAAATTGGAAATGGTTTGATGGGGCGGGCTATGCATGATGGAAATTACAAGTAAGTGGCTTATCTGCAGTCTCGCACCGTACAGAGAGCGAGCATGACGAACAGTCATCGGAGTAGACATGTCCTTTGACAACAGTGACATATTGATTTCCTTCCTTCCTTAATCGTCTCTTACTGAATGTAAAACACATGACTTTTATGAAATGTCTGACAATGAACCCTGAATGATTGACTGAAGTCTCAATGAATAATTAAATAGGCACGGTATGAAAAGGCCAGGGAGACAGAGCAACCGGCGGGAATGCACACATCCCGGGTAGTGATGAAAAGGGAGAAATGTTGTACAAGAATAGTTTAGCAAATGGAAAGCTTAAGCATTTAACACTAGAACAGCCATGAGTAAAGACAACGTTTATATCTTTGCACTCGATCACATTTCAGGACCCCTCCTTTCATGACTTTTCCTAGATATGTGCGTTCTACCACCCAGTATCCTTACATTTTTCTAAATCACATCAGGATAAGCTAGTATGAAGCTATTTGGCCTTTTTTCTGTGTAGGAAGCAGACTAGTTTACAAGACGGCCAACTAGTGGTTGTTGTGTGTAAATAGCAGCTTTCCGTCATAAAGACTATGGTCATTTGACCCCATGAGGCGGCTCTTTTAGTAGGTAAAATAGACTTGGCTGTTCTAGTGTTAAAAGGAATGTGAAGAACACTGACACCTTGGACAGTTAGAGGCAAGGCATTGATCACCTGGGGAGGTCCCAGGGAATAGCTTTATATGGAGTGGATTTTAATTATTCTGTTGCTCCAGTTTTCATTTGAAAAGAGGGCCATTAATTCAGACAGACATTCATGCTCCATCCCTGTAAGGCTCCCGAGAGATACAAAGCACATTGCTTTGGCAATGTCATGCATGCAATAGAGGACTCAGTGCAACATATTGAAACGGGGGCACATGTGCCATTTTGTATGACAGTGAGCGTGCAGTCTGTATTATCAATCCTCTGTGATTTACTGTGAGTTATTGAGATGGATATCACCGATACAATGCCAGTGATTATGCCGAAGGTGAGCATCACTCTTTGTGACTTCCTGTGCCCATTGTGTCACACTAACAAAAAACTAGAACCTTCTCAACCTTCTATAGAGTCTAACTTTATAGGAAACTGTATTGTTGTGATTCTGTATAGTTTATTTTGGAACTCTGCAGCCTCTGCACATAATATATGAGCTATTTACAATGCAATTCCACTGAATATGTGCATGTGAGGGTATTTAGAATAATGTAGCCTGACAGGTTCTTAAGATGAGATCAAGAGTTATTTTCCCAAAGGAAAAGTGCCCTCCAACTATTGGAAAGAGGAAGCGTTCCGTCTCCTTTTAGCTCTACACTCATTTGGAATCAATCAATTACCATGGATCTTCAGCTTTAATTCGATGGTGTTTTTTTTTAAAGATTGGGTTCACCATTTTAGATGTTTTTTTAAACATGCTATATTAGTAGTCTGCCTGCTTGCCTGCCTGCCTGCCTGCCTGCTTGCTTGCTTGCTTGCTTGCCTGCCTCTCTGTCTCTCTCTAAAAAAAAAAACCATATCATGTCCTAATAAAATACTCATGTTTTGTATTTAATTAACAATCCTTTGCATGTAAGAACAGCCTGAAGTCTGCGACCCATTGACCCCACCACATACTGGTACATAATAATATTTGTCCTATCTGTCCACAAAATTATGTTCTAGACCTCTTCAGGCTTTGTGGGTACTTTTTAGCAAAATTGTAACGTGACTGTAATGAGTCTTCCATGGCCTACTAGCCCGTCTGTGATTGTTGAGCTCACCAGTGAGTGCTTTCTTTTCTTTTTTTTCATGATTTAGCAAACTGTTGATTTTGGTAAGTCTGAGGTTTTGGCTCTGTTTGTTTCTGATAGATTTTTCTGATATTTCATCCGCCAAGTCTTCCTCGACTTTCACTGACATCTCTTTGGTCCTCATATTGACACAGCAACACCAGACTCCCAAGGCAAATGCAAAGCCTAGAATCAATACCAGACATTAACAGCCCTCTGATCAGTGGCGTACCGCAAAATCCCGAGGCCCCCCCGCAAGGTTGCGGCGGGGGCCCTTTCGCAACGGAGGTTATTTTTTTTGTGCGTTTTTTAGAGTCCAGACCGATGCATTATTGACGTTGCGAAATTTCGCAATATGCACTCTACATTCTAAATGCTTGACAAAAGCAAAAGGTACAAACAAGTGAGAGCAATGAGAGGGGGTGCTAGCAACAAATGTTAGGGGCCCCCCTAGTGGCTGGGGCCCCCCCGCGGTGCGTCGCTTGCGGGCCCGTCCGCTACGCCACTGCCTCTGATGTCTGTAAAATAACACAAGTGACTAACCAGAAACACGTATGTATAAAAAGGTTGTAATTTCTAAATGGTGAAAACAATTAAAACATTTGAAATAATGAAATTATGAAAAAGGAAAACACTAAATTATATCTGCTGATCTCTACTTTAACCTGTAAGTGTTTGATTGTCCAAACTGTTGGAGTAGAGAGCTCAAAGAAGACAAAATACCCTTTTAAATACTTATGGAGGGCACTATATTTCTGTACCTATAGTTATAATCTTGGATCCCAGAATCTCATCTCTCCATTGAGATTCTGGAGGCACAGGGAGTAAAAAGTGCTGTTGGAAGCAAGTTCACACTCCTTGACACATTTTTCTAGATGCTCCACCTGAATTGCCATCCTCCTCTGCCATTGTTATTCTTTACAAATATCTGCATGCATCACACTAAATGAAAACATGGAGCTGAAGAAGTTATCAATGCCAGAGTTATTCAGGTGAAAAATCAATTTATTAAAATCCCCGTCTTCATTTGAAGCCCTCCTCTCTGACTAAGTGAGACTACTACAGGACTGTATAGTTATGACCTCATGTCAATACTCAACACGAAACCCTGCTGGGGGGTTTGCTAATTTGAGATGGCATTTTATGAAAATACATGCTTGAGAAACCTGTATAGAGGTATAATCTGTTGCCTTTAGAAGTGAAAATTAAGTGTGATTTTTATCGGCTTCGGTAAATGTAAGCTACTTTGGATCCCTCTCCAACTTTCTTAGTAGTGTGCTCTAGTGGCTCCTGTACATTCACTTCAAGAGATCGACCACTCGCCCTTCCCTCTGAAGCTTCACTTTTCACTTTTGATATGCAGTGTTTGATGGTAAATGGTAAATGGACTGCACTTACTGTATATAGCGCCTTTTTTGCTGCTCCAAAGCTGCTCCACAGCGCTTTACAACGGCCTCTCATTCACCCATTCACACACACATTCACACACCAATGGCGGCAAGCTGCCATGCAAGGCGCTGGCCCGCTCACTGGGAGCAATTTTGATGGGTGGTGGCCGAGATAGTCAATCAAGGCAAGGCAAGGCAAGGAAAGTGTATTTCCTACAACAGGGGCAATTCAAAGTGCTTTACATACATTATTTTAAATTACAGCAAGAGGAGCATAGTAAGAAAATTAAAATTACAATGAATATAAGAAGTAAATAGATAAAACATTTAATAAGACAATAGTTAATGGAAAAAATACATTGATAGAAGTGTTTGTGTTTTAATCATAACTGGTGCAAAAGATTTAAATATTTTAAGGCTTTGGGCCTGTTTGATTTCTTCAGGGAGTTTGTTACAGGAGCATGCAGCAGCGTGACTGAAAGCTGCTGCACCGTGTTTTGTTTTTACTCTTGGAATTATCAAAGGTAATTAAAAGATTCTTGCTCATAGGTAGACAATTGAAGAAAGGCGTATTCCATTTCAGCGCTGGGTAAGTTCTCTCACAGCAAGAGAACGAACAACTTACAGGCCACAAGCGTCTTTATATGTGTCCTTATAGGCAGAGTATTGATGGTCAAGCAGGCACCGGTCTATCACAAATCATAACATTGACATGGCTCCAATCAGTCTACTTGACCAAATGGAGGATGCACCAATCATGTACAATCTAACTTTGCCCATGTCCCATAAGAAGCTGATCGTCATGGTAACCCAGTTACCCAACTGGGTACTAAGTATACTGGCTGATGGCCAACTCAGGTTACAGCCAGCTTGCAAGATACAGAGGCAATGTCCTTCATCTTTAAGAAACACTACGCAGCTCTGTGTTTTGACAAGATGACGGATTCACAGTTGTGGAGTGTACATAGCTCTATAGTAGTTAGACATGATAACATCATCCATCATGTAGTGTACGTCTGGTCCATAGTTTATCACATTCGGGCAAGAGGCCCTCCAGATAACTGCTGAAAGATCATGAAGTGTGTTTGAAAAAAGTTGCTGCTTTTCCAGTCTTTGGACACATTCCTTGTGTGTTGTTTTTTGCATTAATAATCACAATGTATTAATTTCTAGAATCTAGAATCTTACAAGGACACACATAAGCTTTACATCTTATTTACAGGAGTTGATTCTCTGCTAAGAACTTTTGATATTGTGACAGGGTCTGGTGAAAAAGTCCTCAAGTAGGACATGGTCATTTTCACTTTTTTTTTCTCCAGATTATGAAAGTGCAGATTGTAAAATGTCCAATGATGTGTCATAATCTGAGTAGTTGAAGAAAATATATTTATTGGAATGTTGGTTGGTACACCTCAAACCAAATAGCAGAGAAACTCGCTCTGAATCAAAACACATGAATGAATGAATGAATGAATGAAGTAATGAATGAATGAATGAATGGTCTTTATTGTCATTGCTATAGTACAGGTACCAAACAACGAAATTTGGGAGGGGTGGCTCCCCTGGTGCTAGGAAAGAAAAAAAAAAGAAAAAAAACAAGAAGGGAAAGGAGCTGGTTTACATAAATAAAGGCTATGTACACTATCCACTATACTATACTGTACAGATAAAACACTGTGCTGTACTCTATGCTATGCTATACCTATTCTAACATTTCCTATTTCTCTGCAACCTTATGTACCCTAGGGTTGTCATATTGCACATAGTGTTGCATACATGCAAAACAGCTGCTAATAGCTATCAGCTAAGAATAAACATTGCTACATCTAACTGCATGTTTAGCACATCACAACATGCTGATAGAACATCAACATGAAAAATACATGAAAACACATAACTACGCATAATTAGATGTTCACACATTCCTGGCTTTTGAACACGTTCTGAAACGTGTGTTTGTTTACAAGCCATGTATCACTATACCCAGTAGTCTATGGCAAGTATTAGTGATCCTAAAACTGTTGTTTGTTATATTGAGGGGCCTCTTAAACACGTCAACTTTCGTAATATGCAAAAAAAACGGAAACCAAATTTTTTTTTAGGAATATTTTTGGTCATTTGCGCAATTGAGAATTGCCAACATCCGTACCTTTTCACCAGATCATGTCACAATTTAGTTACAAGGTCAAACATAAGCTTTACAGCTTCTGCACAGGAGTTGATTCTCCTAATTCGACGATAATGGCTTGAATGCCAAGTAAAATTCTTCTCTTTCACTCCGCTCTCCTGTCCAACAGCTAAAACCCAAGATCAGGCAGACATGAATAATTGATATGGCCCCAGGACATGATTGAACAGGCTCCACCATCTCTCCCCAAATCTACGGGTTTTTTCCAGGTCACAACAGAAACTTGCACTGGCTAACCCATTTCATGACACTGAATTGTAAGTCCTACATAGACTCACACATTAGTTTACTGATTTATCTTCCTTTTTAAAATTAAATCATCATTAATGCATCTAGATTTTGGCTGATCTGTACACTGTGAGGACTATGAATCTGCAATGTATCCAAATGCGTTCGGCAGTTACAGTAACCTGTATCTGTGTCTGATGTTATTCCCAAGAAACACAGCAGAGGGTTAGGGAGGAACACCCCCCCCCACACACACACGCACGCACGCACACACACACACACACATACAGACACAGACACAGACACATGCACGCATGCACGCACGCACGCACGCACACACACACACACATCCAAGCCATCACTGCTGGCTGACAAACTAGCAGTGATGTGTGTGGAGGACTCCCTGACGGCTTGGATCCACAACTACCTCACAGACAGGCGTCAGTATGTGAGACTGCAGGGCTGTCAGTCTGAGGTGGTGGTGTGCAACACCGGTGCCCCCCAGGGAACTGTTCTGTCACCCTTTCTCTTCACCCTCTATACCTCCGACTTCCAGTTTAGCTCCGACCAGTGCCACCTGCAGAAGTTTTCGGATGACTCCTCTATCGTCGGTTACATCACAGACGACAGGGATGAGGAGTACAGGGCCCTGGTGGAGAGCTTTGTGCAGTGGTGCGACACCAACTACCTTTTGCTTAACACCAGCAAAACAAAGGAGTTGGTGGTGGATTTTAGGAGGAAGAGAAGGACCCCAGCCCCCATCACCATCAAGGGGGTGGAAGTCGAGAGGGTGGACTCCTACAGGTACCTGGGAGTACAAATTAATAACAAACTGGACTGGACTGACAACACGGAGGCTCTTCTCAGGAAAGGGCAGAGCAGACTGTTTTTCCTGAGAAGGCTGAGGTCTTTCGGTGTCTGCAACAAGCTGCTGCAAATGTTTTATCAGTCGGTGGTTGCCAGCGTTCTGTTCTTCGCCGTGGCCTGCTGGGGTGGAAACATCTGTGCCAGGGATGCTGCGAAGCTAAACAAACTGGTGAAGAAGGCCAGCTCTGTGGTGGGGACCGGGCTGGACAGCCTAGAGGTGGTGGCAGAACAGAGGATGGGGAAAAAACTGGCGGCCATGCTGGTCAATCCCTCCCACCCGATGAACTGCGAGCTGGCGGGGATGAGGAGCAAGTTCAGCCACAGATTTGTTCTCCCCCGTCAAAGTACAAAAAGATTTGGACAGTCCTTTGTTCCAGCTGCACTCCGACTCTACAACCAGGCCCTGCAGGGTGGGGGAGACCTGGAGCTGGAACTTTTGGAACTTTTTACTTATTGAGCCTGCACTGTTTTATGTATTTTATCGAATGTTTTCTGTTTTCTGTATTGAATGTTTTCTGCCCTAACTGAGCTGTTTGACAACAAAATTTCCCCATTGGGGACAATAAAGGTTTTTCAATCAATTCAATCAATCACACACACACACACACACACAGACACAGACACACATACGCACGCACGCACACACAGACACACGCACGCACACACACACACACACACACGAGTGCAAATATATAAAAAATGTCTTTACTCACTCATGGCTGTTCTAGTGTTAAATATAACCCTCCTGTCAGCACTTGGGATCGAACCAGCAATATGGCCAGCCTCTCTAACCTTAGGGTTATCTGCCACCCCTTGTAAGCACATTTCATGCAATTCTACAGAGTTTTCAACATTCTTTATCGAACATTTTTTGCTTGCTACAGACCCTACCCTGCCAAAACACCAGAGGGAAAACAATGCTATTGTGTCCCATCCCTCTGTCAGACAGAATGAGAAGCCCAGACCAAATATACGAAGGGGGGCCTTTGCACTTGATTTCCTTCTCTATCCTAACTTCTACTGGATAGAGTCAAGAAGGGATCCTAGTAGCGCAACTACCTTCAATGCATCTTAATCAATTTAGCAGGTGTTTCATGCTAACTTGATTTGGGGGAAGAAAGTGTTCTGAATCAATTAGGTCTCCCCTGCAGCCTCCAGAGCCTTCCCCCACTGCGAGGCCCTGGGTTGCAGTAACCTGCAGCCATATGCTAATCGGCTTCACATATGTCACCTCCAAGACTACCAAAAGCCCCGAGGATCCAAAGGACAGGAGAGGACACAGAAACCGGGGGAAGAGAGGTGAGGTATGGCCTGTGCATATGTGCGGACTGTGAAAAAATGATGGACAAATGGCCGGAACGGGTCTGGCTAGTCGTGTGTGGACAGATGGAGAGGTTGCCTGCGGTAAGTAGCACTCCGGTTGCTCGTACCGGTGCCAGAGAGCAGGCCGAAGGACTCCAGTTCACTCTGCTTTTGTGTGATCACAAAAACGGCTTTTTGGCCTTGTTTGTTTAGTTTTTTTGTTTAGTTTTGTAAATGTCTACATGCAGCGGGTCACTGTTTATATGATTTAGTCACCATTCCAACATATCTATCTTTCAATAACTATATCTTTTGTCAATGTAACAGGCTTCAATCTGCTTTGTGTATAGCGCAACAAAATATGACAGGAAGATGCAAGGGGGGTATTCCATCAATGTCACTAGAGGAAAATCCAGGCTTATTCTTGATAAGTCTTGCGAGACTTTAGTTTTGAGCAATGTTGATGACATACCCCCCTTGATCTGACAGGATGTTTATTATCGTTATGTCTCCTGCATAGGGGGATACATTAAAAGTTCGAAACAAACAGGCTCTTAGTGTAATGTCTTACTGCATCCACACCTTCTCCCATAAGAGTAATTAGTAAAGAGTGCCAACATGTATGCACAGGCACAAGTTAACAATACAATACGCACTAAATATGCAATAGAAAATAGAAAACTAACCACTAACTGTGGTTTCATACACCGGACTAATCTGAAACACCTGTCAAGCCATCTTTACAATACTTTTGATGCCCTGAAATGAGAGGACTATGTATAAAAAGGGTTGTAAGTAATGTCTAAATGGTGAAACTGAATTAAATCTCAGAACCTCTACTGTAACGTCATAGTAACTGTTTGATTTCAAATCCGATTGGAGTATAGAGTATAGAGCTAAACGAGCTGAAAGAAGACTTCCTCTTTGTTATGGAGGGCGATGTAACTGGTTAAACCGATGTGAGCTGAACCAGATGAATGTATGAGTCCATAGATTCACATGGATGACTGTGTTTAAGTTAGCATGTCCATATACATACAGTATTTTGACAAATTAAATGATTAAACAATGGCAGGGGAAAACTGGGACCTACTGCTCATGTCCATGTGTAAAGACGATCAAATTCTTCATTATACAGAGATCCACTTGTCTATTCTCTGTGCAAAACCATGTAGAGGACTGGGAAAGGGCTCAGGCGGTGGTTTCAAAGACTGCCAGGAAAAGCCAGGGTGTGCTGGGTGCATTCTGGGCTCTGTAGTACAGTCATCCATAGTAGAGATTGTAAAGGGCCGGAGGCCAAAGCTGCACAAGAAGAGGTTCCTGGGTCACAGGATACTGTGAGGACACAGAGAGAGAGAGACTCAGAGAGAGACACAGAGAGAGACTCAGAGAGAGACACAGAGAGAGACACAGAGAGAGACACAGAGAGAGACACAGAGAGAGACACAGAGAGAGACACAGAGAGAGACACAGAGAGAGACAGAGAGAGAGACACAGAGAGAGACTCAGAGAGAGACTCAGAGAGAGACTCAGAGAGAGACACAGAGAGAGACACAGAGAGAGACACAGAGAGAGACACAGAGAAAGACACAGAGAGAGACACAAAGAGAGACACAAAGAGAGACACAGAGAGAGACACAGAGAGAGAGACACAAAGAGAGACACAGAGAGAGACACAGAGAGAGAGACACAGAGAGAGACACAAAGAGAGACACAGAGAGAGACTCAGAGAGAGACTCAGAGCAACGCTCAGTGCAGAGCAAACTGACAAAGATGCCAAGCAGACAGGTCTCCTGTCAGTTCAAGCCCCATCACCACCTACCAGCCACATCACATTATCTGTCATTTTTTTCTGATTATGGTCCTGGTTAAAGACTAGCAGACCTAAATCAACATATCCAATAAATACCTTGATAACAATTTATAAAAGTGACATCATAGAAACGGTCAAAAGCATCCCTCTTCTAAAACTGCCCTCCCCCCTTTCCATCCCATATGTCATTTTATCAATGAACGTGGTATTACTGCTATTTCAACATTTAGTTTCACACATATTGAGTAAAATACTGTGGGCGAGGAGGCACGCACACATGCAATGACATTTTTACCAAGTCACTGACACTGAAGTCACTGACGCTGTGGGGATGCAAAAATTGTCCCCCAACTTGAGTACTGACTGTAAGTATAATAGTGTCACAATGACGCTGTACACATTTACACTATACTGTTTCCAGTGCATAAACAAACAAACAAACACTCTAGCCACATGACATTCAGTGACATGGCATGTGATTGATGATCTTCTGACATTTGTTATGTCACACATTGATATTTTGATGACATGTTATGACATACAGTTCAAATGCATTTCAATTGTACCCACAGCGTGATTCTTTTTGAATTCCAATAATAGTCCTGGTCTTACCCCCCTTCAAAGCTCCCTGTTATTTCATCCCATGACACGGGTTGTCATTTCACCCCATGATAGTTGTTAGAGCTTCACTACTCCAGGTAATGCACATACTGCTGGATATATTTTGGTTCTGTAATTCACCAGGGGATACCTGGGATAGCAGGGCTACAGACTGAGACAGTCTGACAGTCTGACATACAGACAGCTTTTGCTCCAATTATTCTTCCCTTTCTTCTATAGAGGTGGCAGACAGTGAGGGGAGGTGGGAGTCATAATTCAGATGACTTGATTAAATGCTCACCAGGGATTCTATCCCAAGGCATCATGGTCTTCGTCACCAGATCGCTAAGAGTGTTCTTACTTACAGTATGTGTTGTACAAGGGGGGAGGTTGCACCATCGCTGTAAGCAGTACTCAGTTTTAGAAGAGGGATGATTTTGACTGTTTTTATTTCAGGGGGGATGCCATCCCCCCTCGTCCCCTCTCAACTCGAGTGTTGGCTGTAAGCAGTTGTACATTTCATGTGCATTAGAGTTGGTCAATCTTCATATCAGGTACGTAAGGTTGTCTATTCAGGTAGTTTCAGCAGTGAGGTAATCATTTCATGATTCTACTAGGTGAACCTATACTGTTATTTTGTTTGTCTTTTTTTGTTAGTGTGTTCTAACTAGTCTATTAAAAAGTCTATTACCATTTTTAATCGAGTTAATCACAATAATATTCAGATAATTAATCAGATTAATCACAACTTTAAAATACTAGTATTTACTTGTATTTTGGGGGGTGATAAATCAAAAACATGTGTGGTGTTGGAATAAAGAACGTCTTAGTTTTTATGATTTCTCTTAATTTGTAAAAGTAAAAAAGTCTCAAGCTATGCAGTCGACTGCGCAGATACACTATATAAAAGACGCCATCTTTTAAATTGCTTTTGATAGTGGTTGTGAAAGTTAAATAAATGGCTTAGTGTGGGTTTACATTATGACTGGGCAAACTGTAATTTATCAATGTGTCCAATTACAGACAATAATTTTGATCATTTAGCTTTGGACTACACTGCAGTCTGTGCATAAGAAAAGGGCCCCATTTACTTGGTTATGCAAAAATGTTTAATCAGATTCAGTGACCACCGAGCAAATTATTACAGTAAGTAAGATAAATTGGAAATAGTGGAGATCGGGTCAGATGAGGTCTAGACTAAATGAGCAAGTAAATCAAATAAGCAAAGATTTAAATACCGTGTTTACCTGTTCAGTTGATGCTATTGTTTCTTTGGCCTGTTTCGGGCCTAAGCTCAGGGTTTCTGTTATTACAAGCATTACTCAGCCATTTATCTAATGGAATGGATTTGTGGCCTCTTAAGAGCCAGGAACTGTCATTCATAGATTTATAGACATAGATTACAGGGACACAATGTGGAACTTAAATGCACAATGCGATTGGGCTTCCCAAACCTCTCCCCTCAGAGACCACCTATTTCACAAATCCGTGCCCCCAATTTGAAGACAAAAAACATCTAGTTAGGGTTAACATTTTCCCCCACATCACCACCGTTAATACCGTTGAGGTATTTATTTATTTATTTGTAATTAACATTAGAGAGATAAGTGAGTACAAGAACAATTGATTACTGGAATACAGTGACCATATTATGCTACACTACATTTAGCAATCTCCAAAGACAACTTGGTGGGAGAGGTGGGGAGGTAGATATAATATGTCTGCCCAGCATGATGACATGATCTTCTCTTCAGGTCACAGTCACATGTTGACATCACCGCAGCATGTGGCAAACCTACAACCCTGGTAGTCCCACTACTGCTATCATTAGCGTTGTCTCTAGCCACTTTCTAATAGTAGCAGGAAACATGGCTTCCCTTGTTATGACATGTCCATAGAACACAACTACGGGTGCATTTAGACGAAACCTAGAACAAAAACCAAGAAAGAGCAAAAAGTGTAACTGTGATTATTGAGTCTGTGGGGCTTTTTTTGAATTGGCCAAGACTGCAAGAGGAAGTGAAAAAAGGTTGTTTAATTGGTTCAGGCTGGATGACCAAATGAACATTGGTCCACATTCAGTAATAGATTGTTTGGAGGTTGGAGGGGGGCATTGGGAGTGATTTTAGGCACGTCTGTGATGCTACTGTAACTGTGTGATAACATCTTAGACCTCCTGTGAATCTGTATCCTTTTATTTCACTTGAGTCCCAGGGGGCTGCTCTGCCTTTAAAAGGCAGCCACACATGCTGCTCCGTGCTGTTTTACCAGCTAAACAGCGCCAGCTGTTGTTGTTGTTGTTTGTTTTGGAAACAGCTCTTTAATTATTCAGCTTCGAGACACCTTACTATATATTGTTTTCAGGATGGAAACATTTAATTTATAATAATAACCATCTACTGAGAAAAACTAATCTAATGTGGTTTTCCAGGCCATAGCCTAATAGTATGAAACCGATAATGGGACGTAAAATTCCCACATACAATAATTAATTATTATTCACACAGTATTCTTCATGTTTCATATCACTTCTCAATAATCATCTTTACTGTTCTCTTTTTAATGGACCTATCGCTAAGCCACGCCCCCTTTGAAAACTCGGACAAACAAACAACGCTTCACTGACAGATATGTTCTCTGGATCGACTGTGGGGGCTAGGCCTACTACAGATACAGCAGCCATGTCTCATCACCGTGGAGTACGTCAACAGTGAGTGAGTACACTGGTTCACACTTGCATTGGTATACTTGCTGTCCATGTCACTTACTCCGCTCTATAGGTTTTTTTTACAAATGGTATATTCAACAGACTGCCAGCATGTTGATCGGCGGTGTCGGACCGATTGTGTTGGGCCAGTCTGAGCCACATGGCAGGGCCTAATTTTTGTCCCAGTACAGCCCTGCTGTGGCCAGATGTCATAAGCCTTTCTAAATAAAAACTAAAAAAAACTTTGTATGCAAGCAAATTGATAAATTGATCAGAGCAGTATAGCAATAGGCTCTCATTAACTAACTGGGCCTACCAGACATTATATAACATGTTATTTTCACAATACAAACCCTAAAAGCATGTAAGACATACAGCTGTACCATGCTACAGCCAGGTTAGCTCTGCGTGTGATGTGATCCTGTAGGGTTGTGGAGTCAGCAGCATGCAGCAGGGTTTAACTCTTCACCTCGATTGATCCAAGTTCACCGCCGCTGATTTGTATTAGACGAGTTGCATGCACTTTCCACAGGCCCACTGTGGATCTCTGTATTTCTTCCGACCGTCCTAATTAATTGGCCTTCATGAGCTGTGGGAGGAATACTAATTGTGTGATCATCTTGACGAAGCCGTATTGAAATTCTGCGACAACACAATTTGCCTATGATTAGTTGCTGTGTAAAGGAATGAAATAATGGATGTGAAATCTATGCACAATGCTGTTTTGTTGAGCAGGGCTTCCCAACCAAATGTTCCATGTTTCTCCCCCCCCCCAATCTACAATTTCTATCTATATTCATTCTTTAGAGTTCAAAGGCAATCCTTTGCTCTCCAGACGTTGACGCCAAGATAGAAAAGAAGGACATTGTCCCTCTCTGTTGGATGTTTTTACAAGTGTTCCCTTTGCAGGCTTTATTCCAAAAAAGAGATACGCTGCTTCTTGTTATTACAGCCCTATCTGCTACTTGTAGAGTTGTAAATAATAGCAATTCACTGCTTCAAAACAAGGCTTGCTCAATATTATATAATATTGTATCTAGTAGTCGATGAGCAGACACATGTAATTCAATGTTTTGAATTCAATATAACAGGTGGCATTTTCTAAGTGCAAAATTACTGTGAATTGTAGTGTATAGCGTGCAACCGTAGCGGGTGTTGAACCCAGGTCTCCCACTTATAAAGTGTGTACACAAATCACAGTGCTAACAGTTGGCTCACTCAAAGTTATATTATGGAAGATTTTACTCTGGGTGCTCTTGAGGCAAAAAGTAAGTCCACCACTTCCCCTGCCCATGAGCATGTGCTTATTTTGCCAACATGTGTTAGCCTAAAGCTAAAGATTGTGTGGTTTAATAGGGAAAATCATTCTTGACAATATTTCATATGAGTATATGATAATCATACAGTAACCATGAAAGCAAAAACAATTGAGGCAGACAATTACCAACCTTTAACAGTACTTTTTTATTTATTTTACATGACGCTTAAGAGCACCAGTTTAGATTGGCATAGTCCTAATTTAAGAATATTGTTCTTTGACCCACTGAACTGCATAATAAAACCTCTGATTCACCCCAGTTCTCTTCAAATCTAAGAGATCTCTCTTTCTTGTGTTGGTCTTATTAGTCATATATTAGAAATGCAGTGGAAAAAAAAATAAAAAAAATAAGAGGAGCCTGACTCAATTTGCTTATGGAAAGTTCAGTAATCGTGCCAGAGAGAGAGAGAGGGGGCGAAAGGAGGGAAAGTTGAGAGATGAGAAGCCTAATCTCATCTATCTGTCTCTCTGTATCCCCTCAATTAATGACTCTTCCCTCGGTAGACAGGAGATGGACAAGTGGACCTGGGAAGCTGCAACCTGCCATGTTTGTTTATCCTGCGTGCGTCTCACTCAGTATAGGTTCCTACCTGCCACTAATGCCACAACCCAATGAGAGATCCCATGCCGTGATGGAACCAGAAACCAATCCGCACAGTCTGGCTTTGCACTTCAGCAATTTTCCACTCTGTCGGTGTTGCACAAACAATAGATACCGACAAGTCATCTGTGGGGAGATTAGGACATTTATCTCCATGTTAATTTGACTTAATAACTGTTGTGACTGTTTGACACTGTCCTGGGATTTGCAGGATCCATTTTTAGATGAACTATTATTGCACTCAGACTGATTTAAATTGAGAAATGAACCAGGGATATGTCCTCCCTTTGCAACCCAAGCTTTTGACATGCAGTTGTCAAACTTTCTAGCAACATGGTCCAAAATTGCACTTCATAAACATTCCATCATTGCACTGTGTGGCAGGCAGAACTATTTAGATGGAAAAAGTGCAGTAGGTCACTCAACAGGCCCGCAGTTCAATAACCGCAGATTAGGGTGAGGCTTTCGGAAGGGTATAGTTTGCAGAAGTCTACATTTAAATATGTGTATTACTTTTGAGTGGAAATACTCCTGTTCCTCTGCACCAACCTGCAGTGCCAGGTGTTAATAATTCCTGCCACCCCCACTATTCCAATCATCGCTTCTAAACCCTGCTTTAAATCTATCCTCTAAAAAATATCCCAAGGCATATTTTTAAAGCTAGCCGGCATTGACTTTCACTGCCACTGTGGAGTGGGCTGGGTCAATCCATTACAAGATATTTAGCCTTTGCAAAGCCTCATAATGCATTGTTATTCATAACAGGTGAGCAATACCAAAAAAGGTTTTTCTCGAGTGTCATTCAGACAAAATAATGTGCTGCACTGTCTAGTGTTTTCGTCCGCATGTCGGCAACGAATCAAACGAATTTTATTTTGAAATACGGAAATACATTTCAACCTTGTTGAAAATCACAAGACAAACTCGCTAGTCAAGTCAAAATACTACAATGCATGTGTATTCACATTTTTCTAAAGAAAAGTCTGAACATTAAATTGGATGCCGGCATGCGGATCAAAACACTCGACCGTGTCACATTATGTTGTGCAACAAATGTTAAATACAAAATAATAATTTGGCCTCCTTCTCCCTAAAATAAGCAACAATAACATAGGCATTCATTAGGCATGCCACATCTACACATATCATCTTGAGTGTAGTTCATATCGATAACAGCGCTGATTATGCGGTATATACTACTCTTAACATACAACCAGAGGCCATCAGAATGAAGACTGTATTGGATATTGGACCATGCTATTCAAAAACAGGTCGATGGCTCGAGCTGGCATCAAGACTGGGTGGCAACAGCTTGTGCTTAGGAGACGGCAAGCAGGAGGGTTACCGTGGAAAAAAATAAAGCTCCAGGGTTTGATAAATGAGGCTGTGAGGCTGTTGCAGTACTAAACTGCTTCCCTGCTCAGCTGTGGTGACAATGTGATTAATATTTGCAAGGCATTAAGCTAATTCATCATGGCCACGTGTCCACGCCTTTGGGAGAAAAGTCTGTCACATGGAGGCTGAATCCAAAGAGGAGGAAGAGAAGACTTGGCAGAGTGGAAGACAGCAATTATTTCAAGCTGAAATAAACAAGAACATGTAAACTATTTGAACAACGGGGGGGAAGGGGGGCCGGACAAAACTGGTCAAGAAGAAGTAACCCAGTAAACAGAGTCCAAAAGACGTCCTCAGGGAAGCTGAGAGGACATCTTTCTAGAACGTCCAGATGACGTCTTTAGGACGTCATATGGTCTACAGAAGACGATTCTTTCTAGGACGTCCAGGTGACGTCTTTAGGACATCTTATGGACTACAGAAGACGATTCTGTAGTCCACATTCCGGCTTCCCTGAGGACGTCTTTTGGACTCTGTCCGGACTGGACTTTGTTTACTGGGAAGGTGTGTTCAGCTTTTGGTTGCAGTGGTTTGTGGTTCATTATCAACGTGCAGAGTGTATGCTGCCTTTGAGATAAGTTTAGTTGAGTTAGTTCTTAGTTGAATGTTACAGTAGCCTTGTTCTGGGTTTTGTGTTGGTGGTGCGTCTGTCTGTCCGTCCGTCCGTCCGTCCGTCCGCAACGCCCCCACCCTGGACTCCTTCAAATCAGCCCTTAAAACCCATCTGTTCACCAAGGCCTTTGGCCCCTAGTCACTGTTTCTGTTTTGCTTTGTTTATTTTCTGTTTTGTCTGTCTGACCATTCCCTTTAGAATTGTAAAGCGTCCTTGGGTTTTATGAAAGGCGCTACAGAAATCGAAGTTATTATTATTGATCATACTCGTAAGACTCTTCACTTTACAAAAAATGCCGGTCGAGAGAGGACACTGGCATTGCTTGTTCGCCGCTTCTCCACCCGAAATCTAGATATACCTGCAGTATACAGAAAAGATTGTCCTACAAAGACACTTAGTAATCAAACAATTTATGAGACTCCTATACTTTGTTTTATTTATTTGTTGTTTCTTTTTATGTTACTACTCAATCTTTTCAGTTTGTAAATCAAATCAAATCAAATCAAATGTTATTTGTATAGCGCATTTCTTACAAGATGCAACTCAATGCGCTTCACACAATGAAAATGTTCAGTCAATCAGTCAATCAATCAATCAATACTGACAGAGCCGCGAGCAGGCAAAAGTAAAAACCTGTACACTATGTAGCCAGGACAAAATTCCCTTGCAGCCCTCTACACATAGAGCGACTACTAGCCAGTTTGCCTACCAGTACCCAGCGGTGGGCCCCCACACCCCCCCCCAGGGAGCCCCCACCGCCCCACGCACCCAGCCCGCCCCACCACCAACACACCCGGCCCAGCCAAGCAAGCACAGACCCAAGAGGCCCCGCACAAGGACGGCCAAGCAGGTGCCCGGCGGCGGAACAGACCAGGCACACGGGGAAGCCGGGGGGCCCCAAGGGGAGGCCAAGGACCACCGGCACAAAGCAAGCAAGCAAGGGCAAAAAAGCGTAAAGCGTCTTTGGGTGTCTAGAAAAGCTCTATATAAGTATAATGTATTATTATTATTATTATTATTATTATTATTATTATTATTATTAATGTGGTACGACATCTCAGAGACACGACATGCCACAGAGAAACATACAGTACAGACATCTCTGCCACAGAGAGAAACATAGAGTACATTCATACAGTACATTACAAACAGTACATTCACACCCTATTTCTATGGCTTTCTGCTGCAGTGAAGCAGAACGATAGCCAAGAATCCTCTTGGCAGGAATTCCATCGCCTTGAGCAGGAGCCAGTATAAAGATGCTACCACGCTGCTGTCGGGGGGGGCCTGGGACGGAAGGCAATAGCCAGGATAGTAACTCATCCCCTCAGACTGCTACCTCGCTGGGGGAGAGTAATCTACCCCCCCAGTCGTTGCCTTGGTCTGCGCATGATACATCATTGACAACCATAGGGGGCTCATGGTGGTACAGTATATAGAGACGTCACTTTATGCTCCATATGTTCACAGCAGCAGCAGCAGCAGCAGTACTCTGGTCTACTGGTGTATTATTGCATATCTGTTTAATTCACTTGAAAAGAAGGTAATAGTCCCCTTCTGGCTAAGGGGCAGCCTGTCTTGTGTGAGTCATAGACTTTATATCAGTTTCTGCTAGTGTTACCTCCTGATAAAATGTACATTTCTCCAACTATTTAAGGAAAATGTAATAATAATAATAATAATAATAATAATATACAATCCAAGCTGGACACGCATTAGCTGCAAAAACCCCTCTGCCGTCCTGAAGTCATCCAGTGACCAATTTGTCCACACCAGTCTGTAATAATAAATAATTACATTTCACACACACATTACAGTGCCTTCCATAGGATAACTTTAGTAACACCCCAAGTTTTAAATAAGCCATATTGACAGTCACATAATCTCCCCCCCCCCCCCCCCCTTACTCGTTCTCAGTCAGCTTCCTTAGCCGTGGGTCTGTGACTGCATCCTGAAAGGCAGGGAACTGCTCAAAGAATCTCTCCATCTTCAAAGAGAGGGAATGCCACAGTGGTTTTTTTTCACATCTTGAATGAGTGTGTTCCCAGTATGTGCAAAACTCAGCTGCCAGGGTTCTCACACACACACCTCCTAGCCCTGGCAGCACATCACCTCCTCTGACACATCACCGCTCATCCACCTCCACTGACTTCCGATCAAGTCCTGTATTACCCACAAAATCCTCCTCCTCACCTACAAGTCCCTCCATGCCCACCCGCGCCCCCCCAGTACCTATCTGACCTCCTCCTCCAACATGCCCCTCCCCGGAAACTGCGGTCCTCAGACTCAGGTCTGCTTACCACCCCGCCCCCGCACCACACCACCCCCACCCCTCCCAAATGTCGTTGTTTGGTACCTGTACTATAGCAATGACAATAAAGACCATTCATTAATTAATTCATTCATTCATTCATTCACTAACCTGCGAACCTTCGGGGACAGAGCTTTCAGTTAGGGCTTTCACACCGGCAAAGAACCGTGCCGGTTCGCGTTCGGAAACCTCAGAACGTTGGCGCTGTCTGGCGAACTGGTATGAACTGGTATGAACTGGTATGAACTGGTATGAACTGGTATGTTCACTGGTATGAACTGGTATGAACTGGTATGTTCACTGGTATGAACTGGTATGAACTGGTATGAACTGGTATGAACTGGTATGAACTGGTATGTTCACTGGTATGAACTGGTATTAACTGGTATGAACTGGTATGAACTGGTATGTTCACTGGTATGAACTGGTATGAACTGGTATGAACTGGTATGTTCACTGGTATGAACTGGTATGAACTGGTATGTTCACTGGTATGAACTGGTATGTTCACTGGTATGAACTGGTATGAACTGGTATGAACTGGTATGTTCACTGGTATGAACTGGTATGAACTGGTATGAACTGGTATGAACTGGTATGAACTGGTATGAACTGGTATGAACTGGTATGTTCACTGGTATGAACTGGTATGTTCACTGGTATGAACTGGTATGAACTGGTATGTTCACTGGTATGAACTGGTATGAACTGGTATGAACTGGTATGTTCACTGGTATGAACTGGTATGAACTGGTATGTTCACTGGTATGAACTGGTATGAACGCGGGCTTGTGAAAGCCCTAAGTGTGGCGAATCCCACCCTCACCCTCAACTAGCCTCTAGTTAGTTGTTGTTTTTGTTTGTCTGACTGTTTGTCTGACTGTTTTTTGTTATGTTCTTGTATATCTGTAAAGCGACCTTGGGTCCCCTGAAAGATGCTATATCTGTTAGTTATTAATATTATTTATTTTATTTATTTTTTATTATTTAAGCATTATTATCCTTCAGAGAACCTGGGTTACATAACGTTTTTCAAGGATGTAATTATCCTAAGCCAATGGATTAGTACAGAACAGATTCCACTGTGGGCACACAAGAATCAAACATGTTTGGAAGAAAAAAATATTCCACCCCCCAACTCCTTTCCCTGGAATAACATTGAGGGGACGGGAACAGATGTTTCTGGTGGCTAGACATCTATGAGGATGTGTCGACACAGATACAAACACTGACATGTGAACTTTCTCTGCATGAGTTGCAACCTTTGGCCATAACAAGATGTGTTGTCGAAGTCAGTTGATGTGACACAGGATGTCACATAAACCGGAGCAAAGGGTGGCGACAAACTGCAACTGATAGATATCTGTGTGGCAGCTGACATCTTAGGAATGAAGATCTAAGATAAAAGCAAACCTGCATTTGTTGACAACTGATCGGAAACCGTCACCCAGACAAAACAATGATCATTGTAACTCATTGGGTTTGCTGTTCCAAAAAGTATATAGGATTACCAGTCCAGTTTCTCAGCAGAAAACATGGTTATGAACTTATCGGCATATGGGTATCAACATTCAAATACACATAACACGTCAACTTGTTTCAGATTTCAATGTATGACATATATTTTGAAAGCTTACAATCTGCCCTGCAAAAAATATCCGACTCTGTCACAAATAGTTTTGCAAGTTGGTGTGGATGGGCGTACTATGTAAATGATGCTACACAGACAGTTGGGGATTCAACATTTAAAATATTTTGATCTGTGAACGTTTTTTGAAAGGTTCACACATGCCTTGGAATGGCAAAAAAGTTCCCTGAGAAAGTTTGGTTGTAAGATTGTGTTAGATTGTGTGTAAGATATACAGTATACTGACAGAAAATATCAACACTCCTGAGAATGTGTCCTGTGTGTGTGTGTGTGTGTGTGTGTGTGTGTGTGTGTGTGTGTGTGTGTGTGTGTGTGTGTGTGTGTGTGTTTGAGTCTGTGGCACTGTTGGTGGCAACTTAAATGCTACTGACTGTCTGGTTTCCCTTCGGAGTCGCAATGTTGTTCTCAATCTTGTTGGCTGAAACTGTTTTCAGACACCTACCATAGCAAACCGTGCCACCAACTGTATGGGAATAATGTATTTTTACTCTCTGTGTGTGAGTGTGTTTTACGCTATCACACTACAACTTGAGTTGACGTTGTCTCATGCACAGGCTCATTTGACTGACAATAATTGAAGGTAACACGAGGGACATTGAGGAGGTAGGTTCCTACTGGCTGTAAAGGACTGATATGGACTGGGAGTGGACTTCAGATGGGCCTAGTTTTTAGTTTTTGTAAGACACTTTTAATCCAAAGCGATTTACAATGACGAATTACAGGGACATTCCCCCTGGAGTAACTGAGGGCTAAGTGCCTTACTCAAGGGCACACTAGTAGTGGTGTGGTTTCAGGCGGGATTTGAACTCACAACCTTCCGATCACAAGTCCATCTCACTATCCACTAGACCACCACTACCCCATGTGTTGCCTAAGCCCTGGCTCCTCTCTGCCAGCCATCCCTCAAGCTCTCCTCTGGCATGTTGGCATGTTGGCACGAATGGCGATGACACAAGGGATGTTTCACGTTCCCACATTATCATCACGTTTTCATGCCTATCAAAATCTCCCCTCTCCCCCAAAAAACTGTGAGAGAAAAATCCCCATCTCCCTCTGTATTCTTATTGCCCATAAAAGCTTAACACACCTGTCAAAGCCTGGCCATGATGATTCAAGTAGAAAATGCTGTTGCTATGGCAACGCCCCCTGGCACTTTTCGTGGCTGTGTGTTCGTCACGGGATGGGGGAGCCACCACCTCTTCCTTTTTTTCACCATGCATTAGTCTCCTTTTCTCACCTCCCCTGTTTAAAGGAGAATATCTCACTTGTGTGTGTGTGTGTGTGTGTGTGTGTGTGTGTGTGTGAGTGTGAGTGTGAGTGTGAGTGTGAGTGTGTGTGTGTGTGTGTGTGTGTGTGGGTGTGTGTGTGTGTGTGTGTGTGTGTGTGTGTGTGTGTGTGTGTGTGTGTGAGTGAGAGAGTGTGTGAGTGTGAGTGTGTGTGTGGGAGGTGTGTGTCAGGCCACCATTAGCCAGCACTATTATACCCGAGATGCAATTTGCAAGATGCGACTCCACTCTGTCTCTGTAAGAAATCTCCCTCTCCATCACTGTCCAGTTCAACGGCAATTGTCAGACATTACAAAGTCCAACCTTCTTTTCTACTTTGCAGTCTTGCTAGATAAAAGCACACAACCAAGCCAGTTACAGTGCTCACCGGTGTGTGAAAGTAAAAAGTCAAAAAGTCGCTTCTTCTATCATCAAATCCCTGATTAGATGCTCTTGTTCAGTCGAACCACAACAACCCTTCTTCACAAATCAGTGGGAGCAGGGAGTCCTCTCTCTCTCTTCCAAGTAAACAACTCTGGCAGACTCTCTCTCGATGGTGAAAAACAAGGAATGGCACTTTCCTGTCTGATCCCAGAGCAGTCTCTTGCGCGGTGTATTTCTTCATTTAATTGGTCCGGCCCCTTTCACCTGAGCTCTCTGAGGCTCCCCGGTCGAGTCTGGGGAAACGGCAGGAACATCCAGAGGGGCATAATTACCCGACAAATGTGTGCGATGCTACTATCATAGTATTGATGGGGTTTATGGACTAGTGTTTGTCATCAGGGTGGCATCGCTGCCGAGGCCCTCATTAACACCTGTCAACTTCTTGCAGGGAAAGCAGTGGAAAGTAAACAAACAAGAGAGAAGGGCTGAAGCGGTTGAGCTTTCTTTTCCACAAGTGTACAGTAGGGAGATGTAATCTTGCCCCCGCATGTACTCTCACGCCGCAATTAAGCACAATTCGGGCTCCTGATCGGATGCTTGTCTGTTGCACGAGTGGCTGTTTACTGGAAATGTGTTGTTTCTTTCAGTGGGATGGATTAATGATGTGTATATTGTGACAACCCTCTCACGAGGACCAGGTGAATATGCACACACCCGAGCTAGAGGGACGAGGAGGATTTATTTTGCCTTATCGGCATATTTATTCCTAACGTTAGAGAGGAGGGGGCACTGCCCACTCAAAGGAACGGCACTGCCGTAATGTTCAACTGAAAAAGGATAAATGAGGACCCCTCCACTGGGCTCCGCTGCGCTCTCTGTAGTTATTTTTTTATGTAACCTTTATTAAACCAGGCAGGCCAATAAGAACTAATTCTTAATTGCATTGGCGGCCTGGCAAAAGACAAAAGCCTCTTGGGGGGTGGGGGTGGGGGGGCTGAAAAGAAATCAGGTCATCAGGTCAATCATCACCTCCTCCACTTACAGTCACAGCCTCAAGTTAAAAGGACAGAATCACACATCCACATAAACCCGCACAACATTAAGCACAACAGAAAGCACACTAACAGAATTTTTCAAATGTGCAATACATACAGTATGCACATTTGGACAGACACAGGAAGTCGACAGGCATGCATGGGACAGACAGTAAGCAGCCAACAGGGAGGGTTTGGAAAAACACTACAGGGTTGAGAAACAGTTGCATGTGTCAGTGTGAGAATGTCCATGATAGAGTCCTTAAAAGCTGATTGGGAAATAAGAGTGTCCAGTTTGAGTGATTTCTGTAAATCGTTCCAGTCACTGGCTGCAGGGTACGCCGTACCTCTCCTCAGTCTGGGGGTACTCTGTACCTCTAGCCGGAAGGGCTATAGTTAATTGGTCTCGGGGGGTACGGGGGTACTCCATACCTCTCTCTCCGGTAGGTTTCGGGGTTATCCATCTCTCAGTCTCTCGAGCTCGGCTCTCCCGGGCTCTCTGCTCTGCTCTCGTCGGTCTGGTAAAAAAAGATAGCCGTTATTATTATATTTCTGAATTTAAAATAGCCACGGCAAAGCGGTCCTCACCCGTCTCCGAGTCGTGCGGCGCACTGGTAGTTTCTCTCTCGCCATTAGTTCGTAGGAGTCCTTTATCCTGGACCCCCCCGCCCGCACGGCTGTCCCGGTTCAGCTGTGCGAGCGGATAATCGCGCCCTCTGACCACTCTGCCCAGGGCTCCAGGGTGGTTTCCCTGGTGCTGAATCCCCGGCTTAGGGGTGGTGGTGAGAGAGATGTCACAATATATGTATATATATAAATATATATATATATATACACGTATATATATATATATATATGTATATATGTATAGATCGTTACCACGTTAACGATCGTGGTTCATTTGGAAACCTTAAAGCTGTAAAAACAAATTGATGAGAATTAATCATATTACCATTAGTTCATATTACCATGAATCATTACTACTACTGCCATGCATGGCAAACGCCTGTAGAGGGGAGACCACCACTTTACAGCCTTCAATAACAATAATTGATGAATGGAGTAGAGAGCTAGCTAGCTAGCCAGCCCTGAGCTAGGTTCAAAAGACAGAGAGTGTTCTGAGACACAGCCAGCTTTCCTAAAAAAGTCCTAACCCTAACCCTTTTTTGGGACTTTTATTTTGAAACTTTTGGGGGGGGGACTTATTCTGAAACTTTTTTTTTTTTTCGGACTTTGATTTTTTTTATCAAATGATGTCAGCCTGGGCTGAATTAAATTTAGCCCAGATTTTCGCGAAATCAAGGCGGCGCCAACACACCTGTCAATCACGATGTGACAACAATAATTGGTTGATGATGCTAGGAGTTTGGGCTGTAAAAAATCAGCCCATTTAGATCGTTTTTGTGACTATTTGGTGCTGTTGCTACTCTAGGTTACACCAAAATCAATCAGTTCTAAGGTTTAACAATTATTATATATGAATTATATTATTCAACAATTATTATATTTTAATATTTCTTAAATGTAATAACTTTCTCATATTTATTGTAAAAGATAGGGGGGGCTTAGCCCTGCTAGCCCATTGATACCAGCCGTCCCTGATTATTATATCATTCATATCGTACTGGTTTAATCCAATGGGCCTTTCATGTAACTGTTTTTAACACCAATGCACACAATCTGTCACTGCAATTGAAGAGTCTGTTTTGTCACTCACTGGAGAGGCTATTCAGTATAAGCTAGCAATTTATTGGCATGTCGAATATGCACTTTGCAATGTGCCGCTGGGTATAGTCATATTGGCTCTAACTTAACTGCTGACTGGACAGTAATTTGGTGGAACTGAAGATCCCTTTGGGAGATATAAAGTTATTCAATTCATTTCAACTCACCAGAGAAGTTCCTATAACGTTCAGTAACAGGCAAGTCCTTTGTCTCAAATCCAATTCCCTGCTGAGTAAGATGCTTTCTGTGCCATGGGACTCTAAAATACAGTGTCCCATGTAAATAATGGGACAGCAAAGCATTTTTCTTTTCTTTTGGCTCTACTTTTCCACAAGTTTGGATTTGAAAGTCAAACAACTACTATGAGGTTGAAATAGAGATTATTTTATTTCATGGTAGTTGTGTACATAATAATAATGAAATTCACCATTCAGAAATTACAACACTTTGTATGCATAGTCCCCCTGTTTCAGGGTATAATCACTTGCTGGGTATCTTCTCTGATGATGCTATGTACTGCAGACATCTTCAGTTGTTGTTTGTTTTTCTTGCCTAAAATTGTATCATCTGGACATTCTACGTATGTTAAATTGGATTTAAATCTGAATTGACTTGGTCAGTCAAGAACTTTACACTTTTTTGGCCCTGAAAAACCATGCAGTATGTTTTGGGTCATTATCTTATTGTATGATAAAAGCACCATTCAATGAATTTGGAGGCATTTGCTTTGTACTCGAGCACAATCTTTTCGGTACATTTCAGAATACATTCTTCTGTTGCCATCAGCAGTCAGTTACATTACATAATCCATTAAGACAAGTTACATGTACATGCCCTAACATTAACACCCTGTCCACCATGTACACAATGAGGTGGTATGCTGTAAATCTTGGGCAGATGCTTTTTTCTCCAAACTTTCTTGCAATCACCCTGGTACTTGATAATATGAATCTTATCTGTCCACGACATGTCTGCAGACTTTTTTTTGATACTTTTGAGAAAACTGTATGTGACCATCCTTTATTAGGATAACTAGTGGTTTGCACCTTGGAGTGAAGAGGCATGGTTCCTGATTTATTTTGTAACCCTCATCCCATGAACCCAAAGAAAACCTCATCCCATAACAAACAGAGTACCTACTGTTTGGCTAAAAAAAAACAATTAAGGATAGCACTCTAGATTTAAAGCACAATGGTCCTCCCAGAACAGGGCTAGGGTACACAGCTCTAACTATACTTTGAAATCTCATTCAGCTCCGGTCATTAACCCTGTTGACTGCTGTCTTCTCACTGTGAATTCAAGACAACCTGAGCCACTGTGCCGAGGACAGTGAGTCACACACAAAAACACATCAAAGTGATCCATAAATCCACATGAGCTCTTTGACTAATATACTCACTCACATTGACTCGGCCATACTGCCATACTATGAAGCAAAAATGGATGGTGTATAGAAAGCATTTTCTTTTTTAACCTATCAAGATTTTTTTGGGATAGATTGCACAAGGGCATGTCCCAAAGTGAGATGTCAAACAGAGTTCACTGAGAGAACAGCCATCTCTGGCCAGTGTGTTTCTCTCCCGTTGTTTACATCCAACAGGTCATTTAAAAATGTTGTCCAGTGTCCCATCTGGATTGACAGGAGAGCGAGTGGTTAAGAAGGCCATGCCGATTCATTCGATGACTCTGCTGGACTAGCACGTGCATCGACCATGCTACAGCGGCCCTCACCGACCTCTCTAGCTTCTCACAATGTGCCAACCCAGTAAATAAAGAGTCCAAAAGACGTCCTCAGGGAATGTGGGTTCAGATGACGTCTTTATGACGTCTTATGGACTATAAGACATCCTAAAGACGTCATCTGGACGTCCTAGAAAGACGTCATCTGAACCCACATTCCGGCTTCCCTGAGGACGTCCCAGGACTATCATCCATGATGAGTATTGCCAAGACTGCTTTCCTAATGGTAGAGGACTCAGAGGATGTGTCCACCCAGTCGTCCTCTCTTACAGACCCGATAGCTACATCTCCAAAAGGTCGATATCTCTGAATGCAGTGAGTACGAGGCGATGTTTCTGATGAACATGGAAGATGCTCCCAATGACGATGGCCTCCCCACTGCCTGCAGCTAGGCTGGAGAGAGAGCAACACACTGTAGGCCTGTTTCCTGAAGCTAGGCTGGAGAGAGAGCAACACACTCCAGGCCTGTTTCCTGCAGCTAGGCTAGAGAGAGAGCAACACACTGTAGGCCTGTTTCTCGAGTAATAATAATAATTATTATTATTATAATACATTTTATTTATAAAAGCACTTTACATAAGAAATCTCAAAGTGCTACAATTAAAAACAAGAAGATAAAACAATAAACATTTTAAATTAAAAGGCTAAAAGGCTCTATTAAAAAGGTGGGTTTTAAGGCCTCGTTTAAAAGCATCCACAGACTGTGGGTGCCCTTAGGTGGTCAGGGAGAGCATTCCACAGCCTGAGTACACCATTACCAAGGCTGTCAGTGCGCCATTTTGAAGCTTGAGTAGGTTGAGTATCCCGAGCCTCCCTCGCCTTCCAAGAAGACATGGATGGATGGAGTAACTCCTCAGGTTTACACACCTGAGCTTCTCCAGGCAGAGATCCTGGACAGGATCAACTACCCAAGAGAGGCCCTCTGTCAACACCAGGGTCCTCCTCTCTGTCTACTTGCCATCGCCAGCGATACAGCCATTCGACTCTCTGGCGGACAGGGACTCCGACCCTTAACAAGGCAGGGTGTTTGACAAGGAGAGACAAAAATACCTCAGCGGGAAGCTCGGTTTAACTAGGTCGTTTCTGACCCGATAAGCCGCTGTCGGGGCAGGTAAGCAATTGTTCATACCCGAAATGTGTTTCTCTATGAATGATTAATGTCAATAATAAAAAAATATATATATCAATAAGGTCATTTAAGTACGCAATCAATTATTGACAACAAAAACCTTTTTGATATCCCAAAATACAATTATTGATATACAGTACCAGTCAAACGTCAATTGAATGGTAAGGTGTGTCCAAACTTTTGACTGGTAGGCCTACTGTATATGAAACATTTTAATTTATTGATATAAAAAAAGCTTTTTGTTGTAATTGATTGCATACTTAAATGACCTCATTGATATTCAAAATGTAATTATTGACATCAATAGTATACTGTATATATAAATATGTTAAAACGACTTTCCATAGTGGTGAGGGTCTACATACTCTCTCAACATGTATTACAGCAACTCTGTTGACTTTCGAGTAATGCCATGATCCAAATATTTACAGTATATTGTAGCATGTGTATCCATGTTATCTTTGTAAATAACAGAGATGTGTTGGAATTTTCCGTGCTTCATTATCCTGGATAATATATGATTTCATACATTTGCATATTTTGATTGTTTTTCTGTGGTCTTGAGAAGCAGCCTGGGAGGACCTGGAAGCTCCAGTGACTTCCTGTTTCATCTCGCATCTGTCTCATCTGTCTCACCTTTCTCTGCTGTGTGTGTTGTATTCTTCAAATAGATTGACTGACTGGCTTGCTAATGCCGTTTTATTTATTTATATCCCTGTTGAGGCAGGGAATGTGAAAGACATGTCTAATTATTCAAGCACACTGTGAGTTGTGTGTTGTGGTGGGAATTTTTGTGTTGTCTCGATGTCACCAGAATAAATCTGTCTTCCCAGGACAATTGCAGGTTTTGGGCAGAGCCTGTGCCTCATGAGGCTTGGCTATTATATAGGCCAAGTCACACACTGTCACACACACACACACACACACACACACACACACACGTCACACAAGTCACACACTGCTCCCCACTGGAGACGGCAGGGGGGGGCTTTGGTGGAAGCATTGTATAATAAGAGCCTTACTGTGTAAATCACAGCCCCCCATAGTACGGAGTGTAATCAGAGTGATATGATAATGTAGAAAAGTTAAATGAAGTAATCAAGTTGAATTAAACTTACTTTACTGTGATTGTTGCCATATTTTGTATGTTTTAACAGTGATAAATAAATACATTTAAAAGGTAGAGTAATACGTAAGTCAATACGTAGATTAATTAGTAGATTTGTAGATAGATTTGTACGAAGAAATCGATTCATAAAGGCCAATGCACACGGCGTGCAATTTTTGTTGCACCACAACATTCGATTGCAAGGCACACGGCGTGCGATGCGATTTTGTTGCACCTCAAAATTCAATTTTCAACTCACACCATTGAAGTCTATGAGAAAATCATAAAAAATCTCATCCCAATGCACACGGCGTGCGATGCAATTTTGTTGCACCACAACATTCCATTCTCAATTGTTACTTTATTGTTACGTAGTCGGACCAGGCAGGCTGATTACAATAGGCTCTACCAATATTGCTTGCCTTGCTTCCACAATTTCTACAAGATACAACTGGACATATTGTGATAAAATATGTGGGTCCCCTGATTTAGGGGTATTGGTAAAATGTCAGGAGAGGGAGCGCACAAAACACACAGCCAGAAAGGTGTATTATAAAAGCCACTTTATTATTATGGGCGATGATCAGCCGGACATAGATTCGGAGGACGGCATAGTTCAATAAGTTAGAGCTGGTTTCCCTAATTACCATTACAAACAGTGTACAAAAAAAGTAATTCGTAGATCTAGTAATGTGTATAGTGGCAGCTGTGGGCTAGGTGTAGTGGCTGGCTGATGGTGATGTTCATATATTGCCCTTGACTGTCAAACTGTTAAAATAGATGATTGCTCCATCCACAATTGAAGATGTCAGGTTGACAAGTTATGAGCTTTTCGTCATCCATTTCATCCATTCAGGTTACCGGTAAATTACATACACGTACAGTAGAGTAAATATTAATTTTGGGTTGCCAGATGTCCGGTTTTCAGTGGACAGTGTCTATACAGGAAAGCCTCGGGGCCGGATGGCGTCCTGGGACGGGTGCTGAGAGACTGCGCAGACCAGCTGGCCGGGGTCTTCACCAACATCTTTAACCAGTCCCTGTCCCAGGCCACCGTCCCACCCTGCCTGAAAACCTCAACTATCATCCCAGTCCCGAAGAAAAGCACGGTGAGCTGCCTAAACGACTACCGCCCGGTGGCACTCACACCAATCATCATGAAGTGCTTAGAGAAACTAGTCCGGGCCCACATACTCACACGCCTCCCGCCCAACCTGGATCCATACCAGTTCGCCTACAGAGCCCACAGGTCCACAGAGGACGCCATAGCGACAACTCTCCACGCCACTCTATCCCACCTGGAGAGGGGAAACAGCTACGCGAGACTGCTCTTCGTGGACTTCAGCTCCGCCTTTAACACCATCCTTCCAGACAGGCTAGTGACCAAACTACTAGACCTGGGTCTATCACACTCTATATGTGCGTGGATCAAGGACTTCCTGACTGACCGCCCCCAGAGGGTGCGGGTGGGCCCCCACACCTCCACAGCCCTCAGCCTCAGCACTGGGTCACCCCAGGGCTGCGTGCTAAGCCCCATCCTCTACAACCTCTACACCCACGACTTCACCCCCATCCACCCCAGCAACTACATCGTAAAGTTTGCAGACGACACCACCGTGGTGGGATGTATCTCGGGGGTGGACGAGGCGGCGTACAGGGATGAGGTAGAGCAATTGAGCAAGCTGTGCAAGGTTAACAACCTGCTGCTAAACAAGTCAAAGACCCAGGAATTCATCGTAGACTTCAGGAGGAAAAAGTCTGAGATCCTGCCCCTGCTCATCGACGGAGAGAGCGTGGAGATAGTCTCAACCCTCCGATTCCTGGGACACAACATGCGGGATGACCTGGCCTGGAAGGACAACACTAAAGGCACCATCAAGAGGGCACAACAGCGGCTATACACCCTGAGATGCCTCAGGAAACAACACAACAAGAAGGAGATACTGGTGGCCTTCTACCACGGCGCAGTGGAGAGCATCCTCACCTTCGGCATCTCCAACTGGTTCCACAGCTGCACAACAGCGGAGAGAAACGAGCTACAGAGAGTCGTGAGAACAGCACAGAAGATCACCGGCGCCCGACTCCCCTCTCTGGAGGAGCTGTACAAAACACGCTGTCTCAGGAGGGCCTCCAAGATCTCCAAGGACCCGACCCACCCTGGGCACGAACACTTTGTCAAGCTGCCCTCAAACAGGAGGTACAGGACCCCGGCCGCTAAGACAAACAGACTGAAGAACAGCTTCTACCACAGGGCCGTCAAGGCCCTGAACACAGAAAAGGCCTAAGTTCTGGGCCCAGGACAGTCCGGACGGATTGTATGGCAGCTAGTGCTGAGGCACAAACATGTACATTTTCAAGCCTGCAAACTGTGACACTTTAAAATAATGTGAAAAAATACTTTCTTGTGCAATATGACAACCCTAGTTGACTATCTGTGCAGTATAGTACAGTGGATTGTGTACATAGCCTTTATTGATGTAAACCAGCTCCTTACCTTCTTGTGATTTTATGCATCTATGCTTTTTCTAAAATGTGTTTCTTTTTCCTTTCCTAAACACCAGGGGAGCCTCCCCTCCTAAATGTCGTTGTTTGGTACCTGTACTGTAGCAATGACAAATAAAGTCTATCTATCTATCTATCTATCTATCTATCTATCTATACAACGTGTGTACAATTTGGCTGGTCATTCAGTCGTGCTAGATTAGAAATCTGGCAACCCCGTGCTATCGTAGATCTTTGAGTAAACTAATATAATATATAAAGTATAGTATATATTATAAGTATAAATAACGTTACTTGCTCAAAGATTTACGATAGCCTTTTTGGCTGCACAGTACAAAATACAAATAATTACAATGATAATAATTTTTTTGTAATATTTTATTCACATGTAAAATATATGCCATCATGTTAAATAACTTAATACCCTCCCTAAAGCACGTATTTCATCAAAAACAAAACCAACATATTCATAAGAATGCAGGTATGCAAAGTTATAGATAAATTCACTGAAAAAGCTTAATGTCAAGCCCTGACAACACTATATTTGTACTTTGAAATTGCATGTATGTATGTTACACTAATGTTTTTCAAACTACTGTTACAATTAATTTGGTTCCGTTTGTATTGGAAGCTGATCTTGAAGGCCTCCAAGATCTCCAGAGACCCAACCCACCCTGGGTACGAACAATTTGCCCGGCTGCCCTCGAAAAGGCGGTACAGGACCATGGCCGCAAGGACAAACAGACTGAAGCTCAGCTTCTACCCCAGGGCCATCCAGGCCCTGAACACAGCAAAGACCTAGGTTCTGGGCCCTGGACAGTCTGGACGGATTGATGGCAGCTGCTGGATTGAAAAAAATCAGGTGTAGTGCTGAGGCACAAATGTGTACATTTCAAGCCTGCAAACTGCGACACTTTAAATGAATGTGCAATAACACTATGTGCAATATGACAACCCTAGTCGTTTTATCTGTACAGTATAGTATAGTGGATAGTGCACATAGCCTTTATTTATGTAAACCAGCTCCTTTCCCTTCTTTTTTTCTTTTTTTTTCTTTTCTTTCCTAGCACCAGGGGAGCCACCCCTCCCAAATTTCGTTGTTTGGTACCTGTACTATAGCAATGACAATAAAGACCATTCATTCATTCATTAAACAGTTTATAAGAGTACAGTAACGTAATAGACTAGTGTTTTGATGCTAGCTCCGAAATGTTAGCTAGCCAGCTAGCCACCTCTTTGTTTGTGAGCCAGGGCCAGCCAGGTAGAAACAAACAACTGTTACAATTAATTTGGTTCCGTTTGTTTTGGAAGCTGTTATTAAACAGTTTATAACAGTACAGTAGGCCTACCCTAATAGACTAGTGTTTTGATGCTAGCTCCAAAATGTCTCCGCTCCGCCTCCAATCTCTCCCAGATCAAACTCCTGTCTGTTCAACCTGAAGTCAGTTGTCTGGAGCGGTCCTCTTGTACACTACAGCCTCAACTGTTGACCACGTTGAACTCTCCTTTCATTGTGAGACTGCAGAATTTCTTTCAGAAAAAAAGGAGACAGTCAAAAATGTATGCTCCAGTCTCTCTCCCCGTTATGAGTGACTTAATTAATTTAGATAGACCAGTTGAAGTTTTCCCAATGGTCCCATTGTGATGCAATAATCCGTCGCACCACAAACTTTTACAAAATGTGCAAAATTTGACAGTGCGACAAAACTCGCACGCTGTGTGCTTTGTCCCATTCAAAACGAATGGAATCGAATTTTCACGGTGCGATTAAAATCGGGGCCGTGTGCGTTGCGATGAGATTTTCTCATAGACTTCCATTCAAACTTCAAAATCGAATGTTGTCGTGCAACAAAAATCGCACGCCGTGTGCATTGGCCTTAAGATTGCTAGGATATCATGTTTGCACCAAATTGGAAAGTTCATGTTCGTGTTTATGTCAATATCCCTATCACTGAATGCCATAGAATCCCTGTGGTTTCACGAACTGTCTAGTCTCAAGGATTTACGCCAGGCATGGGAACTGCACTGCCCAAAATCGCAAAACGCTGCAAAGGGTAGTGCAGACAGCTGAGAGGATCAGTGGATGTGAGCTTCCCTCCATCCAGGACATCTACAAGGACCGGTGTCACAGAAAGGCCCTCAGGATTATTAGGGACCCCAGCCACCCCAATCAGAAACTGTTCAAGCTATTGCCGTCAGGGAAACCGTACAGAAGCCTCGGGGCTAAAACCCAGAGGTGGTCAAACAGCTATTTCCCCCAAGCAATCAGGCTCCTTGGGAAATACACTGGAAGAAAACAAAAGACTGCCACCCCCAAACCAACCCCACGCACACTACAAAAATGAACATATTATATTATTACAGCTACTTGCTACATATTACAGTCTCATTGTACTTTGCACAGCATTTTCATCAGAGCCACTGTACCACCACTTTATGAATCTTTTCATGTTATGACATTCATAACAGCGAACAAACATCTTGAGAGCAAATTGAGGCAACACGTTGTCCTGATCATGGATTATAACCATTTGTAGCAGATTCAGGCACAGAGGGAGGTCGACACGAGGTTAAAGCTGTCCCCGACACGGGACAATTATAGTTTGGAGTCAAAATAATAATGCGTAGTGTTTACACTGCATTCAACACTTCTTGGCATTGTGGTGTCTCTGTTCTAGCTCTTTCAGCCCACGGTGTGTCCGCGTCTCGCTCGCCCATCACTGCCTCGAGGGAGCAAACACAGACAGGTTAAAAAGACCATCTGGGATGATGAGTCTGATTGAGGACACCTGCGTCAATCGGCTCCACCATCCCCCTCCACCACAGTCTGGCTCCACCTGCAGGCCAGAACGCGCCATGCTCCCCACACCATTTGATGTGATTGTTGTTTGTTGTTCAAACTTTGTTTGAAGCTGTTTGGATTTGTACAAATAATTGCAAATCTGACATTGCATAAGCCATTTCATGTCAGTCCTCTCATATATGTAAAATGATAGTAAGTGACTTTCAATTGCTTTGATACATTTTTAATTACAGATCATAGAGCACAGGGGGGGGATCTGTTTTGAAGACAAGCTTATTGTCACTGTTTTTTATCACTGTTTTAACAGTAGTAGCATTAGTGGCTGAAGTAATTGAATGTTTTGTTTATATTCAGAGCTGTTTAATTAGTCTTGTTCTAAATGTTTCCTTCCATTAGTTGCTTCAAGCACATAAAAGTTGATTTCATATCTAAGTGATTGAGTGTCGTACAAAGGGTGGTCATGTAAATATATTCATTAATATTTCTGTCTCTTTCCTTTTATCTAAACAATTAATTCCCATCAATGGCTCAGCATGGTAGCAGTGTATTTCAAACTACAGGATATATTTATATTCTGTCAAAGTAGGATGCCTCATATTCCTGTGATTCAGTAGCTAATATTTTCACTAAACTCATGCTGAGCATATCGTCATTACATTACTGATAAATTAATGTTTAATATGTGTGCAATGACTCTGAAGTGAAACACCTAATTAAGCCAGTGTTAACTAAGAAATAATTATTGTTGTGACACGTGGCCCTGTGTTCACCTCCGCAATTTGCAACGGTGTATGAAGCAAGTCACTTTCTGAGAGGAAGTGATTAAACCCCTCTGCAATGCTCATCATCGTTTAAATCCAGGGGGCACATCTCAATAGTTTAAAGTGGTCTTCTCTCCTTATCTAATTTTCTCTAATGTGATTGACTCGACAGATTAAAGCATATGCCCAGTAGGGTCCATTTTCATGCTTAAGATCAGTGTAGATTGTGCAGACATTGAGATGCACTCCATGAGTTTTGTCTTTTCCTAAAATAATCTAATATCATTATTCTTATGTTTTTAATCTCTTTGAGTATGAACGTTCTATCACTTTGGAGAGGGTTCAAAGGTCACCGGGAGGTGCTCAAACTGTCAGGTCTCTGGTTCGGTGTGTCCTAGTGTTCAAAACGCATACTCCTACAAAAACCAGCTCTCAAAAACAAGAAGAAAAGCAATAAAATGAGGGAATACTAATTAAAATAAGCACAATTATCTGCCGACAGAACAAGAAAGAATTGCTACAAAACACTTGCCAAAATATTTTTAAAAACAAGTAAAATATATCTTAAATGAGTGTAGTCCGACAAAAAACAAGCATATATCGCCTTGGTTTAACATATTTCATCTTACTTAGATTAATTTTTGCAGTGTACTGCAACTCCTGCTCTGTATTCTTGCCTAGAGCCGTGGACACATTGGCCTGCACCCCCCCCCCCCCCCCCCCCCCCTGCCTGGGGATGTGTGCAGAACTGGTAGTCACAGGATAGGGCCAGCTTAATAACAAACACAGCTCAACTCTGCCTGGGTGCTGGGGGGTTATTGCAGAGAGGGAGGATGGGAAACAGATGTAAATGTTGCAGATGGTTATGATAGCATTGTTCTTCCAGAGACTTAAAGTATCTTAAGGTTATCTTAAGGTTATCTATCTATCTATCTATCTATCTATCTATCTATCTATCTATCTATCTATCTATCTATCTACCTCTGGAACTCTCCCTCAACCCCCCCCCCCCGGACACGCATACAACCGCATACAAACAAGTGCTTGGTTAAGGTTTCTTTGAACAAGACATTGCTGAAGCCACAATCCCCAGACACTTTATTTTATTTTGTCTCAGCACTCAAACCAAGTCAGTAGAGACCAATATTGTTCCTTGCGGATTAAAAAGGAGGGTTTATTAAATTAAATAACACCACAAATCCTCCTTGTCTTTTAAATAAGTTAAATAAATGGAGAGGATGAGTTGGATTGAAAAGTTCACGCAGGAATACTATTTGCCTGAGGTTGAACTCTCCAGGATAAGTACAGCAAATCTTACTTCATCCCCACAGAGAATTACAAATGCCTCTAGCTAAAATCAAAAAGTGTTTATATTATACAATTGTTTTGAATTTAAATGACATAGCCATCGAGTCTTGTTGAATATCAACTGTAAATGATGCATGAGCTTAGTTAAACTATCCTACCCCATCCGAACCCAAAATATAATATTGTTTTACGCCATTGTTTGAAAAGAAACACTGTATATCTATATAGTCCATGCATCCAAAGCCCTGTCTATGAATTTGAGAGTGGTTACATTTCTCTAGCCCCATCCTTCTGCTGTTTACAAAAAGGAAAATGCTTTGGGTGACCAATTTGTTGGTTATTTTAATCCCAGATTGCCCCTTTGAAGGTTGCAGATCAGGAAAACTACAGAAACCATTGGTACACATCCCTCATACTGTAGATTCCCTCTCATCTTCCAAAGGGGAGGAGAGCTCTGCTACATTTAGATAGGACTGGAGAAGACAAACAGAGGCAGTTGCCTCCTACAGTGTACATAATGTGTAGCGAATCTACAATGACTCTAGTAACAACATTCAACAGATGATATAGTCATCCATAATTGGATAGTAAACAATAAAACAAGGAACAGTCAAGAGTTTAATCACCGGTTGCTTCACTTGTCTAATCTGCACACAGGTATTTGAAAATAACATCTCACTTGGCACAGAGAATGGGGACAATTATACAAAGTGTCATTGAAAATTCGAAAATGCAGTGTGCATGTAAATGCCACATTTTCAGACATTTGAAATGAAATGAAACATACATCTTGATTGTGTTGAATATGGCCTCTAAATACATCAGTGAGAGTAAAGCAGCTGTCTTAACTCACTACCAGAGCAACAAGGACCTAAATAAAATAAAATCAATGTGTAGGCCTATGTATCATGCACAGGATCATGCACCACCACCCCTATGTATCATGCACCCCCCCCCCCCCCCCACACACACACACACACACACACACACACACACACACACACACACACACACACACACACACACACACACACACACACACACACACACACACACACACATACTATCAAAGGCAGGGATACATACTGTAATACCCCCACTATCAAAAAGATACATTTCAATGTATATGTTACGGTACAAGTGGGAAAACTAGGGTTAGGGTTAGGTGCTAGGGTGCTAGGGTTAGGGTTGGGGGTAGGGTTAGGGTTAGGTGCTAGGGTGACTTGGTACATGCTGGCATGTCTAACCCTAACCCTACCCCTACCCCGAGCCCTAGCACCCTAGCACCTAACCCTAACCCTAGTTTTCCCACATGTACCGTATTCCCACATGTACCGTAACATATACACAATAATAGCAAACTTGAAATCTTATGATATGTGTCTTTTGGGTGGTGGTGGTGGTGGTGGGGGGGGTCTATTGTACATAACTCACAGTCATTACCACAATAGAGTACACTGCAGCATCAAGCATTGGTAAGGTACAATGATGTTACTAGGTTTATTAAAAATGTATGAGTCAACATTTTGCGATGCAACACTAATTGCAACGAATGGAGCCTAAGCCGACAAGTATTCAATTCCCTTGTTGTCTGATGTAAAACTAATTGCTTTAACAAAGCACTTTTATAATATCCCTGGAACCACCACACTTCAGCTGTAAACCGTGACATCTCAGATCCTGTCAGACTAGTTTAGCTTCACATCTAATGAGACACCGGCCAGTTTAGTCAGGACAGTCACGTCAACTTTAACCATTTATTGCATGAACATGGTAATACATAACGCTTTGCGTATTTGGATGGCTCTGCTCTTGAGTGGCTCTGGAATAGTCTCCCCCTCCACATCAAATGCGCCCAGAGCATCGAGGCTTTTAAAAAAACTAGCTAAAACACATCTTTTCTCCCTGGCCTTTGACCTGAGGTGAGCCTGCCTCCCGACACTGCACTTTTTGCACTTTTATTTCTCCACTTGTGTTTGTATTGCACCTTGTTTTTTGTGTATTTTATCTATTTTATCTGTTTTTTTATCTGTATTTTATCTTGTTTTCTCTAGTGTTTTCTCTTTTTATCTGTTAAGCACTTTGGGCGGCTGTTTGTCGTTGTACAAGTGTGCTATATAAATAAACGTTACTTACTTACTTCAAACAGAATATACTATTATTATTATTATTATTATTATTATTATTATTATCAATAAAAAGAAATCCCAGAAAATCACATTATATGATTTAAAAAAAAAAAATTGTGTTTTATTGAGTAAAATAAGTATTTCACCCCCTACCAACCAGCAAGAATTCTGGCTCCCACAGACCGGTTATGTGACCATGAGGCACACAGATTAGTCTTCTCACGTTAAGAAAGTACTCCTCATCTCAACTTGTTACCTGTATAAAAGACACCTGTCCACAGAATCAATGTTTGAAAAAGGGATCTATGTAGAGAGAAATCTCTTTTGTTCCATCTAATTAGATGGATTTATTGGTTCTCTGTCAGTCGACTCCTTTCTACATCCCACTATGGGATGTGCACCACTGCGTACGCTATTAGCAGAAACCCTATATGATCACACCTGGGACAGTCAACCCTATACAATCACACCTGGAACAGTCAACCCTATACAGTCACACCTGGAACAGTCAACACTATACGATCACACCTGGAACAGTCAACACTATACGATCACACCTGGAACAGTCAACACTATACGATCACACCTGGAACAGTCAACCCTATACGATCACACCTGGAACAGTCAACACTATACGATCACACCTGGAACAGTCAACACTATACGATCACACCTGGAACAGTCAACACTATACGATCACACCTGGAACAGGCTCACCCAGCCTCAGCCCAGCATACAAAGGCTATTGCAAAGCACAAAGGCTATTTGAATTCCTTCACACCTTTTGATGTGAAATCCTGGTGCTTCTGGTATTAATTTATTTCCTCACCAAAAAAAATTTAAATCTCTTTCTAAACCACCTAGAAAGAGAACAAGTAAAAGAAATCTGTGAAAGTCCAACATTCTTTTTTTTTGCTTTCACATTAAATGGGACGATGAATGAATTGACTGTCTTTTGCACAATACTGTGTTCCCTCCTCTTAGTTTACAACCCCTACACCATGCTAGGAAGTAAAAATGCCATATACATTACACACATTTCTTCTATTACTACCCTACATCTTGCTGAATCATACATCTTTTCCAATTCAAGAAATTCATTACTATGTCCAGTCGTAAATCCAAGGCATGGAGACAGCTAATTACTTCCCATAAAAAGGTGACAGGTAGCAGTTCTCCGTCTCATCGGGCATTACAGAGGAAGTCGGAAGCTCAAGGACAACAGAACAGAATATGCCCAGAGGAGCGTCCCAATACTACTACACTAGCGCTTTTCACTATGAATGAATGAATGAATTATGTTTATTGCCATTGTAACAGGTACAACACAATTTAAATGCAAGCCCCTAGGTGCTAACAATCAACACAGTCCTAAGATAATAAAACAAAACAAGAATGAGACATAAATAGACATACATAGGGGGGATATAAATAGGGGGATAAGTGATCGGTAGGAATCTGAGTATGTATCTATTATGTGAACTTCTATACTTCTATACACTCTATGGCAGGGGTCCCCAAACTTTTTTCTGTGAGGGCCACATATTTTTTCCTTTCTGTGATGGGGGGCCTGGGTTGGTCTCTAACATAAAATAATATGGAACGGAGTGGAATGGAGGCGGTTGTGCAAAGCAATTGCGCGCAGGAGAGCACTGGTGGATGCAAACAAAGTCTAAACAGTTGAATTTGGATGGAATTTATACCTATAGTGATATGTCAATGAAATATAATCAGTTTTACAGTCTGATACTTGAGGGAGGACCCTCATCATACACGGGGGGACCCATGAAGCAGGGCTGTCTGGGGGTCCTTAAACGAGCATCAAACCCTTAATTTCTTGCATTCTGGTGAATTTAGATGCAATTTGTGCCCTTTCTGCATCAATTTATGGTGGAAATGTCATTATTTATGTAAAGGAAACACAATATTCAGGCACCAGATGACCATTCAAAATGTAATGTAATATAATGCAATATAAGGCTCTCAGGCATTCTGTACTTTCAAATATGTATTCTCCTTGAGCAGAGTCAACATCAACTATCAGCTATTTCGCTAGCAAACACGAAAGCTAACTTATTTGCGAAACAGCGCCCCCGCCACCACGTCGGTGCAATGCCGCAATTGCAGTTAGAAATTACACGTTGTTCAAAGGGCCGGTCCAAGTGTGGGGATGGGCCGTGTTCGGCCCGCGGGCCGTAGTTTGGGGACCCCTGCTCTATGGCCTATTCACAGGGGGGTATATAGACAGGGGAGAATATAGACAGGGGGGACACTACCACCAACTGATGAACAGATCTGGCAGGAGTTGGAGCTCCAGTATACTGCAGCATTGGAGCACTTTGGGACAGTCGTGAGCCAGGCTGTCTTGGATGAACATATGGGACAAATATTATTTTGGAAACGATGGATGAAGGAATATCTCCCCCTAATGCAACAACACCAAAAGTGGAATAAACCCCGTTGAAACTTCTTAGTTGGAGAATGGTCCTTATAGTTGACGAGTCTGCCCCCAGGAATTCATGGTCTATGGGACGCATTAGACACTACAAAGTATTATAATGGTTTTGTGCTAAAAGTGTGTGTTGACGCAAACCAATTAATTGGAAAGGCCTGTTATGAAAGTATGCCTTTTGCTTGAAGCAGGTTTTAAGTTGTTATTCAGTTATTGTTTATGGAATTTGAAGTTAAGAATATTGAAATGAAAAAAAATAAAAGAAATTTGTTCTTAAAAAGAAAGAACGCACTGGTGAGCTCAGCAACACCTTAAGACCCGGAAGACCATGAACAACAACTGTGGTGGATAACAGAAGAATTCTTTCCCTCGTGAAGAAAAACAGTTGGCCAGATCAAGAGGCAACAATCAAGAGAAGACTTCACCAGAGAGAATACAGCGGGTTCACCACAAGATGTCAACCATTGGTGAGCGTCAAAAACAGGAAGACCAGATTTTGCCAGAGTTTGCCAAAAAACATCTAAAAAAAAGCCTGTACAGTTCTGGAACAACATCCTATGGACAGATGAGACAAACATCAACGTGTACCAGAATGATGGGAAGAGAAGAGTATGGAGAAGGAAAGGAACTGCTCATGATCCAAAGCATACCACCTCATCAGTGAAGCGTGGTGGTGGTAGTGTGTTTTTGGCATGGACATGTATGGCTGCCAATGCAACTGGTTCCCTTGTATTTATTGAAGTGACTGCTGACAAAAGCAGCAGGATGAACTTCGCAATGCAGATGGACAATGACCCGAAAGAGTTTTTAAAGGCAAAGAAGTGGAATGTTATACAATGACCAAGTCAATCACCTGACCTGAATCCAATTGAGCGTGTGTTTCCCTTGCTGAAGACAAAACTGAAGTGAAAATGTCTTTAATACAATAATGATATTCATATTATGTTCACTGAAGACAGGTATGTGATTAAAACTGCAGGTGCTAGATAAAGAGTAACTAATGATGCTCTGTCTTATCTGTACCCATGTGATGTCATGCAAAGAACTGAATGTTGTAACCATAATATGGAGACCATATTATGATGAACTGACCACAGAGAGAGGTGGGCTTTGTACTTTGAAACTCTATGTTGACTGTACAGAGAGCCCTTTTGCAAGACTTAAATAAACACTCTGAAATGATTGATGAAGCTTCATTGCCTCCATTGGTTATTAATCAACTTAACAATGCCCAAAGAACAAGCAGGAACTGAAGACAGTTGCAGTAGAGGCCTGGCAGAGCATCACCAGGGACGGAACCCAGTGTCTGGTGGGTTTAGGCCTAGTGTCAACTCTCGCATTATGACATTCTTTGCATCAATCGTCTCTGCACTCTGTGCCAATTACATATGAAATCATGCAACCGTGTATGTCTTAGGATGATGATAGGGTATACAATTCTGGGCACATGCGGACTGCACAGATGGGAGTGATCACTACATTTGCCGCCACTGTGAATCAGGTTATTATCTAGCCTCAGGCTACTGTTACTTAGCCTGTCTGTTCATGAGGTGTAGTTAAAGCTGCTGTAACATGAGAAACTTGGATGCTATTTTTGTTAATAAAGTTACACTTCCATTGCCTCAGTGTGTCATCCCCCAAATATTGCTAGCAATCCACTTGAAACTCACTTAACTCATCACATGAAATAGGGAGTGTTCATAGGGTTGGCGAGGGGATTGTGAATACTAACGATTAGATATTCCATATTCAATAATTACCAATAGGCGAAAATCTATTGAAAATCTATTACTTGATCATAACAGGCACAGCAGTTCGTGAGTTTAGAATTATATGTTTCTATCTCCGTTTAGGGTAGTTCAGAGATATTGAGCGTCAAAGTTTTTACATTCCATTATGTTCTGTGAGATGGAACCGTTGTATTTTATTAATTACTAACTAAAAAATGTCAACATTTAAAAAAATAACACCACACAGGAATTAATAAACACCTACTGGATCAGATTATGTAAAAAAACTAAATGTTGACAACAATGGAGATAGAATTCTAACGTCACAAGTTGTCAGGGATAATCCCTCATGCCAGCAGTACATCTTCTATATTACCACATATGGAATTAGGCCTAGTGTATTCTCATATTCTCGCATTATGAGATTCTGTACACTCTGTTCTCTAAAACATCAAATCAACATTGTACAACATGATTCATGACAAGTTCCTTAAACCGGTCAATAGTGCTTGCCAGTTTGAATTTGGTGCCCACTCTAGGCTTGCTGTGTGGTTAGATTATGATGTCATGAAATCCGCCACCTCTGGTCATCGTGGCGAAACTCAGTTAGAAGTTGCAAACAGCAACATACTCTAGAATAATAATATAAACCCTCAAAATGGACTTGTAGTGTTGGACATTAGCTGTTGTGTTTATATATATATATATATATATATATATATATATATATATATTTATTTTAAATGAGTTTGGAATGGGGCATTTAATTTTTGTATAATGAATATGTTTTTTTTTCGTTCAACAATTATTATTATCTGTTTGTTGCACATTGTGCGCAGCCTGTAGTGCAACAGGCATATGGATGTCAACCTCCTCTCCTTCCCATGTGGAGTGTGGTCAATTAGACACATGAGTGATCTGGAGAAACTCAGCACTCTCCATGTCCCCCCCCCTGCCACTCTCCACCTCCCTGTCCCCCTGCCACTCTCCATCTCCATGTCCCCCTGCCACTCTCCATCTCCCTGTCTCCCTGCCTCTCTCCATCTCCATGTCCCCCTGCCACTCTCCATCTCAATGTCCCCCTGTCCCCCTGCCTCTCTCCATCTCCATGTCCCCCTGCCACTCTCCATCTCCATGTCCCCCCCTGCCACTCTCCATCTCCATGTCCCCCCCTGCCACTCTCCATCTCTCTGTCCCCCTGCCACTCTCCATCTCCATGTCCCCCTGTCACTCTCCATCTCCCTGTCCCCCTGCCACTCTCCATCTCCCTGTCCCCCCCTGCCTCTCTCCATCTCCATGTCCCCCCCTGCCACTCTCCATCTCCATGTCCCCCCCTGCCACTCTCCATCTCTCTGTCCCCCTGCCACTCTCCATCTCCATGTCCCCCTGTCACTCTCCATCTCCCTGTCCCCCTGCCACTCTCCATCTCCCTGTCCCCCCCTGCCTCTCTCCATCTCCATGTCCCCCTGCCACTCTCCATCTCCATGTCCCCCTGTCCCCCTGCCTCTCTCCATCTCCATGTCCCCCTGCCACTCTCCATCTCCATGTCCCCCCCTGCCACTCTCCATCTCCATGTCCCCCTGCCTCTCTCCATCTCCCTGTCCCCCTGTCCCCCTGCCTCTCTCCATCTCCATGTCCCCCTGTCTCTCTCCATCTCCATGTCCTGCTGCCACTCTCCATCTCCCTGTCCCCCTGCCTCTCTCCATCTCCATGTCCCCCTGTCCCCCTGCCACTCTCCATTTCCATGTCCCCCCCTGCCACTCTCCATCTCCCTGTCCCCCTGCCTCTCTCCATCTCTATGTCCCCCTGTCCCCCTGCCTCTCTCCATCTCCATGTCCCCCTGCCACTCTCCATCTCCCTGTCCCCCTGCCTCTCTCCATCTCCATGTCCCCCCCCTGCCTCTCTCCATCTCCATGTCCCCCCCCTGCCACTCTCCATCTCCATGTCCCCCTGCCACTCTCCATCTCCCTGTCCCCCCCTGCCACTCTCCATCTCCCTGTCCCCTCCTGCCACTCTCCATCTCCCTGTCCCCCTGCCATCACTAATTCATGCTAAAAATACAGCCCTTTGTCCGTGTCCTGGGTGGCACGCCAGAGGAACAGCAGATGAGTCCTCAGATAAAACAGAAATAATTAATCTCTCCTAGTTCAGTGTAGCATTTCACACGTCATTATTCTTTTGTTTACATATACTGTATGGTATGGCTACTATTAATGAGAACTAGAAAAGGAAATGTATTCATGCAAGTTATGCTTGTTGTAAAGAAAAGGTCTATAATGCATTGAAATGACATTAGTAGCTGTCATATGCCATCAGACCTGGAAATATCTGTTTGCCTTAATTGACACTACAGAAAACATATTTTTTCCAACATAGACAAAATGCCTCACTGTCCCATTACTTACGCAGGGCAATGTAGTCGAGACAACTAGCGTGATTTAGCCTCCTCCATGTATATCTCACCAAGTCAGGGTTTTTAAATCTCCATATAGCCATTAGTTCTAATGCATCCATAATAGTTGTCATCTCCTTGAGCGCGAGAGGGTGAGAATTTACATTATTATTACGGTCCATTGATGTACTTAAAACTGTATTGTATTCTATTCCCTACCATAGTAATAGGATCATTTGTTGCAATTGAAATAAATACATAAATACCTCATGTACAAACCCTTTGCTCTAACACTCTTAACACTAGAAGAGCCGAACCCCTGTGAGTAAAAAATGTTTCTATCTTTGCACTCTAACAAATTTCAGGACCCTCCTTTCATGACTTTTCCTAGATATGTGCGTTCTACCACCCAGTATCCTTACATTTTCAAAATCACATCAGGATAAGCTAGTATAAAGCTATTTTGCAGTTTTTCTGTGTAGGAAGCAGGGCTAATTTACAAGCGGCCAACTAGTGGCCATTGTGTGTAAATAGCAGCGTAGCATTGTAAAGAGGGGGTAAAAAAGCCACGGCTGTTCTAGTGTTAAGAGTAGTGGCTGCTGCACTTCGGTAGATGACATCACCATAACCAAGCTCTGGCATGAAGGTTGATTGCACAATTCGCTGTCTGTATAAAATGCCAGGATGTCACCCACACTATTCAGGAAGTCCTTTTAGTCCCGATTTTAGTCCCACAATTCAATGAAGCAGGAAATTGAACCAAATACCATGAACAACCTGGTCGAGCTACAGTACAGTGTCGAAATTGGCCGCTTACTGCATATTATATTCTACCAAACAGTAGGCTCTAACAAGTATGTAGGCATGGTAAATATGTATTAGATCCTTTTAGTATGAGCAGTGTGAGAGCGATGAGTTATCTGAAATATCTAGGTTTAACTATCGTACCAGCAGTGGTGAGAGGTGCTAAATGAAAGGGACTCCAACCGCATGCTTATCTAACGAGCATAGGTACATGTTCGGCAGATTAATAACCTGTCAAATAGACGTGGCGGAGATGATAATTGATTCATTTCCCCTGACTGTTACTCATCCCACCGCTTTCAAATACAGACTTTTTTTTTTCTCCACACGGAATGGAATAGGTAGAAGATGGCAATACAATATCAGACAAAAAAAAAAAAAAACTTCTCAGACCTATCTCCTATTTCATAGATATTAGTGTAGATACAAGATTGAATCAAAATGTTATCTTTCCTGTGGAATTACATGTTTAATTCAGCCGTCACAGGCTTGCGGTACTGTATATTTATCCCTGCATGCTTGCAAATGATTGGATTTGATAGTTTCCTGAATGTTTGGGTTGATAGCACCGTATATATATAGGATGTTGTCCTCTTTTGACTGGGGGATTTGCAATGACAATTCAGTGTCTCCTCTCTTCCCTTCCCTCGCTCAATGCATAATTTGAAAATGAACAACATGAACACAGAAATGAGCCAGCCAACAGGAGACACTTTAAACGATACTCTTCACATGAAACGAGGGGTTTACCAGCAGCTGTGTATTCACTGTGTATTTCACCCATTTCATCCCTTATTTGTGATGTAAAGGGCGCTATAGCAATAACGTTTTACTTACTTACTTACTTCAGCAAACTGAAACCTCACTTACAATTCAGCTCCCCAAAGCATGCTTGGATGATCCAGCTGCCTTTGAATTAATGTTTTTTTGTTGTTACCCTAGTGGGAGTAATTTTTATTAATTACAATTCCATTATGATTTGATGTCCTTAAAATATAAATTAGACATTATAGATGTCTCTGCAATGTGGTCTCTTGTCTTCCTTGTATTATTTTTCATATCCACTAGATGGAGATCGGTAGGATTAAAGCACTGATATTCAGCATCTAGTAATCTTGAAAAGTCTGAATCTGGATCAGGGTGATCCTATCCTGAATTGCTTTGAAATACTGGGACAGAATCTGGCCGAGTCGTCTGATCCTGGATCACAAAAAAATGGGATTTCAAAATCTGATCGGATCTGATTGAGATTAAAAGTTTTGAACTACTGGGCCCTGATGACTAAATGGAAAAATTATCTCAAAACACCTGAAGATGGCTGCAATACAGACTCAGCAACGCATCGCTATAGAAGATACCTAGAGTCTGGTGTAGTCAATGGGTTACAGACTTCAGGCAGTTATTGCATGCACAGGATTGTCGACCAAATACTGAACATGAGTGCTTCATTTCGAGACTATATTAATCAGTCCCATGAATTGTGGTGCCCTGAAATAGGGGGACTATGTATAAGAAGTGTTATGATTTCTGAATGTTAAACCAGCATGTACAAACATACCCTTAAATAAAAGCTGACAGTATATACTTTAAACTCACAGTAATTGTCCAATTACTTACACAGGACACTGTATTTGGCAACCATGCATGTAAGGGTCTGAAACTAAATGTTAAGAACCCTACGCTTACTGTAGTTATAATCCTGGCAACATAACATCTGTAAAGTACCTGAGCAGCATTGCAGCACATGACGTACTGGATGGCTCCCGTAGAGAGCTGAGGACATCCTCCTTGGTGTGTTTGGCTTTTATTCACCTTGGTGGGAAGTGGGTCTTTCATGCAGCACTCCGCTGTGAAATTGAAACTCCCATTTTGTGACACACCATATGTGTACAACAGATTCCACCTGGGACTTGAGCTATTGAATGCTTCTCTCTCTATGCCTCTGCCATCTCTCAACAATAAGAGTGTGTGTGTGTGTATGTTGGTGTGTGTATGTGTGTGTGTGTGTGTTGGTGTGTGTATGTGTGTGTTGGTGTGTGTATGTGTGTGTGTGTGTGTGTGTATGTGTGTGTGTGTGGGGGGGGGGGGGCTATCAGCTCTTTAGTGAAAGAGCGAGGCTGTTTATTCTACAGTGCGTTCTTTTGTTAAACCGTATGGGTCTTATAGTCGCCATAGTCTCCAAATCATGTGGGACATCTGCATTTTTGCCGAGTGAGCAATTTTGCACTCCATTGGCTCCAAATGGCTTGACCCACTCGAGTGACCCACTTCCCCTATGAGCAGGAAGTTGGTACATTGTCTTTGGCACTGAGGCAATTAGTTTCAACAGAACACAGCCAGCCACCCAGACTCAAGTCCTCACAGCACACCTGGGACCAGTTGCATGAAGATAGACCCAGTCTTAGACTTAGATCTCACTTTACCCGGTCTTGCTATAGACTCTAAACATGTTCCTGTTGCATAAAGCCATCAAATAAGACACTTGACAGAAAGAAAAAAAACATGGCGACCGAAACAGCTAGACCTAGCGGCGGAAGATCTGAGAGATAAACTAACATTTCTTCTGCTGAAAACGTATGTATATTGGAGGAATATAATGTGGAGAGAAAAGTATACTGCTTAGCAGTTTTAACCAGTGAAGTAGTTTACCACGCTCGAGTTACAGTGTTAGCTAGCTACTGGCCCTGACCCGTTCCCATAGCAACACAGCTCTTAAATCAAGCGTAGCCAGGGGGGAAGGTGGCTAACTTTCTAACCTCAAAATAAGTCTGTCTTGTTTTTTATGCAAGCTGGCCCGCTCACTGGGAGCAATTTTGGGGTTCAGTGTCTTGCCCAAGGACACTTTGACATGTGGCCAGCCGGGGCTCGAACCGCCGATCTGCCAACCTTATGATCATTAGACGGCGGCTGAACCTCCTGCGCCACAGCCGCCCCCGAGGTAAACGTGAATGTGTCTGAGACTACTGTCCGCAGAACACTTCACCAGCAACACTACTGAGGCTACACTGTAAGGTGCAAACCACTAGTTAGCCACACAAACAGGATGGCAGCGGAGACCAGGATAACATCACTCTTTGGCAAGAGCAAAAAAAAGAAAATAAGGAACTGCTTAACATCCACACCTACTCCTAAGTGAGTATCACCTCATCTGTGACGTATGGTAGAAGGGGTGTTATGGCTTGGGTATATACGGCTTCCACTGGAACTAGCTCACTTGTCTCTACTGATGATATGCTGTAACTGCTGACAGCAGCAGCAGCAAGATGAATTCGGATTTCCAATTAATTTCTACTTTAACCTCATACTACTTGTTAGATACCAAATCCAAAATTCAGGAGTAGTGTCGAGCCGAGAGAAGAAAAAAAATCCCAAAGTAACAGTGGGGTTCTTTCTGATCTGAAGAAACGCAATGGAGAGCAGTTTCAGCTTCAGATTCAGTTGTATTCAACAGAGTAGCCAGATGATATAACAGATCATATGGTTTAACTCTACTACTCTATTGATATATGGGAAGCCTTCTGGAAATGCATGGTTGATTAATTGGTTATTATATTTCTTAATGACAAGGTAGAATTACAGTGTGACTGTGTGTGATCAATGATATCTGCCTCGTGCAATAGCACTTTCAACTGATGGGATCTCTTCCACTTAGAGACCAATGACAGGGGAAGCCATCTGGACTAGTGTCAACCATATGTTAAACATGTTAGGTTGATAGATTTACAATTGTTATATTCTTCCAACTCCAATAACTTCATGGCACTACTCCCCCTGTCAGTTATCTTAGCTTAGTTTAGCTGTCCAAACCCAACTGAGATACATGTACAGAATTCAGACACACAGCTATGTTCAAGTTCAAGTTCAAGTTTATTTTCATATGTATTAATACAATGACATTCTTCAGCCTCGTCTCTCTCTGTAGTATCGCACACAAACAAACATAGTCCACAAACAAACAAAACCACAACACAGTACAAGGTACATTTCAAACCTGCAAACTGCGACACTTTAAATGAATGTGCAATAACACTATGTGCAATATGACAACCCTCGGGTACATAAGGTTCAGAGATAGGAAATGTTAGAATAGGTATAGCATAGCATAGAGTACAGCACAGTGTTTTATTTGTATAGTATAGTATAGTGGATAGTGTACATAGCCTTTATTTATGTAAACCAGCTCCTTTCCCTTCTTGTTTTTTAGTGTTTTTTTTCCTAGCACCAGGGGAGCCCCCCCTCACAAATTTCGTTGTTTGGTACCTGTACTATATTAATGACAATAAAGACCATTCATTCATTCATTAGTGCAGGGTGTAAAGGTCTTAGTGCAGGGTGTAAAGGTCTTAGTGCAGGGTGTAAAGGTCTTAGTGCAGGGTGTAAAGGTCTTAGTGCAGGGTGTAAAGGTCTTAGTGCAGGGTGTAAAGGTCTTAGTGCAGGGTGTAAAGGTCTTAGTGCAGGGTGTAAAGGTGCTTAGTGCAGGGTGTAAAGGTCTTAGTGCAGGGTGTAAAGGTGCTTAGTGCAGGGTGTAAAGGTCTTAGTGCAGGGTGTAAAGGTGCTTAGTGCAGGGTGTAAAGGTGCTTAGTGCAGGGTGTAAAGGTGCTTAGTGCAGGGTGTAAAGGTCTTAGTGCAGGGTGTAAAGGTGCTTAGTGCAGGGTGTAAAGGTGCTTAGTGCAGGGTGTAAAGGTGCTTAGTGCAGGGTGTAAAGGACTTAGTGCAGGGTGTAAAGGTGCTTAGTGCAGGGTGTAAAGGTCTTAGTGCAGGGTGTAAAGGTCTTAGTGCAGGGTGTAAAGGTGCTTAGTGCAGGGTGTAAAGGTGCTTAGTGCAGGGTGTAAAGGTCTTAGTGCAGGGTGTAAAGGTCTTAGTGCAGGGTGTAAAGGTCTTAGTGCAGGGTGTAAAGGTGCTTAGTGCAGGGTGTAAAGGTGCTTAGTGCAGGGTGTAAAGGTCTTAGTGCAGGGTGTAAAGGTCTTAGTGCAGGGTGTAAAGGTGCTTAGTGCAGGGTGTAAAGGTGCTTAGTGCAGGGTGTAAAGGTGCTTAGTGCAGGGTGTAAAGGTCTTAGTGCAGGGTGTAAAGGTGCTTAGTGCAGGGTGTAAAGGTGCTTAGTGCAGGGTGTAAAGGTGCTTAGTGCAGGGTGTAAAGGTCTTAGTGCAGGGTGTAAAGGTCTTAGTGCAGGGTGTAAAGGTGCTTAGTGCAGGGTGTAAAGGTCTTAGTGCAGGGTGTAAAGGTCTTAGTGCAGGGTGTAAAGGTGCTTAGTGCAGGGTGTAAAGGTGCTTAGTGCAGGGTGTAAAGGTCTTAGTGCAGGGTGTAAAGGTCTTAGTGCAGGGTGTAAAGGTCTTAGTGCAGGGTGTAAAGGTCTTAGTGCAGGGTGTAAAGGTCTTAGTGCAGGGTGTAAAGGTGCTTAGTGCAGGGTGTAAAGGTGCTTAGTGCAGGGTGTAAAGGTGCTTAGTGCAGGGTGTAAAGGTGCTTAGTGCAGGGTGTAAAGGTGCTTAGTGCAGGGTGTAAAGGTCTTAGTGCAGGGTGTAAAGGTGCTTAGTGCAGGGTGTAAAGGTCTTAGTGCAGGGTGTAAAGGTCTTAGTGCAGGGTGTAAAGGTCTTAGTGCAGGGTGTAAAGGTCTTAGTGCAGGGTGTAAAGGTCTTAGTGCAGGGTGTAAAGGTGTTAGTGCAGGGTGTAAAGGTCTTAGTGCAGGGTGTAAAGGTCTTAGTGCAGGGTGTAAAGGTGTTAGTGCAGGGTGTAAAGGTCTTAGTGCAGGGTGTAAAGGTCTTAGTGCAGGGTGTAAAGGTCTTAGTGCAGGGTGTAAAGGTCTTAGTGCAGGGTGTAAAGATGTTAGTGCAGGGTGTAAAGTGCCAAGTGCAGGGTGTAAAGGTCTTAGTGCAGGGTGTAAAGGTGTTAGTGCAGGGTGTAAAGTGCCAAGTGCAGGGTGTAAAGGTCTTAGTGCAGGGTGTAAAGGTGTTAGTGCAGGGTGTAAAGGTGTTAGTGCAGGGTGTAAAGTGCCAAGTGCAGGGTGTAAAGGTCTTAGTGCAGGGTGTAAAGGTGTTAGTGCAGGGTGTAAAGTGCCAAGTGCAGGGTGTAAAGGTCTTAGTGCAGGGTGTAAAGGTCTTAGTGCAGGGTGTAAAGGTCTTAGTGCAGGGTGTAAAGGTCTTAGTGCAGGGTGTAAAGGTCTTAGTGCAGGGTGTAAAGATGTTAGTGCAGGGTGTAAAGTGCCAAGTGCAGGGTGTAAAGGTCTTAGTGCAGGGTGTAAAGGTGTTAGTGCAGGGTGTAAAGGTGTTAGTGCAGGGTGTAAAGTGCCAAGTGCAGGGTGTAAAGGTCTTAGTGCAGGGTGTAAAGGTGTTAGTGCAGGGTGTAAAGGTGTTAGTGCAGGGTGTAAAGTGCCAAGTGCAGGGTGTAAAGGTCTTAGTGCAGGGTGTAAAGGTGTTAGTGCAGGGTGTAAAGTGCCAAGTGCAGGGTGTAAAGGTCTTAGTGCAGGGTGTAAAGGTCTTAGTGAAGGGTGTAAAGGTCTTAGTGCAGGGTGTAAAGGTCTTAGTGCAGGGTTTAAAGGTGTTAGTGCAGGGTGTAAAGTGCCAAGTGCAGGGTGTAAAGGTCTTAGTGCAGGGTGGAAAGGTCTTAGTGCAGGGTGTAAAGGTCTTAGTGCAGGGTGTAAAGGTGTTAGTGCAGGGTGTAAAGGTCTTAGTGCAGGGTGTAAAGGTCTTAGTGCAGGGTGTAAAGGTGTTAGTGCAGGGTGTAAAGGTCTTAGTGCAGGGTGTAAAGGTCTTAGTGCAGGGTGTAAAGGTCTTAGTGCAGGGTGTAAAGGTCTTAGTGCAGGGTGTAAAGGTCTTAGTGCAGGGTGTAAAGGTGTTAGTGCAGGGTGTAAAGGTCTTAGTGCAGGGTGTAAAGGTCTTAGTGCAGGGTGTAAAGGTCTTAGTGCAGGGTGTAAAGGTCTTAGTGCAGGGTGTAAAGGTGTTAGTGCAGGGTGTAAAGGTCTTAGTGCAGGGTGTAAAGGTGTTAGTGCAGGGTGTAAAGGTGTTAGTGCAGGGTGTAAAGGTGTTAGTGCAGGGTGTAAAGGTCTTAGTGCAGGGTGTAAAGGTCTTAGTGCAGGGTGTAAAGGTCTTAGTGCAGGGTGTAAAGGTCTTAGTGCAGGGTGTAAAGGTCTTAGTGCAGGGTGTAAAGGTCTTAGTGCAGGGTGTAAAGGTCTTAGTGCAGGGTGTAAAGGTCTTAGTGCAGGGTGTAAAGGTCTTAGTGCAGGGTGTAAAGGTCTTAGTGCAGGGTGTAAAGGTCTTAGTGCAGGGTGTAAAGGTCTTAGTGCAGGGTGTAAAGGTCTTAGTGCAGGGTGTAAAGGTCTTTCCACTAGAACAAAAAACATATGGCCCATAAAAGGCCCAGCAAAGTCCACATGTAGCCGGGACCACGCACGGTCCGGCCACTCCCATGGATGGAGCGGGGCGGGTGGCGCCATCTTCTGGTGCAATTGACATTGGGAGCAAGACCTCCCTTTGTTCTCCAGATCCTGGTCCATGTTGGGCCACCACGCATAGGCTCTGGCCAACCCTTTCATGCGAGAAAACCCAGGGTGGCCCTCGTGAATCTCCTCCATCACCTGTGCCCTCCCTTGTGGAGGCACCACCACTCTGGAGCCCCAGAGAATGCAGCCATCCTCAATACTCAGCTCCATTTGGCGTCTGTAGTATGGCTTCAGCCTGTCGTCCTCGGCCACAGGGGGCCAACCCTGTAACAGAAACCTCTTCACCTGAGAGAGGATCGGGTCTCTCTCTGTCCACTGCTTTATCTGTCGGCCGTTCACTGGAGACTTGGCTAGTCTCTCCATCAAAAACACTGTCTCTGGTGGCGCCACCGTCTGGGATGGCGTACCCGGTAGAGGAAGTCTACTCAGGGCGTCTGCATTGGCATTGTCCTGCCCTGCTCTGTAGACAATGGTTTACTGGTACGCTGACAGGGTGAGGGCCCAGCGTTGTACCCTCGCCGACGCCATAGGCGGAATGCACTTCAGCTCGCTGAAAAGACCCACCAGTGGTTTGTGATCAGTACAAATAGTGAATGGCCGCCCGTAGAGGTACTGGTGAAACCTCTTAACTGCAAAAACCACCGCCAGACCCTCCTTGTCCAGCTGGGAGTAGCCTTTCTCAGCCGGTGCTAGAGTCCGTGACGCGAACCCGATGGGCTTCTCCGATCCATCCTTCATCACATGGGACAGTACCGCCCCGACGCCATATGGTGAGGCGTCACAGGACAGTATGATCTCTTTGTCTGGGTCGTAATGGACCAGAAGTCTCGCCGAATGTAGCTGTGTTTTCACATTAGTGAAGGCTGTCTCCTGTGCCGGCCCCCACTCCCACCCTGAGCCCTTGTGGAGTAAAGAATACAGGGGCGCCAGCACCGTGGAAAGGTCTGGGAGGAATCTCCCATAATAGTTCACCATGCCCAGAAATGATCTGAGTTCGGCCACGTTCCTGGGGCTTGGTGCCTCCTTGATTGCCTTCACCTTGTCTTCCACTGGCAGTAGACCCTGAGCTGTAATAGTGTGGCCCAGGTATGTCACGCTCGGTGCCTGGAAAACGCACTTGCTACGCTTCAACCGGAGCCCCGCCTCTGAAAGCCTCTGTAGCACCTGCTCCAGGTTGTGGAGGTGCTCCTCTTCTGTCTTCCCTGTTACCAAAATGTCATCAAGGAAAACCGTCACATGGGGAATCCTCTGTAACAGACTGTCCATCGTGCGTTGAAAAATGGCCGGATTGGAGGCCACGCCGAAAACCAGCCTGTTATACTGAAACAACCCCTTGTGGGTGTTGATGGTAGTGTACTGTCTTGAGTCTTCATCCAAAACCAACTGTAAGTAGGCGTGGCTCATGTCCAGCTTGGAAAATGTCTGTCCCCCTGCCAGGGTCGCAAACAGGTCCTCCACTCTCGGCAGGGGGTAGGCGTCCAGCTTGGAGACCTGGTTAATGATCAGTTTGTAGTCCCCGCAGATCCGTACTGTACTGTCGCCCTTCAACACTGGAACAATGGGGGCGGCCCAAGCTGAAAACTGTACAGGCTGGATGACGCCCAGCCCCAGTAGACGGTCCAACTCCTCCTCTACTTTGCTTTTCATAGCATAGGCTACTCCCCTGGCTTTGAAAAACCTAGGGGTAGCCTCCGGGTCCACGTGCAGCTTGGCTGTTGTCCCCCTCAGTGTACCGAGCTCATCTCTGAACACATCTGGGTACTTCCCGATGACATCCTCCGTCACCCGGGTGTGTTTGATCTCGCCCAAGTTCCACTGGATCTTCTGGAGCCAGTCACGTCCCAGCAGACTGGGTCCATTCCCCTTCACAACTACAAGCCGTGCCTTTGCTTCCTGATGGTTGCATCGAATGTCCACATCTAATGAACCTAACAGTGGTATAGCCTCTCCTGTATATGTCCGTAAGCTGATACTTGCTGGGGTGATAGTGGGTGCATTGGCAGCCTGGTGCCATGTCTCTCTGTAGGTCTGTTCGCTAATCACTGATGCTGAGGCTCCTGTGTCGACCTCCATCCTCAACTCCCTACCATTTACCTCCACTGTAGCATAGATAGGCTCTGCCCGGGGCCCGCTCAACTGAAACATGTTGTACTCTTCCTCCCTCATATAATGCTCTGTCTCCTCAACATAATGTGCTGCTGACTGAGGCGTCCTAAAGCTAGCATTCCCCTGCTTTGCTTTTCCCCTAGCCCCCCTGCACTTTTTAGCAATATGCCCCTTAATGTTGCAGGCATGGCAAACAGCTTCCTTGAATTTACAGGTGTTAGCATAATGACTCCCCCCACACCTGAAACATTCCACTGGCTTAGCCCTCTCTGCCCCCCTGACAACCTGGTGGACCTCCCCAGCCTGCCCTCTAGCCTCCGGTCTGTCTGACTCCTCCCCCACCTGATGCACTTCCCCAGCATAGGTAGGTAGTAGCGCTACTGCATGCCCTCTGAATGTCCTTGACATTGCTCGCTGCCATCTCCATACCCTGAGCTAGCTCAAAAGCCCTCTTGAAAGTCAGGGTGGCCTCTTTCAGCAAGCAGCGCTGCATCCTCTCATCACTGACTCCCACTACAAATCTATCACGGAGCATCTCTTCTAACAATTGGCCATATTCACAATGCTCAGAAAACTGCCGCAACTCTGCTACAAACTGCGCCACTGACCTGGCTTGCGGGACAGAGTATTGAACCTAAACCTCTGCACAATCACTGAAGGTTTGGGGCAGTGGTGATCCTGAACCAACTTGACCAGCTCATCAAAAGCCTTTTCCCCTGGCTTCTGTGGCGATGTCAAATTTCTCATCAGTTTATATGTCTTTGCACCGCATACACTCAGGAGTATGGACCTACGTTTAGCCGCGTCATCAATCCCGTTAGCCCCAAAAAAATGCTCCAGACGTTCCACGTATTCCGTCCAGTCACCGTCCCCTTCAACAAACTCACTGATAGATCCAAAAGTCGCCATGGTCGCAACTGCGGCTCTCTCTGGGTGATGAATGTCCCCTCTCGCGTCGACGCTGTCATCCGAATCAGAATTATTAACGCTGTCCCCGCCGTCCTCTTCTCCGCTCATGAATCCGACTGGAAACTAGCTAAAACAGCAAAAAATATCCGCACGATGCCGCTGTAAAACATCCTCAAACTTCCCAGTTTATCCTCGTCGCCATTTGTGGTAACCTGACTTCAATAATCACGCCAGTGGTGCGGTTTCATATCTTTAATACCGGAGACTTGTAGTTCACGTGCCAGAGTACATTCACAGACAGATTTCCCCTTCCGCATAACACACATTGACCACACCCCCACTTCCTGTGTCATGACCTGTAAGGTTAGGGGTCATCACCATAACAATCTAATAATGTATCCAAATTACCCATTATAACAGGTGGTGTGTGAGATGATACTTCTATAGCGTTTTCGGGATGGGAGGAGTGTGAATAGTACATAGGCAGGGTGGCTGGTGTCTTTAATGATGTTTTGAGCTTTCTTTATACAACGTTATACCAGCGTATACCAGTTACGGATGGGGCCGCAGCTTCCTTGGCGGTCCCTACGTGCTGTCCTCCAACTGCCTCACGTCGCTCACCCGCAAGGAATACTGACGTATCGTGACGTTAGAATTATAAGGTTCTATCTCCATTTTTGTAAAAATTGAGTTTTTTACATAATCTGATCCATTAGGTGTTTATTAATGCCTGTGTGGTGTTATTTTTTAAATGTTGACATTTTTGAGTTAGTAATTCATAAAATACAAAGGCTCCATCTCACAAAACATAATGGAATGTAAAAACTTTGACGCTCAATATCTCTGAACTACCCTAGACGGAGATAGAACCTTATAATTCTAAACGGAGATAGAACCTTATCATTCTAAATGGAGATAGAACCTTATCATTCTAAACGGAGATAGAACCTTATCATTCTAAACGGAGATAGAACCTTATCATTCTAAACGGAGATAGAACCTTATCATTCTAAACGGAGATAGAACCTTATCATTCTAACGGAGATAGAACCGTATCATTCTAAACGGAGATATAACCTTATCATTCTAAACGGAGATAGAACCTTATCATTCTAAACGGAGATAGAACCTTATCATTCTAAACGGAGATAGAACCTTATCATTCTAAGAACACGTTATGTCACCTGTGTATGGTTGGCACCTATGTATTTATGCCTGCACTCCCCCGCTGAATAACCTCTCCATGTGCCCTGACATGAGTTGTGTTCCATGTCACCATTTGATTGTATACGCTAGACAGGCTATTAAGAAGTGTTCTCCCTGTTGATTTATTTAGAGTAGTCCGCTACCTTATCGCTCTGTCAGCCTGTTTTGGAGACAGTTTTTGGCTGTGTATTGTATCTTTGCCTTATTCTACCATCTCAGTAAAGATGACTTTTTATTTGCATTCGCAACGCACCTGGGTCCACACCTTACAACAGAACCTTACACAGCTGCAGAATGTTCAACGGACCTATCGCTAAGCCACGCCCCAAAAATAGAAATTGTCCAATCATATCACAGCAAAAGTCACGACAGGCAGACAACTCTGACAAACAACTCGCTAATATCTGATGTTGAAAAGCTTCTAGACTAAATATTCTTGTCATCTTTAAAAAAAACATGTCTATTACTTGCTGTGGTAAATCACAAATCAGAAATTTGCCAACTCCCGCCATTGAAAGTCATTGAATGTCATTCAGTCACGGTCGGTCAGTCAGTCACTGTCAGTGAAGCGTTGTTTGTTTGTCCGAGTTTTCAAAGGGGGCGTGGCTTAGCGATAGGTCCATTGCAGTGTACTCCAGAAATCACCTCAATTTACACTAGGGGTCAGTCAACCTGCTTAAACCTGTCAGAAGCAGGTTTAAGGAGAGATATAGCCAGAGATATAGCCATCATTTTTTTCCTATGTACACAAAAGGCCTATTTCTCTCAAATTGTGTTCCCAAATGTGTTTAAATCTGTGTTAGTGAGCACTTCTCCTTTGCCGAGATAATCCATCCACGTGACAGGTGTAGCATATCCAGATGCTGATTAGACAGGTGTAATTCATTAAATAATTTTGCCATTTAGCAGACGCTTTTAATCCAAAGCGATTTACAATTACGAATTACAGGGACATTCCCCCTGGAGTAACTGAGGGCTAAGTGCCTTACTCAAGGGCACACTAGTAGTGGTGTGGTTTCAGGCGGGATTTGAACTCACAACCTTCCGATCAAGTCCAACTCACTATCCACTAGACCACCACTACCACTACACCAAGGTGTGCCTTAGGCTGGTCACAATAAAAGGCCATTATAAAATGTGAAGTTTTATCTTGAAAAGAGACATTTATTAGGCACTGAACTATGGATTTCACAGATATGCAGTTTATTTTCTTTTTTTCAGAAAACCAGTCAGTATCTGGTGTGACCACCATTTGCCTCAAACAGTGCTCCAAGAGTCCATCCACTAATACACAAATCAGTTTAATCAGCTACTAACTGTGGGCCAAGAAGTGGCATGTGCACCCCAAGCTCTTGTGACTGAGATCAATTAAGCTGGAAGCCGGCACAAACAGTGGAAGCCAAATTCCGACAAAGTCAATGAACCCACTGGTTTGCAATGAGCGAGCGCTGAGAGACAAAGTTTGCCCTGACACTGTGACTCTCATTAATCCCCTCTCTGTCTCCTGCCTGCCGGATCATTGGAGGCCCCGGCCCTAATTTTTGGAAGGATGATTTTCTCTTGTTGCTTTTTCGAAATAAGTGGTACTTGAGGAGACCACAAGTGCAACGAGTTGTTGTATGCCCCCCCCCCGATGAAAAATAATAATTTAATTAGGTGCTTAAATATTCAATTACGGCTTTCATTACTTAAAACCGAGAGGCTTCTCTAATGCTTTTGAAAGGGAGCCAGGGCAAGTGGTCCATGGCTGGTGTTTGGAGATAGCGGTCCACTTCGGCTCTGCCTTTCTCTCTACTCAGACATTTGTTCCTCCTGCTGTTCAGAATGGGAACATAAGCCAGGCTTGCAGACGCGCCCCGCTAATGAACCAGACACTCAGTCTGGCAGCTGGAGGAATCTGCTCAGATCTAAAAGAGAGAAGCAGTACTCAAGTTGTAAAAGAAAAATCAGGGGGGGATGGTGGATTTTATCATATTAGCATCCCCACAGCGTCAGTGACTTCAGTGTCAGTGACTTGGTAATAATGTCATTGCATGTGTGCGTGCCCCCTCCTCGCCCACAGTGTTTTACTCAATATGCGCAAAAAAAATGTTGAAATAGCAGTAATACCACGTTCATTGATAAAATGACATACGGGATGGAAGGGGGGGATGGCAGTTTTAGAAGGGGGATGATTTTGACTGTTTTTATTTCAGGGGGGATGCCATCCCCCCCTCATCCCCCCTCAACTTCAGTACTGGAGAGAAGGATGCAAATCTCAAGTCTTGAAGATGCAAATTAGCAGTGTAGCCTTGTCGTCAAAGACGGCACATTTGCTGTCATAGTTTGTCATTTATCTTTGAAGTAGTTCTTGTAAACAGATTGTAAAGAGAAATAGCGTGGTGAATATGTGCATCCGCACACTCAAAACTATCTAAAAATCTATGTTTTATTGCGCAAGCTTTTGGTCTTTTTAAAAAAAAAAATAAGACCGAAAGCTTGCGCAATACAACATAGATTTTTGCACAGTTTTGAGTATGCGGATGCTTCTTTTTTTTCATTCCATTTGATATTCTTCAGCCCCAGCACCTCAGCTAAGTCTGGTTATGGATGAGCGGTTGTGTTTTCACTATTTTAAACAAACAAAAAGTCAAAATTATACGGTATGTATGTAAAGCACTTGGGCAGCGCTGTCTGCAAGTCACTGGAAAATGTGATTATTTCGAAGTATTTTTTATTCACATTTTCATGACTAAAGACAATGAAGTAGGAAAAGCAAATGTATATATGACCAATCATTGTCTACAAAGGCTATTGCACACACACAATGATGTTTCTTGCAATAGATATTATGCCTGTGAATAGACATTTATTAGGACCAACGTTTTGGCCACAAATACCTTTGTCAGGCCTGACGTTGCATTTAATAAATGTCAATTATTTTAAATGTAACCTTAACAGGAAAACCTCTAGGCCAAGTAAAAAGTATTGCCTGGTCATACCACATGAAAATCCTGTCTGAAACCATAATATAAGGGTTTGAACAAACACAATTCAATTAACATTTGTATTTTCATACACCTCCTTTATATTTTCTTCAAGTGAGTACAACACAATCGTGCACTAAAAGAGAGATTAGCAACTTGAGAATTTAATTAAAAGTCGGAGGGCTTTCCTCTGATACAGTAACACAGGGACTTGGATCCACATACTATAATAAGCCACACTACAACGCAAATCAACAAGACGATGACATCATTTCACTTACTTCGTCTGTCAGCTTCAAAAACAACAAAATCACAAAAAAAACTTCCATGCGTTCCTCCGCAGTGGAGACGTCTCGCCGTCCAGGCAGGTGCAGCTGCAGGCTGATGGGCTGCGGAGAGCAAGTGGTGCGGTCCAGCACAACCGCCCCACCTAGACACTTCACTGGAAGTGCATGAGGATATGGGACACTTCAATGGAAGTACATGAGGATATGGGACACTTCAATTGAAGTGCATGAGGATATGGGACACTTCAATTGAAGTGCATGAGGATATGGGACACTTCAATTGAAGTGCATGGGACACTTCAATGGAAGTACATGAGGATATGGGACACTTCAATGGAAGTACATGAGGATATGGGACACTTCAATTGAAGTACATGAGGATATGGGACACTTCAATTGAAGTACATGAGGATATGGGACACTTCAATGGAAGTACATGAGGATATGGGACACTTCAATGGAAGTGCATGAGGATATGGGACACTTCAATTGAAGTGCATGAGGATATGGGACACTTCAATTGAAGTGCATGAAGATATGGGACACTTCAATTGAAGTGCATGAGGATATGGGACACTTCAATTGAAGTACATGAGGATATGGGACACTTCAATTGAAGTGCATGAGGATATGGGACACTTCAATTGAAGTGCATGAGGATATGGGACACTTCAATTGAAGTGCATGAGGATATGGGACACTTCAATTGAAGTACATGAGGATATGGGACACTTCAATTGAAGTGCATGAGGATATGGGACACTTCAATTGAAGTGCATGAGGATATGGGACACTTCAATTGAAGTGCATGAGGATATGGGACACTTCAATTGAAGTACATGAGGATATGGGACACTTCAATGGAAGTACATGAGGATATGGGACACTTCAATTGAAGTACATGAGGATATGGGACACTTCAATTTAAGTGCATGAGGATATGGGACACTTCAATTGAAGTACATGAGGATATGGGACACTTCAATTGAAGTGCATGGGACACTTCAATGGAAGTACATGAGGATATGGGACACTTCAATGGAAGTACATGAGGATATGGGACACTTCAATTGAAGTGCATGAGGATATGGGACACTTCAATTGAAGTGCATGAGGATATGGGACACTTCAATTGAAGTGCATGAGGATATGGGACACTTCAATTGAAGTACATGAGGATATGGGACACTTCAATTGAAGTACATGAGGATATGGGACACTTCAATTGAAGTGCATGAGGATATGGGACACTTCAATTGAAGTGCATGAGGATATGGGACACTTCAATTGAAGTGCATGAGGATATGGGACACTTCAATTGAAGTACATGAGGATATGGGACACTTCAATTGAAGTACATGAGGATATGGGACACTTCAATTGAAGTGCATGAGGATATGGGACACTTCAATTGAAGTACATGAGGATATGTATGTCCCATATCCTCATGTACTTCAATTGAAGTGTCCCATATCCTCATGTACTTCCATTGAACTGTCCCATATCCTCATGCACTTCAATTGAAGTGTCCCATATCCTCATGTACTTCAATTGAAGTGTCCCATATCCTCATGCACTATGGGACACTTCAATGGAAGTACATGAGGATATGGGACACTTCAATTGAAGTACATGAGGATATGGGACACTTCAATTGAAGTGCATGAGGATATGGGACACTTCAATTGAAGTACATGAGGATATGGGACACTTCAATGGAAGTACATGAGGATATGGGACACTTCAATTGAAGTACATGAGGATATGGGACACTTCAATTTAAGTGCATGAGGATATGGGACACTTCAATTGAAGTACATGAGGATATGGGACACTTCAATTGAAGTGCATGAGGATATGGGACACTTCAATGGAAGTACATGAGGATATGGGACACTTCAATTGAAGTACATGAGGATATGGGACACTTCAATTGAAGTGCATGAGGATATGGGACACTTCAATTGAAGTACATGAGGATATGGGACACTTCAATTGAAGTGCATGAGGATATGGGACACTTCAATTGAAGTGCATGGGACACTTCAATGGAAGTACATGAGGATATGGGACACTTCAATTGAAGTACATGAGGATATGGGACACTTCAATGGAAGTACATGAGGATATGGGACACTTCAATTGAAGTACATGAGGATATGGGACACTTCAATTGAAGTGCATGAGGATATGGGACACTTCAATTGAAGTGCATGAGGATATGGGACACTTCAATTGAAGTACATGAGGATATGGGACACTTCAATTGAAGTGCATGAGGATATGGGACACTTCAATTGAAGTGCATGAGGATATGGGACACTTCAATTGAAGTACATGAGGATATGGGACACTTCAATTGAAGTACATGAGGATATGGGACACTTCAATTGAAGTGCATGAGGATATGGGACACTTCAATTGAAGTACATGAGGATATGGGACACTTCAATTGAAGTGCATGAGGATATGGGACACTTCAATTGAAGTGCATGAGGATATGGGACACTTCAATTGAAGTACATGAGGATATGGGACACTTCAATTGAAGTACATGAGGATATGGGACACTTCAATTGAAGTGCATGAGGATATGGGACACTGCAATTGAAGTGCATGAGGATATGGGACACTTCAATTGAAGTGCATGAGGATATGGGACACTTCAATTGAAGTGCATGAGGATATGGGACACTTCAATTTAAGTGCATGAGGATATGGGACACTTCAATTGAAGTGCATGAGGATATGGGACACTTCAATTGAAGTACATGAGGATATGGGACACTTCAATTGAAGTGCATGAGGATATGGGACACTTCAATTGAAGTACATGAGGATATGGGACACTTCAATTGAAGTGCATGAGGATATGGGACACTTCAATTGAAGTGCATGAGGATATGGGACACTTCAATTGAAGTACATGAGGATATGGGACACTTCAATTGAAGTGCATGAGGATATGGGACACTTCAATTGAAGTGCATGAGGATATGGGACACTTCAATTGAAGTACATGAGGATATGGGACACTTCAATTGAAGTACATGAGGATATGGGACACTTCAATTGAAGTGCATGAGGATATGGGACACTTCAATTGAAGTGCATGAGGATATGGGACACTTCAATTGAAGTACATGAGGATATGGGACACTTCAATTGAAGTACATGAGGATATGTGACACTTCAATTGAAGTGCATGAGGATATGGGACACTTCAATTGAAGTGCATGGGACACTTCAATGGAAGTACATGAGGATATGGGACACTTCAATTGAAGTACATGAGGATATGGGACACTTCAATTGAAGTGCATGAGGATATGGGACACTTCAATTGAAGTACATGAGGATATGGGACACTTCAATGGAAGTACATGAGGATATGGGACACTTCAATTGAAGTACATGAGGATATGGGACACTTCAATTTAAGTCCATGAGGATATGGGACACTTCAATTGAAGTACATGAGGATATGGGACACTTCAATTGAAGTGCATGGGACACTTCAATGGAAGTACATGAGGATATGGGACACTTCAATGGAAGTACATGAGGATATGGGACACTTCAATTGAAGTACATGAGGATATGGGACACTTCAATTTAAGTGCATGAGGATATGGGACACTTCAATTGAAGTGCATGAGGATATGGGACACTTCAATTGAAGTGCATGAGGATATGGGACACTTCAATTGAAGTGCATGAGGATATGGGACACTTCAATTGAAGTGCATGAGGATATTGGACACTTCAATTGAAGTGCATGGGACACTTCAATGGAAGTACATGAGGATATGGGACACTTCAATTGAAGTACATGAGGATATGGGACACTTCAATGGAAGTACATGAGGATATGGGACACTTCAATTGAAGTACATGAGGATATGGGACACTTCAATTGAAGTGCATGAGGATATGGGACACTTCAATTGAAGTGCATGAGGATATGGGACACTTCAATTGAAGTGCATGAGGATATGGGACACTTCAATTGAAGTACATGAGGATATGGGACACTTCAATTGAAGTGCATGAGGATATGGGACACTTCAATTGAAGTACATGAGGATATGGGACACTTCAATTGAAGTGCATGAGGATATGGGACACTTCAATTGAAGTGCATGAGGATATGGGACACTTCAATTGAAGTACATGAGGATATGGGACACTTCAATTGAAGTGCATGAGGATATGGGACACTTCAATTGAAGTACATGAGGATATGGGACACTTCAATTGAAGTGCATGAGGATATGGGACACTTCAATTGAAGTACATGAGGATATGGGACACTTCAATTGAAGTGCATGAGGATATGGGACACTTCAATTGAAGTGCATGAGGATATGGGACACTTCAATTGAAGTACATGAGGATATGGGACACTTCAATTGAAGTACATGAGGATATGGGACACTTCAATTGAAGTGCATGAGGATATGGGACACTTCAATTGAAGTGCATGAGGATATGGGACACTTCAATTGAAGTACATGAGGATATGGGACACTTCAATTGAAGTACATGAGGATATGTGACACTTCAATTGAAGTGCATGAGGATATGGGACACTTCAATTGAAGTGCATGGGACACTTCAATGGAAGTACATGAGGATATGGGACACTTCAATTGAAGTACATGAGGATATGGGACACTTCAATTGAAGTGCATGAGGATATGGGACACTTCAATTGAAGTACATGAGGATATGGGACACTTCAATGGAAGTACATGAGGATATGGGACACTTCAATTGAAGTACATGAGGATATGGGACACTTCAATTTAAGTCCATGAGGATATGGGACACTTCAATTGAAGTACATGAGGATATGGGACACTTCACTTGAAGTGCATGGGACACTTCAATGGAAGTACATGAGGATATGGGACACTTCAATGGAAGTACATGAGGATATGGGACACTTCAATTGAAGTACATGAGGATATGGGACACTTCAATTTAAGTGCATGAGGATATGGGACACTTCAATTGAAGTGCATGAGGATATGGGACACTTCAATTGAAGTGCATGAGGATATGGGACACTTCAATTGAAGTGCATGAGGATATGGGACACTTCAATTGAAGTGCATGAGGATATGGGACACTTCAATTGAAGTGCATGAGGATATGGGACACTTCAATTGAAGTGCATGGGACACTTCAATGGAAGTACATGAGGATATGGGACACTTCAATTGAAGTACATGAGGATATGGGACACTTCAATGGAAGTACATGAGGATATGGGACACTTCAATTGAAGTACATGAGGATATGGGACACTTCAATTGAAGTGCATGAGGATATGGGACACTTCAATTGAAGTGCATGAGGATATGGGACACTTCAATTGAAGTGCATGAGGATATGGGACACTTCAATTGAAGTGCATGAGGATATGGGACACTTCAATTGAAGTGCATGAGGATATGGGACACTTCAATTGAAGTGCATGAGGATATGGGACACTTCAATTGAAGTACATGAGGATATGGGACACTTCAATTGAAGTGCATGGGACACTTCAATGGAAGTACATGAGGATATGGGACACTTCAATGGAAGTACATGAGGATATGGGACACTTCAATTGAAGTGCATGAGGATATGGGACACTTCAATTGAAGTGCATGAGGATATGGGACACTTCAATTGAAGTGCATGAGGATATGGGACACTTCAATTGAAGTACATGAGGATATGTATGTCCCATATCCTCATGTACTTCAATTGAAGTGTCCCATATCCTCATGCACTTCAATTGAAGTGTCCCATATCCTCATGCACTTCAATTGAAGTGTCCCATATCCTCATGTACTTCAATTGAAGTGTCCCATATCCTCATGCACTTCAATTGAAGTGTCCCATATCCTCATGTACTTCAATTGAAGTGTCCCATATCCTCATGTACTTCCATTGAAGTGTCCCATATCCTCATGCACTTCAATTGAAGTGTCCCATATCCTCATGCACTTCAATTGAAGTGTCCCATATCCTCATGTACTTCAATTGAAGTGTCCCATATCCTCATGTACTTCCATTGAAGTGTCCCATATCCTCATGCACTTCAATTGAAGTGTCCCATATCCTCATGTACTTCAATTGAAGTGTCCCATATCCTCATGCACTATGGGACACTTCAATGGAAGTACATGAGGATATGGGACACTTCAATTGAAGTACATGAGGATATGGGACACTTCAATTGAAGTGCATGAGGATATGGGACACTTCAATTGAAGTACATGAGGATATGGGACACTTCAATGGAAGTACATGAGGATATGGGACACTTCAATTGAAGTACATGAGGATATGGGACACTTCAATTTAAGTGCATGAGGATATGGGACACTTCAATTGAAGTACATGAGGATATGGGACACTTCAATTGAAGTGCATGAGGATATGGGACACTTCAATGGAAGTACATGAGGATATGGGACACTTCAATTGAAGTACATGAGGATATGGGACACTTCAATTGAAGTGCATGAGGATATGGGACACTTCAATTGAAGTACATGAGGATATGGGACACTTCAATTGAAGTGCATGAGGATATGGGACACTTCAATTGAAGTGCATGAGGATATGGGACACTTCAATTGAAGTACATGAGGATATGGGACACTTCAATTGAAGTGCATGGGACACTTCAATGGAAGTACATGAGGATATGGGACACTTCAATTGAAGTACATGAGGATATGGGACACTTCAATTTAAGTGCATGAGGATATGGGACACTTCAATTGAAGTACATGAGGATATGGGACACTTCAATTGAAGTGCATGAGGATATGGGACACTTCAATGGAAGTACATGAGGATATGGGACACTTCAATTGAAGTGCATGAGGATATGGGACACTTCAATTGAAGTACATGAGGATATGGGACACTTCAATTGAAGTGCATGAGGATATGGGACACTTCAATTGAAGTGCATGAGTATATGGGACACTTCAATTGAAGTACATGAGGATATGGGACACTTCAATTGAAGTGCATGAGGATATGGGACACTTCAATTGAAGTACATGAGGATATGGGACACTTCAATTGAAGTGCATGAGGATATGGGACACTTCAATTGAAGTGCATGAGGATATGGGACACTTCAATTGAAGTGCATGAGGATATGGGACACTTCAATTGAAGTACATGAGGATATGGGACACTTCAATTGAAGTGCATGGGACACTTCAATGGAAGTACATGAGGATATGGGACACTTCAATTGAAGTACATGAGGATATGGGACACTTCAATTGAAGTGCATGAGGATATGGGACACTTCAATTGAAGTGCATGGGACACTTCAATTGAAGTGCATGAGGATATGGGACACTTCAATTGAACTGCATGAGGATATGGGACACTTTAATTGAAGTACATGAGGATATGGGACACTTCAATTGAAGTACATGAGGATATGGGACACTTCAATTTAAGTGCATGAGGATATGGGACACTTCAATTGAAGTGCATGAGGATATGGGACACTTCAATGGAAGTACATGAGGATATGGGACACTTCAATTGAAGTACATGAGGATATGGGACACTTCAATTTAAGTGCATGAGGATATGGGACACTTCAATTGAAGTACATGAGGATATGGGACACTTCAATTGAAGTGCATGAGGATATGGGACACTTCAATGGAAGTACATGAGGATATGGGACACTTCAATTGAAGTGCATGAGGATATGGGACACTTCAATTGAAGTACATGAGGATATGGGACACTTCAATTGAAGTACATGAGGATATGGGACACTTCAATTGAAGTGCATGAGGATATGGGACACTTCAATTGAAGTGCATGAGGATATGGGACACTTCAATGGAAGTACATGAGGATATGGGACACTTCAATTGAAGTGCATGAGGATATGGGACACTTCAATTGAAGTACATGAGGATATGGGACACTTCAATTGAAGTACATGAGGATATGGGACACTTCAATTGAAGTGCATGAGGATATGGGACACTTCAATTGAAGTGCATGAGGATATGGGACACTTCAATTGAAGTGCATGAGGATATGGGACACTTCAATTGAAGTACATGAGGATATGGGACACTTCAATTGAAGTGCATGGGACACTTCAATGGAAGTACATGAGGATATGGGACACTTCAATTGAAGTACATGAGGATATGGGACACTTCAATTGAAGTGCATGAGGATATGGGACACTTCAATTGAAGTACATGAGGATATGGGACACTTCAATGGAAGTACATGAGGATATGGGACACTTCAATTGAAGTACATGAGGATATGGGACACTTCAATTTAAGTGCATGAGGATATGGGACACTTCAATTGAAGTGCATGAGGATATGGGACACTTCAATGGAAGTACATGAGGATATGGGACACTTCAATTGAAGTACATGAGGATATGGGACACTTCAATTGAAGTGCATGAGGATATGGGACACTTCAATTGAAGTGCATGAGGATATGGGACACTTCAATGGAAGTACATGAGGATATGGGACACTTCAATTGAAGTACATGAGGATATGGGACACTTCAATTGAAGTGCATGAGGATATGGGACACTTCAATTGAAGTACATGAGGATATGGGACACTTCAATTGAAGTGCATGAGGATATGGGACACTTCAATTGAAGTGCATGAGGATATGGGACACTTCAATTGAAGTACATGAGGATATGGGACACTTCAATTGAAGTGCATGAGGATATGGGACACTTCAATTGAAGTGCATGAGGATATGGGACACTTCAATTGAAGTGCATGAGGATATGGGACACTTCAATTGAAGTACATGAGGATATGGGACACTTCAATTGAAGTGCATGAGGATATGGGACACTTCAATTGAAGTGCATGAGGATATGGGACACTTCAATTGAAGTGCATGAGGATATGGGACACTTCAATTGAAGTACATGAGGATATGGGACACTTCAATTGAAGTGCATGAGGATATGGGACACTTCAATTGAAGTGCATGAGGATATGGGACACTTCAATTGAAGTACATGAGGATATGGGACACTTCAATTGAAGTGCATGAGGATATGGGACACTTCAATTGAAGTGCATGAGGATAAGTGGTTGCACATGTTACCTACTGCTCCACACTGCTGCTTGTTGGTGCACATTGGGCATGTGTGATGTGTGACGATTACAACAAACGGTGTGAGAGTAGATATTTAGATTTGGAAAAACTCTAGTTGATCCCATTGCTTGGTCCCTATTAAGATAACTGATATTCAAACCATTTCCCCTCTTCGTCCCCCCTGTAATTCATCTTCTATACTCAACTTGATTTAGCAAAATATAGCCTTAGGCCTAGGGTATATTCTGTTATTCGTGGAAAGAGGTAATCTATCTAACAAGATGATTAAGCAAGGCTCTACAATCATGAACCATTCTCTATATGAACACGGATTAATCTTTTCAAAGATGCTTCATAGCTCGTCACCACCTTGTGATGGCTTCTGGCACTTCACACATCTTTGTATGTCTGCCACATCAGTGACATTGAGGTAGCCCAGTGTTGTGGTGGCAGTATGAACCTTCTAAACTCTGACTGACTGTAATGAAATGACAAACATGATAATTGATCTGTCATTTAAGCATTTGCAATACATTTATCAATGTGCCATAGTACCAGATAGTACTATGGAAATGAAAAGTCAAAAAAGTCTAATCTTAGGCTTAAGCCTAATCCTAGACTAAACAGCATATTCAATGCTTTTACATTGAAAGTGTGATTTAGTCCAGGACTATTTACCCAATTTGGTTGAGACCTAGGGAACCACAAGAGTTATGTCCTTGAATTCTAATAATGAGGTTAGGTAAGTCAGGGGTTTATGCTAAAATACAAATGTTTGTGTTGTGGATTTCATTGATTCTTAGTAGATTTAGTAGTAATATAAAAGCACAAAGAGCTTAAAATCAATTGGCTCGAATGAGGCTTTTTATTAAGCAAAGTTACATGAGCTGAGAGAGAAAATAGCAGAGTCAAAAAGCCCCCTCCTGTGAGAGGTGAGAAGTTATTGTGCAACAAGTTATTGGCACTGTCCACAGGCAGACTGAATTGTTAGATACGCCACAGTCATTGGCACATCTCTTACAGGAAGGGAAAGCCTTCCTTAGTGCTCGATTTCCCAGAATGTAGAGAGACAGACTTCAATGTCCAGCATGTTTGATATAAAACTACAACATTTGTCTATAAATAGGCTTTATATGCAAAAGGGAAGTCATGAAGAGATCTACAGGATTTTAACGAGGTCCTGACAACCTTTTGATAAATAATGCAATTAGTATTAAAACTATAACCTGTGATAAAGCTATAGGGTGCTATAGTAGATGGCATCCAATGGTTTAAGAGTAGTGGCTGCTGCATGTTGATAGATGATATCACCATAATCAAGCACTGGCATGAACGTTGATTGCATAATTGTAGCTTCAAAGCTGTAAGTCTTTGTTAAACCAAATGTGACAGCAGCTGGTGAAAGCGGCAACAAGTTGGCAACCAATCAAAATGTCTGGAGTTTTATTCTGATATTGCAATATTGTGGCTTGACTAGTGAGTGTCAAATGTATTAACATTTTTCAGAATAAAAGTCAGAACATTTGGTCGCTTGCCGACTTGTTCCTGCTTTCACCAGCTGCTGTCACATAATTATTGATTTGGTACAGTGGAGGACAGCAGAACAGATGCAGTATAACAGTTTTTGACAAAAATAGCCACCCCTCCACCTCCCATATCTCTGTCTGTCCAGTAATTTAGTAATTTAGGGACATCATTTTCAGGCACTGACAAATGTATCCATGTTTCAGAAAAAAAATCGATGGGCTTGTCTGTTGAGCCCATGTGTTGATGAAGTCCATTTTATTTAATAGGTTTCCGGCATTTAAATGTAGTAGTCCAAGACCATTTTTCATTTTAAAATTGTCTGTTTTTTCTAGGGTGGGTAACTCCCCTGAGGCGTAGACAATTTTCTAGCCTGGACTGAAACAGGTTTTTTTTGGGCAGTGAATGGGGCACATTGATTGGGGTTGCCTTAACAGGGCTAGGACAAGCGTCCCCTCACCACTTTAAAACAGTAGAAAAATGAAATGAAATGAAATGACCTCCTCCATATTGTTAGATAGGATCTCTGCACCTCATATCTTTGGGTGAACTCATTTAAATGTGTGGTCTCTCTCAAAACAGGTCACAATTGTCTACAAAATTGTCCACAATATAATCTGGTTTTGAGAGTGTTGAGGGTGAGAGCTTGAGGGTGTACTAAAACAAAAAGGGGAATTGGAAGAAGTAGAAGAAGAAGTAAAAATAAATGGTAAACTGTTATAGAACAGGAAGGCACTGACAAACACAGAGCCATCTATCTATAGACTCCAAAAACAAGGCTGGTCGACTGCCAACAATTAGAGTGGAGTATGACTTGAAATAACCCAAATTGTCGATGGCTGCGGCCCAAACATCTGAAGATAACACAAGCACCAAAACGAGCGGTACTAGAGAACAATACTGCTTGATAAACCCCTTCGCGATGCAAGTTCTCTGATCGAAGATCAAAGTGGAGCAGCGCCGCTTACAAATCTGATTTGAATTTGAAAAACAACATAATTAAATGGACATAGAAGAACCTGTGCCAGCCGTATCGGTATAAGGGTTCAACTCTGGCTGAACTGTGATTGTGTGGATCTCATTAGCATTGTATGTGAGAACAAAGAGAGCTGAGAGACTTTATGAATATGCTTTGTGCAAATGGCAGATTGCCTCTGACTGAGTAATACCTCAGTGACTGATGTTGTTTGTATCGTGAGCATCATTAGGTGCAGTGGCAGACACTTCAGTGTTCCGTTATGACATGTAAATTGGTTGATTATAATAATTATTATATTATGACTATTTATGTATAAGTGTAATGATGTTGACTCCCTGAGACTCGATCGGTGCTGTGACCCAGATCACACAGTCGGTGTTACTAGAGAGAAAGCAGAAAGGTCAAAGGCTTTGGATTGTATTGATAGATGGCAAATTAGCAATCACACATCCTGAGACTTCAAGTACTGTTGCCCCTGATCCAGTAAGCTTTCTCTGGTCAAGGCCCTTGACTTATTGGAGTACATGGTATCAAATAACGCAGGTTCACATCCCCTGGACGAACACCATTTCATAGGCACTTCTTCTTACTTTTCATTCATAGGTTAAAAAAATGTAATGTTGGAAGTATGAAGTGTGTAGTTTCAGAGGACTCATTGGTAACAACTTATTGTGTTATTTGGCCTTGCACAGACACTGCATTGCAGTACATAAACATGAGTATTGGGGCATGGCTGGCCAAAGTCCACACACTCGTTTGCCCCAGCCACATCAGTGAAATTAAATGATGGGAAAACATTCTGTTTTCATTGGAAAACATCACCTCCAGGCCACAGACTAGGCTCGGCTCACAGTGAGAAGCTTCCACTGTTCCAACCCCATCATCTCTCCTTCTCTGACAGCCTTCCAGCTAATGAAAACTCCAAAGATAAGGGAAGGAGCACCCTGAGCATAAACACATTGCATAATAGGCATTTTCTTCAAATGCTAACAGCCACTGAAAAGGTCTTGCCATTTCAGAGATTTAATGCGCATAAGCAGGGGTGAAATTCAGAAGATTGAAACAACTTTTCATCTTCACATTGAGATATGCCAAGTCTGCTGTCATTTCTTTCACTTCGGCTCTGAACTCCAAACAAGAAGGGGTTTGTGTCTGGTCATTTCCCAATGTATATGGTGATTAAGTTGAAACTGGTTATCTTCTTTGATCCTCAAATGCTATAGGCATTTGTTCTCTTTTCAGAGGACAGTGACTGACTTAGGGGAACAAAGAACAAGAAGAAAGTCAAAGAGATAGTGATGTTATTTCCTGTATTGAACATATTGAAATATGTGACCGCAGCAGCTGGTGAAACCGGGAACAAGTCGGCAGCCGATCAAATGTTCCGACTTTTATTCTGAACAACTTAAATACATGTGTCGGTATTGTTGAAAATCAATGACACACTCACTAGTCAACTAACACAGCTTGTTTTGTGAGCATGCTAACAATGTAAAGTAGTGTTATAGTTAACTAGACTAGCGAGTGTGTCATTGAAATGTATCTAAATTTTTCAGAATAAAAGTCAGATTTCCTTTCGCAAACTCAAGACGCAGGAAGGTTTGACTCACTGTGACGTGATTACAGAAAGCGTACACTTTAGACACATGATATTGACTCACTTCATTTCATTGATTTCTTCTTTTTCTAGCTCTGCCTCTGAATTATTATTATTATAGAAATTGCTTTATTAGGAATAACCACTTGAGATATGCTATCTCGTTTTCGAGGGGGTCCTATGAATGAACATGCCTTTGATAATTGTCATAGCCAGTACCAGAGAAAGTACCTCCAGTCTGTCAGGTATGCTGGTTCCATTTGTGTGAGGCCTCTGTTTGCTGCCCTCTACAGGCAGGAGAAGGATCAGCTGGTCTCATTAGACCTGACCAGCCACACCTGCTGATGGCTCCAGTGGCTGCAAGCAAAAACCCTGCTTCTCCAGTCCTCCGGCCCTTCTTGCTCTCCACGCTCACTATTCTGTTTTGTTTGTGGATTTTTGTGGCATTTTAGGTTTACACTGACAACACGGCTTTCACTACATATTCCACTCATCCATACGTACACACACCACTGGTATACTGATTGACACTCCATTTAATGTATGTTAAACAGTTTACTTTGATCATGAGTTAAAAACCTGATCTTATCCACCTAATTTTTCTGGTTTTCTGCTCGAAATGACATGCCCACAGTGAATATAGAATATCTCCACAATCACAAGGGCCTTCATAATGATATTGTTATCAAATGAAAGCTAACACCTGTGGGGTGGCTGTAGAAGTGTCAGAATCAAAATCTATGTTACTGTGTCAGAGCAAATAGAGCTAGAACATTATAAAACATCTCAAATTCAGTCTCCGCCTAAAAAAACAACAGCTTTTACAGTGAATATCACCTTGGAAACCTGATAACGAAGCCCAAATCATCTAGGAATCAGTACTCCAGGGTCTTATTAGTACTTGTGCCAAAGTCGATGCTAGTAATGTGAGCAAATGCAACTTTGTACCTGTTTTAGTACAGGTATGTTTAGGCGGACACCTATATGTTTAGGCCATTTGGAGATATTTTGGCACCATCTTTGACCTTTGACCTTTCTCATGTATCAGATTATTTATTTATTTTAAACATTTTGGGGGGGGATTTTTTGGGGTTGGCCGACCAATGGTATGGAAATTCGGCGTTGAAACCGGACATGACACATTCTCCAGTTGGAGAAAACTGGATGTGACTTAGGCCGTGTTTACCGTCTCGGGAAGAAAATGGTGGCATCGTATAGCATGCAAAGTTGTGAAAAAAATTTGATATCGATGAAGAGAATTGATCGAGGTAAACTCTTTATATCACTTCGGATCCACATGGGGGTCTGTTGGCTCCTATGAATACATATGTTTGTTAAATCTTGTTCCCCACTCCGGTCTCGGTCTCCCTCATTGTGCTCCACCTTGAGAGCCAAAGGTGTGACAAGTCTAGCTGTCCCATCTGTTCCCCTCGTTTACACAGAGTTCTCAGTTCTACAAAGTCACTGCTGAAAACTTCAAGAAGGGCTCAGAGGATGTGAACTGTTTAGTCTAGGATTAGGCTTAAGCCTAAGATTAGACTTTTTTGACTTTTCATTTCCATAGTACTATCTGGTACTATGGCACATTGATAAATGTATTGCAAATGCTTAAATGACAGATCAATTATCATGTTTGTCATTTCATTACAGTCAGTCAGAGTTTAGAAGGTTCATACTGCCACCACAACACTGGGCTACCTCAATGTCACTGATGTGGCAGACATACAAAGATGTGTGAAGTGCCAGAAGCCATCACAAGGTGGTGACGAGCTATGAAGGATCTTTGAACAGATTAATCCGTGTTCATATAGAGAATGGTTCATGATTGTAGAACCTTGCTTAATCATCTTGTTAGATAGATTACCTCTTTCCACGAATAACAGAATATACCCTAGGCCTAAGGCTATATTTCGCTAAATCAAGTTGAGTATAGAAGATGAATTACAGGGGGGACGAAGAGGGGAAATGGTTTGAATATCAGTTATCTTAATAGGGACCAAGCAATGGGATCAACTAGAGTTTTCTAATCTAAATATCTACTCTCATACGGTTTGTTGTAATCGTCACACATCACACATGCCCAATGTGCAGGCAACCAACAAGCAGCAGTGTGGAGCAGTAGGTAACATGTGCAACCACTTGGTTGGTTTGACACTGTAGCAGATTCAGGCACAGCGGGAGGTAGACACGGATGTTTGGGTTTGAGCACTGCACGTTTATTCACCAGTCCCCGATTATCAAATAATAATGATAATAATAATAATGATGAAGCAGTGCTCCGGGGATCACTGATCCCACTCTCCTTGGCGGTCGCGGTGTCTCTGCTGATCGCTTTTCAGCCCACCGCCTGGCCGCGTCTCACTCGCCAGTCACTGCCTCGAGGGAACAAACACACACAGGTTAAAAAGACCATCTGGGATGATGAGTCTGATTGAGGACACCTGCGTCAATCAGCTCCACCATCCCCACTCCACCACAGTCTGGCTCCACCTGCAGGCCAGAACGCGCCATGCTCCCTCCCCACAGACACATTGCATGGCGTCACTCAATTTAAACGGGTTTCCACCCCTTTGTAGCTACTTTCTGCAATGGATTTCCCAAACCTGACTTTCCAAACTAGGAAAGCTTGGTCTATCTACTGGTGAAAGTGTTATCTATGACAACTGTACCAACAGACCTGTGTCATTACAACAGAGCAATCTGAGCTCAATTTGATGCATCGCATATGCACAGTCAAGTCAGTCAAGGTTATGGCCGGTGTATGTTGATGGGGGAGGGTCATATTTTTCATCACTATGATGTTTTCACCATAATTTCTTCATTTCAACAGTTTGCACTCCTAAAACCCGCACAAAAAAGCTTGGCACGGCATCTGCATTTGTCCAATACTGTTTAGTTTTGTCACATCTTACAGTATGTCTACAAGGGGATCAGGGAACCTTCTAATGTTCTTCGAGGGGGTTCATTGCCATGTCCTGCATGAGCCTTGAATCATATAAGGGAGCCAAAGTTGCCATCCATTACCAGTAAACATACAGGCAGTACTCAAGTTGTAAAAGAAAATCAGGGGGGATGGTGGATTTTATCATAGGGGGACAATTTTAGCATCCCCACAGCGTCAGTGACTTCAGTCAAAATGTCATTGCATGTGTGCGTGCCCCCTCGCCCACAGTATTTTACAAAATATGCGTGAAACCAAATGTTGAAATAGCAGTAATACCACGTTCATTGATAAAATGGCATAAGGGATGGAAAGGGGGGATGGCAGTTTTAGAAGGGGGATGATTTTGACTGTTTGTATTTCAGGGGGGATGCCATCCCCCCTCAACTTCAGTGCTGGATACAGGGGACACCTCTAAAGCCTATACGTGTAACAACTTGTTCCTCTTCGAGCTGTTATTGTGAATCTTCAGTCACAGAGTCATTTGATAGGCTTACTGAATACACAATTATAGGTCTGTACCTGTCTCAGTCACACCACATTCAGAGTAGAGGCACGGGACTGGCAAGGGAAATTCTCTTTTTCCTGTCATAGCGCATAGGCAATTGTCATATAAAATCCCTCTGAAATTCAAAACCCTGACTACTGTCTTGATGAAAAACTCCTCACTTTATTATGTAATCTATAGGTTGCAATACAGCACGTTTCGACCGATGAGAGCTTCGGTAGAAATAATGTGTGATAGCTACAACAAACGCTTTGAGTTGAGAGTATATAAGGATTTTAGGGGATTTCTTTTTTTTCTAATATGGAGTTGGTCTCCATTAAAATACCTTGATATTAAAACACGTCCTGTATTTCATCTTGCTGTTCTTCATGAGCTGATATGCTATAGCCCCCCCCCCCCCTGCTCAGTCCCAGTGTCCCTGCCCTTCTTAGATGTATTATTGTCATTGTACACGGCAAGTAAACCTTTTTGGATTGATTCATGAAGGCTCTCATTTCAATCATGTGAACTACATTCAACCTGAACGTGCCTGTGAGAAAAACGTATGACGCTCACGGCACTATTTGTGTTGTGAGCGACCTCCTGTGTCCATATAACCACACGTTGGGGAGGCTGTGGCCCAGGAGGTAGAGCTGCCGTCTAATGGTTGCAAGGTTGGCAGATCGGTGGTTCGAGCCCCGGCTGGCCACATGTGGAAGTGTCCTTTGGCACTGAACAAGACACTGAACCCCAAATTGCTCCCAGTGAGCGGGCCGGCGCCTTGCATGGCAGCTTGCCGCCATTGGTGTGTGAATGTGTGCGTGAATGGGTGAATGAGAGGCCGTTGTAAAGAGCTTTGTATAAAGGCGCTATGTAAGTCAGTCCATTTACCGTTTGTATCGATTTGCTTTTGTTGGTTCCTGATCCGCTCTGCCATAGCTTATTACGGTAGTGGGAGATGCCTATTTTGCTTATTCTTGCTTATAAACCTTTTGTGGAGGTTTTGTTGATTTAGCGTTTCTTTGGGTAGGCTTGAGGGCGGTCCATTAAAACATGATCCTTTTTATAGCCTTTCCGTGACTGATAATTTTCTTATGTTGTGGTTGGCTTTACGTATACGGCTTTTGTGCCGCACTTTAGTTTGGTCCGTTCAGTTTATTTGGGTCACTGCTCGTCCAGAATGAGTGAATTAATTGTTTGAGAGTTCGTGCCGCGTGTTGTATTGTGGTCAGGGTATCACTATTGTTTTGCCACAACTTCAGAGTCACTGGAAAAAGGTTATGTTTTTCTTCTACCATGATTTTGGTGTATAGCCTGCAGTCTAATTTTTGCTATTTTTTTAGTTTGTTGTTGCTGTTCTCCTTGTTGTTGTCTCTCTGGACCTGTGTGGGTCTTCTGAGAGCATTGGCTCACCGTCTGAAGGAGCTGGACCACACAGCGTCAGGCAGGGTTCGTGGAGGGTTCATGTCAAAACATGATCCTTTTTACACCCTTTTTCCGTGACTCTGATCATTTTCTCATGTTGGTTGTCTTTACGGCGGCTTTTGTGCAGCACTTAAGTTCGGTCCATTTAGTTTATTTGGGTCACTGTCAGCCGTAACAGCCACCGTATGCCCCGTCTGCTAATTTAACTGTCCAAATTGTCCATTTGGGAATTCCCACTGGGAATACTTAGAGTGAAACAGACCTAATGATTGGCAACACCCATCGTGAATTTTCCCTTTGCACTGCAAGCCAGGAGAAATGTCACAACGATCCATCAAACCGACCCCCTCGGCAAACCAAATGTGAGATGTTCTCACACACGTCTCCAGGGCCTGCCGGTAATTTTGAGTCACCCCAGGAGGTGGGGGGAATTGTATGACGCCAAATCTTAAGGAAGACAGTCCCAGTGGCCTTTGAAACACCAGGATTTTATATACCCCCCCTCCTCACCCCCCCGGCACCCCTCCTCACCCCCCCCGGCCCATCATAGCCCTTCAATGTTTCCTGTCAGGTGGGGGGGGGGGGGGCATTGTGAAAATGATCCCCGCTCTTGTTCCCAGAATACCATGGGAGCAGTGCCAGGGTCCTGGCCTATTAAAAAGGCTGTGGGCTGCAGACCTGCTGAGGCTTTAAGTGACAAAATCTAATTCGCAGCCCATCAGTCAGACGGAGAGCAGAGGGACCGCACTGCCATCATGCGCGCGCGAAGGCGGCGCCTTTAACCAATGAGGCCTTCTCACTCCCTTCTAGCCTTTCCCTCGCTGAATGGGTCAGAGGCTATCACTGAGAAATATGTGGCAATGGGGCTGTGAGTGTCTTGGAGGCAGCAGGGAAGACATTTCTGCAGGCTGGTGCAGAGAACTACTAGTACTTACTATATATTAGTATATATAGTATTAACTCACTGTCTGAAACAGCAGTGAAAGTCGCTATCAAGGCAGCACTACAGTGCAGAGTCGGAGTCGGAGTGGCCTACCCCAAGTTTAAGAGAAAAAACATGTCAATTAAAAGTGAAGTCATATTGTTATTGACGATCGCTAGCTGTTTCCAAATTCCCTTTTACGGAATAACTTTAGTAACATAATATAAGTCCATAGCAGTACCTTCTAAACAACAGTAACATTGAATACAAATGAATGGATGATGCATACTTTATTATTTGGTAAGTTTTATTACAGTGTATGCTCTGAGCCATGGGGTTGAGAGACGGGGTTAAGAGACGGGTAGAAAGGGAAGAGGCAATGGTGAGGAGTTCAGAGAGATCAGACAGAAAAGAGGGGTGTGGCTTCGGTGGGCGGTAGAGTAGGAGTGCAGTTATGGAGTTGGGGAGTGAAAAGGCGAGGTATTCGAAGGATGACATGGGTGGGAGGTTGAGGTCCAGTACAGTGACAGTTAGGGTGAGTTTGTGGAGAGCCGCGAGACCACCCCCTCGCTTGGAGAGGCGGGGTTTAGCGATGTAGGTGTAATTAGGGGGGGTGGCCTGGTTGAGTGAGTAGTAGTCCGAGGGTTGTTGCCAGGTTTCAGTGAGGAGAAGTATGTCCAGGTTGTTGTCCAGTATCAGTTCAGATATGACAGGGGATTTGTTGGAGAGAGAGCGAGTGTTCAATAGTGCAAGGGAGATGGATGGGGGAGCAGGAGGGAGAGAGCGGAGGTTTGAGGGGTCAGCGGTGCGGTGTGGGGTGATGACAGGTGAGCGAGAGTTAGTCCAGAATGAGGGGATGTTTGTGCCTTCAGGGTGGTGTAGAGTCCGGTGTCGATGTTGCTGGGAGCCTCGGTGGATGTAGCGGTGGCGGCGGAGAATGCCTGCCTTGGTGGCGGCGGTGGCAGCAGCAGCAGTGAGGCGATGGTTATGGTTCAGTGAGTGAAGGTCAGTGGCAGTATAGGTGAGTATGGTGGGCGGGGGTCCAGGGCAAAACGATAGGAGCAGCAGGAGGGTGAGTCCAAGTTGGAGATGAAACCAGAGTACAGGTGGGAGCAGTTCAGTGGATAGGTTGGGAGTGACTAGTAGTTGGTGGGCAGTGAGTTGTGTAAACATGGCAGTGGACCAGAGTGACAGCGTGGTGTTGTTGTTGTTGTTGTCATCTGTATTGCCAGCCTGGGACTGAACCCGCGCGGCCAGCCAGCCTAACCGTGCCATGCCAGCGACCAAAACCTGCAGTAGTGAGTGAAGGCCGGGAAGGACTGACACTCACCTGCGGAGATGGCAACCCCCGAACCGGGGAGGGAGTGGTGGCTACCTCCCGGGACGGGGGTAGTGGCACAGCACAGCCAGGCCAGCGATGTCTGAGAGCAGCGCGCAGCGGGTCGGTCAGCAACACAAAGCCGGGGGACAGGAACGATGAGGCGGTGAATACTGCAGTCCGGTAGAGGAGGCGATGGATACTGTAGTCCGGTAGTGGAGGCAGTGAGAGGCGGGAGGTGGCGGGGGGGAAAGCAGCGGAGGTCGGCGAAAAGTCAAAAATACTTGGAAAAGAAAAGAAGAAAAATAAAAAGCGGAGACCTCCGGGGGAAGACGGGCACACAAAACAAGGTAGACGGCGAAAACAAGAAACCAGGACAGGATGCAAAAAGACAGGATACAAAAAGACAAGACCGGGAGACAGAAGCGGCAGTCACAGCGCTTGACGCCAGCGTGCTCTGGGTAAAGTTAAGGACTACCTTTTTAAGAACTGTGTTTGAACCACTTCCTAATTTTCTTCCTCCATTACTTATTTTTTTTCGGGGTCTCCTCCTTCTTCTCCTCCTCCCCCTTCTCCTCCTCCTCCTTCTCCTCCTCCTCCTCCTCCTCCTTCTCCTCCTCCTCCTCCTCCTCCTCCTCTATCTCCTCCTCCTCCTCCTCCTCCTTCTCCTCCTTCTCCTCTATGTTTCTGTTCTTCTCCTCAATACTTGTTTTCTCCTCCTCCATCCGTATTTTCTCCTCGTTCATCTTTATCCTCTCTTCCTCTATCTCCTCATTCTCCTCATCTATCAGCTTTATCTCCTCCTTTATCACTCTCTTCTCCTCCTCCATCCGTATTTTCTCCTCGTTCATCTTTATCTTCTCTTCCTCTATCTCCTCATTCTCCTCATCTATCAGCTTTATCTTCTCCTCTATCTCCTCCTTTTCCTGCTTCATCACTCTCTTCTCCTCCTCCATCCATCTTTTCTCCTCGTTCATCTTTATCTTCTCCTCCTCCATCTCCTCATTCTCCTCATCTATCATCTTTATCTCCTCCTTTATCACTCTCTTCTCCTCCTCCATCCTTTTTTTCTCCTCGTTCATCTTTATCTTCTCCTCCTCCATCACTCTCTTCTCCTCCTCCATCCTTCCTTTCTCCTCATTCATCTTTATCTTCTCCTCCTCCATCTCCTCATTCTCCTCATCTATCATCTTTATCTCCTCCTTCATCACTCTCTTCTCCTCCTCCATCCTTTTTTTCTCCTCGTTCATCTTTATCTTCTCCTCCTCTATCACTCTCTTCTCCTCCTCCATCCTTCCTTTCTCCTCATTCATCTTTATCTTCTCTTCCTCTATCTCCTCCTTCATCACTCTCTTCTCCTCCTCCATCCTTTTTTTCTCCTCGTTCATCTTTATCTTCTCCACCTCTATCACTCTCTTCTCCTCCTCCATCCATCTGGCCTCCTCTACCTCCACCTCTTTTGCTTCCCCGACCTCCCGCCTCCATCTGTCCTCCAGCCAGCTCCTGAAGAGCGCCCGCTGGTGCATCGAGGTGAGGGACTTCTTCATATCCTGCCGTGGTTCTCTCATGGCTTTGATACGTTCTGGGAGAACGAGAGAAGAACAATAGCAAAGATGGATGGATGGATGGACAGAAAGACAGGCAGGCAGACAGACAAGCAAACAGGCAGACAGACAGACAGACAGAAAGGCTGACAGGCAGACAGAAAGGCTGACAGGCAGACAGGCAGGCAGACAGACAGGCACACAGGCAGACAGACAGACAGACAGACAGACAGATAGACAGACAGACAGACAGAGTAAAGTAATATGACCTTTGCGCAGAATTCTGATCTCCTCTTCCTTGTGTCTGGCCTCCGCATCCGTCTTTAACTTCTTCCTCCCCCCCATCCTTCTCTCCTCCTCCTCTCTCTCTCTCGCCTCCTCCTCCTGCCTAGACTCCATCTTAATTTCCTCTATTATCATTGTACACATTATTCACAATATGAGGACAGAGTTAGACCAAGACACCCTGCAATATTATGAGGACAGAGTTAGACCAAGACACCCTGCAATATGAGGACAGAGTTAGACCAAGACACCCTGCAATATGAGGACAGAGTTAGACCAAGACACCCTGCAACATGAGGACAGAGTTAGACCAAGACACCCTGCAACATGAGGACAGAGTTAGACCAAGACACCGTCATAAGAGATGTTAGATGTCATACAGGAGAGGATGTAAAACTGCATCGACGCTTTTCAGAGACTCCAGAGGAGCTCGTGCAGTGTGTGTGTGACCTTTAACCTTTAACAACAATTAGTGTGATCTTCAAACTTCTGCATATCCTGCCGTTCCCGGGAGCAATGCGTACACAGTTCTGAAGTTATAGTTATGATATCTGCCAATTGCCAAGGTCTACAAACCTGGGCCCGCTTCGATTGGCTTTAAAGGGCAACGACAAAGTTTATGATAGTGTGATATTGTTTGTCTCTCAGTTTAGGATGAGATGGTAAAGGAGAGGATCTAATCTTTTCAATGCAACCCCCCTCCTACTGTCCATCCCAGGGTCATGGGCCTCCTACATTACGTGCTATGGACCGATCGCTAAGCCACGCCCCAAAATAGAAATTGTCCAATCATATCACAGCAAAAGTCACTTCTTTTGCCGTTCCTGGGAGCAATGCGTACACAGTTATGAAGTTATAGTTATGATATCTACCAAGGTCGCCAAACTACTAACTCTTCCTCATCTCTCTCTTTCTTCTTCCTTCCTCTTCTTCTCCTTTATGGCTTTTTTAGGTTCTGTGAGGAGAGAAGGAGACGTTAGACAGACAGACAGACAGGGAGGTAGGCAGGCAGGCAGACAGGCAGGCAGGCAGACAGGCAGGCACACAGGCAGAAGGATAGAGAGATATATAGATAAATAGATAGATAGATAGATAGATAGAAAGGCAGACAGACAGACACACAGAGGGACAGACAGGCAGACAGAAAGACAGACAGACAGACAGACAGGCACTGACTGAGGCACTGCTTAAGTTGATGGACTCATCATACAAACAGACTGACAGGCTGACAGACAGACAGATAAACAGGCTGTCAGACAGACAGTTAGACTGTCAGACAGGCAGTCAGACATACAGACAAGCAGACAGGTAGACAGATAAACAGGCAGACAGACAGGCAGACAGACATAAAGGCAGACGGATAGACAGACAGACAGGTAGGCAGACAGGCAGAAAGACAGGCAGGCAGACAGATAAACAGACAGACATACAGAAAGATAGACAGACAGACAGGCAAACAGGTAGACAGACAGACAGACAGAGAGACAAATAGACAGAGAGAAGGACAGACAGACAGGCAGACAGACAGACAGACAGGCAGGCAGAAAGATAGACAGACAGGCAGACAGGTAGACAGACAGACAGACAGACAGAGAGAGAGACAGACAGACAGGCAGGCAGACAGACAGGCAGGCAGACAGGCAGAAAGATAGACAGATAGACAGAGAGACAAATAGACAGACAGACAGACAGACAAACAGGCAGGCAGACAGACAGGCAGACAGAGAAACAGACAGACAGGCAGAGGGATAGATAGATAGACAGACAGGCAGAGGGACAGACAGACAGACAGACAGATAGCCAGACAGATAGATAGGCAGACAGGCAGGCAGACAGACAGACAGACAGACAGACAGACAGACAGATAGATAGGCAAACAGGCAGGCAGACAGACAGACAGACAGACAGAGTAAAGTAATATGACCTTACCTGTTGGAAGTTTCTCCAATAATGATCACCTGACTCTTTGACACTGAACTAACCCCTAACCCCACTGTGACATCACCACCCCTTATCACCATAGCAACATGATGACCCCACTGAGGCACTGCTTAAGTTGATGGACTCATCATACAAACAGACTGACAGGCAGACAGACAGACAGATAAACAGGCTGTCAGACAGACAGTTAGACTGTCAGACAGGCAGGCAGACATACAAGCAAGCAGACAGGCAGACAGGAAGACAGATAAACAGGCAGACAGACAGGCAGACAGACATAAAGGCAGACAGACAGGCAGACAGACAGACAGACAGACAGACAGGTAGGCAGACAGACAGGCAAACAGGTAGACAGACAGACAGACAGAGAGAAGGACAGACAGACAGGCAGGCAGGCAGGCAGGCAGGCAGAAAGAGAGACAGACAGACAGAGGGATAGATAGATAGATAGATAGATAGATAGATAGATAGATAGATAGATAGATAGATAGATAGAAGATAGATAGATAGATAGATAGAGATAAAAAGATAGATAGATAGATAGGCAGACAGACACACAGACAGGCAGGCAGACAGAGACAAATAGACAGACAGACAGACAGGCAGGCAGACAGAGAGACATACAGACAGACAGAGGGATAGATAGATAGATAGATAGATAGATAGATAGATAGATAGATAGATAGATAGATAGATAGATAGATAGATATAGATAGAAAGATAGATAGATAGGCAGACAGACACACAGACATGCAGGCAGGCAGACAGAGAGACAGACAGACAGGCAGGCAGACAGACAGACAGACAGACAGACAGACAGACAGACAGGCAGGCAGACAAACAGACAGCCAGACAGACAGAGGGACAGACAGACAGGCAGGCAGGCAGAGAGACAGACAGACAGACAGGCAGACAGACAAAGAGGCAGGCAGATAGGCAGACAGCCAGAGAGACAGACAGACAGAGAGACAGAGAGAGACAGACAGACAAACAGACACACAGAGAGACAGGCAGACAGACAGACAGGCAGACAAACAGACAGACAGACAGAGTAAAGTAATATGACCTTACCTGTTGGAAGTTTCTCCAATAATGATCACCTGACAGTTTGACACTGAACTAACCCCTAACCCCACTGTGACATCACAACCCCTTATCACCATAGCAACATGATGACCCCACTGAGGCACTGCTTAAGTTGATGGACTCATCATACAAACAGACTGACAGGCAGACAGACAGACAGACTGACAGATAAACAGGCTGTCAGACAGACAGTTAGACTGTCAGACAGGCAGGCAGACATACAGACAAGCAGACAGGTAGACAGATAAACAGGCAGACAGACATAAAGGCAGACAGATAGACAGAAAGACAGGCAGGCAGACAGATAAACAGACAGACATACAGAAAGATAGACAGACAGACAGGCAAACAGGTAGACAGACAGACAGACAGAGAGACAAATAGACAGAGAGAAGGACAGACAGACAGGCAGACAGACAGGCAGGCAGAAAGATAGACAGACAGGCAGACAGGTAGACAGACAGACAGACAGACAGACAGAGAGAGACAGACAGACAGACAGACAGACAGACAGACAGACAGGCAGGCAGACAGACAGGCAGGCAGACAGGCAGAAAGATAGACAGACAGACAGAGAGACAAATAGACAGACAGACAGACAGACAGACAAACAGGCAGGCAGACAGAGAAACAGACAGACAGGCAGAGGGATAGATAGACAGACAGGCTGAGGGACAGACAGACAGACAGATAGACAGACAGACAGATAGATAGGCAGACAGGCAGGCAGACAGACAGACAGACAGACAGATAGATAGGCAGACAGACAGGCAGACAGACAGACAGAGTAAAGTAATATGACCTTACCTGTTTGAAGCTTCTCCAATATTAAATACAAACCTCACCTCTCACCTCTCTCACCTTAAGACACACACACAGGAAGGATGTTAAGGCTTAAAGTTGAGACAGGTTAACATCATACAAACAGACTGACAGATAAACAGATAAACAGGCTGTCAGACAGACAGTGAGTTAGACTGCCAGACAGGCAGGCAGACATACAAGCAAGCAGACAGGCAGACAGGAAGACAGATAAACAGGCAGACAGACAGGCAGACAGACATAAAGGCAGACAGATAGACAGACAGACAGACAGACAGACAGACAGGTAGGCAGACAGACAGACAGGCAAACAGGTAGACAGACAGACAGACAGAGAGAAGGACAGACAGACAGGCAGACAGGCAGGCAGGCAGGCAGAAAGAGAGACAGACAGACAGAGGGATAGATAGATAGATAGATAGATAGATAGATAGATAGATAGATAGATAGATAGATAGATATAGATAGAAAGATAGATAGATAGATAGATAGGCAGACAGACACACAGACAGGCAGGCAGACAGAGACAAATAGACAGACAGACAGACAGACAGGCAGGCAGACAGAGAGACAGACAGACAGAGGGTTAGATAGATAGATAGATAGATAGATAGATAGATAGGCAGACAGACACACAGACAGGCAGGCAGGCAGGCAGACAGAGAGACAGACAGACAGGCAGGCAGGCAGACAGACAGACATGCAGGCAGGCAGACAAACAGCCAGACAGACAGACAAAGAGGCAGGCAGATAGGCAGACAGACAGAGAGACAGACAGACAGACAGAGAGACAGAGAGAGACAGACAGACAAACAGACACACAGAGAGACAGACAGACAGGCAGACAAACAGACAGACAGACAGAGTAAAGTAATATGACCTTACCTGTTGGAAGTTTCTCCAATAATGATCACCTGACACTTTGACACGGAACTAACCCCTAACCCCACTGTGACATCACCACCCCTTATCACCATAGCAAC
>NC_137684.1:25535280-25662780 GCF_963989245.1 Nansenia antarctica | reverse complement strand
TTGAGGAGGTTGGTGGCAGTAGAACGGAGGGTGCGTGAGGAGGTCTGAGGGGTATGGAGGAGTTCCTTGAGGTAGGGGGGGGGGGCAGTTCCATGGATGCACTGGTGGGTGAGGAGGGAGACCTTGAACTCAAATCTGAGGGAGACGGGGAGCCAGTGAAGTGATTTGAGGATGGGGGTGATGTGATCATATTTGCGCACCCTCATCAGGATCCTAGCAGCGCTGTTCTGGATGTATTGAAGTTTCTGGAGGAAGCTGCTAGGAATCCCGATGAGGAGTGTGTTGCAGTAGTCCAGTCTGGAGGAGACAAAGGCGTGGACAAGCTTCTCTGCATCTGCCAGAGTGAGTGCAGGACGGAGTTTGGCAATGTATCTCCTCCTCCTCCTCCTCCATGTCTCTCTTTTCTTCCTCATCTCTCTCTCTTTCCTTTTCCTTGAGTCTGGCCTCCTCTACCTCCACCTCTTTTGCTCCCCCGACCTCCAGCCTGCCCATCGCCTCACTCAGCTCCTCCCACACGAGCGCCTCCTCTCTCCTCAGAGCCTCTCTCTTCTCCTTCCTGAGGAGCGCCCGCTGGTGCATAGAGGTGAGGAACTTCTCCATATCCTGCCGTGGTTCTCTCATGGCTTTGATACGTTCTGGGAGAACGAGAGAAGAACAATAGCAAAGATGGATGGATGGATAGAAAAGGCAGACAGACAGACACACAGAGAGACAGACAGGCAGACAGACAGGCAAACAGACAGACAGACAGGCAGACAGACAGAGAGACAGACAGACAGAGGGACAGACAGAGAGAAGGAGAGACAGAAAGACACACAGACTAGGCAGGCAGACAGACAGACAGACAGACAGACAGACAGACAGGTAGGCAGGCAGGCAAACAGACAGACAGACAGACAGACAGACAGAGATACAGTCAGACAGACAGACAGACAGACATATAGAGATACAGTCAGACAGACAGACAGACAGACAGACAGTCAGACAGACAGACAGACAGGTAGACCTGCAGGCAGACAGACAGGCAGACAGACAGACAGACAGACAGGTAGGCAGGCAGGCAGGCAGGCAAACAGACAGACAGACAGACAGACAGACAGACAGAGATACAGTCAGACAGACAGACATATAGAGATACAGTCAGACAGGCAGACAGACAGACAGACAGACAGACCTGCAGGCAGACAGACAGGCAGACAGACAGACAGACAGACAGGTAGACCTGCAGGCAGACAGACAGGCAGACAGACAGATAGACAGACAGACAGAGATACAGTCAGACAGTCAGTCAGACAGACAGTCAGACAGGCAGACAGACAGACAGGCAGACAGACAGACAGACAGGCAGACATACAGACAGACAGACAGACAGGTAGACCTGCAGGCAGACAGACAGACAGACAGACAGAGATACAGTCAGACAGGCAGACAGACAGGCAGACAGACAGGCAAACAAACAGACAGACAGACAGACAGGTAGACCTGCAGGCAGACAGACAGACAGACAGACAGACAGAAAGATAGACAGACAGACAGGTAGACCTGCAGGCAGACAGACAGACAGACAGACAGACAGATAGACAGGTAGACCTGCAGGCAGACAAACAGTCAGACAGACAGACAGGTAGACAGGCAAACAGACAGACAGGTAGACCTGCAGGCAGGCAGACAGACAGACAGATAGAGATAGAGTCAGACAGACAGATAGGTAGACCTGCAGGCAGACAGGCAGACAGACAGGTAGACCTGCAGGCAGACAGACAGGCAGACAGACAGGCAGACAGACAGACAGGCAAACAGACAGACAGGTAGACCTGCAGGCAGACAGACAGACAGACAGACAGACAGAGAGTAAAGTGATGACCTTACCTTTGTCCACCTCCTGCTGTGGTTCTCTCATGGCTTTGTTACGTTCTGGGAGAACGAGAGAAGAACAATAGCAAAGACGGACGGATGGATAGACAGAGAGGCAGACAGACAGACACACAGAGAGAGAGGCAGACAGACAGGCAGAGTAAAGTGATGACCTTACCTGTGTGAAGTGTCTTCAGTAATGAGCCCCAGCCAGACTCAGGTCTGCCCTGAGCCCGCTGTGACCTTCTCATCTCCTCCATCCTCCTCCTCATCTCCTCCATCCTCCTCCTCATCTCCTCCATCCTCCTTCTCATCTCCTCCATCCTCCTTCTCATCTCCTCCCTCCTCCTTATCTTCTCCTTGTCGCTCCATATCTTATTCTCCTCCGTCCGTCTGACCTCCATCTTCAGTCCCTCCATCATTCTGATCTCCTCCTCCTCCTCTCTCTCTTTCCTCTTCCTTGCGTCTGGCCTCCTCCTCAATCCGTCTCTTCTTCTCCTCCATGGCTTTGTTAGGTTCTGTGAGGAGAGAAGGTGACGTTAGACAGGCAGGCAGGCATACAGACAGACAGACAGGCAGGCAGATAGACAGGTAGACATGCAGGCAGACAGGCAGACAGACAGACGGTTGAGAGTAAAGTGATGACCTTACCTTTGTCCACCTCCTGCTGTGGTTCTCTCATGGCTTTGTTACGTTCTGGGAGAACGAGAGAAGAACAATAGCAAAGATCCAGCCTGCCCATCGCCTCACTCAGCTGCTCCCACACGAGCGCCTCCTCTCTCCTCAGAGCCTCTGCCTTCTCCTTCCTGAGGAGCGCCCGCTGGTGGATAGAGGTGAGGAACTTCTCCATATCCTTACGTTAGAGGTTTTTGGAGAGGTGCGCGTCAGTGCGCAGTGTGTGGAGGTGGAGGAGCGGAGGGGCAGGTGTGTGGAGGTGGAGGTGGAGGAGCGGAGGGGCAGGTGTGTGGAGGTGGAGGTGGAGGAGCGGAGGGGCAGGTGTGTGGAGGTGGAGGAGCGGAGGGGCAGGTGTATGGAGGCTGATCATTGCTTGCATGTAGCAAGGGACAGTTCCTTTGCTGCCGGGTAGGCGAGCACACAGGGCTGCAGTGGTCGTGCTGCACGGTCACGTCGGCTTTTCACCGACCACCGATGGTGCTAGCTGAGTTTTTTTGCGAGTGATTGCGATTGCAAGGCTTGCGCGATGCGGTAGATGGTGTGGTATATTATTATATACCTTTGACACCAGGGGCGGATTTAGGATCGTAGGAGATCCGGGGCTTAGCCCAGAGGGAGAATATAATGTGCGCGCAGAGCGCGCCGGAAAATTTTGCCTTCAACCTTCAACTTACCACCACCTTAAAGCGGACAAAAGGCACTGGAGAACACATATACATTCACACCCTTTAATGAAGCAAACTAATTGTGGTGGTTCTGGGCACAGAGGGAGGTCAGCACACGTAGCTCCCCCTGCCAGTCACCATCATTTATATTTGTATAGAATTACATAATTGATGGGCTGAGGCTAGTTATGTTACAGTATGTATATCAGGGCAGACTCTGTGCTCACCACTTATATTGTATTTAGAGTCTTGTCCTGTGTTATATGACGATATATTACATGTATTGTTGGCCTGTGTATAGTACTGTGAAATCAAATCCCCCCTGGGACATTAAACAAACTTAGTTAGTTAGCGTTACATCTTAGGATAGATTTGAGTCATGTTCTGTATACATACATACTACCATAAGGGCATACTTAATGTGGTTACTCCATGTTTACTAGCTGTAACATTAACGTTACATCATTCTTTTTCACTTGTTACTCAGTCAACCAGAGTGCAGATATCAAAGACTATCAGCCTGTTATTCACTTTATTTGTATAATAAGCGCCGCCCCTGTTTGACACTCTGCTGACAATTCTGCACACTGTGGACTAGTCTAGTGAACTCCAAAAAGATACTTGCATAATGGGATGTAACAATAAACTTGATTGATACTGTCACCATGGCACAATGTCATGCATTGAGTCTAAAATAAAACAGGGAGCAGTGTTGTTACCACTCTACCCTGTACCATTAGCGCTATTCCACACTGACAATTTTCCATTTACAAGGGTACACAAAATATAACTGTAGGCCTACCCTTGTCTATGTTTTTTTTTTCTTTCTCTTTCCTCTTCCACTAGAGGTGTAATATGAATTTGTAAATCTAAAATATAAATTAATTAAATATAAAAGTAGACAGGCAGACAGACAGGCAGACAGACAGACAGACATATAGGGACAGACAGACAGAGACAGTCAGAAATATAGGCAGACAGACAGACAGGCAGGCAGGCAGGCAGACAGACAGATAGGCAGACAGACAGAGGGACAGGCAGGCAGGCAGACAGACAGACAGACAGACAGACAGACAGACAGACAGACAGACAGACAGACAGACAGACAGACAGACAGACAGATAGGCAGACAGAGACAGACAGGCAGGCAGACAGATAGGGACAATAATTACTAGTATTATAGTAATAATAAAAAGAAACAAAAAATAAATAAAATAAAGTATAGGGGCCTAATTAAAGTAGTGCTGGGGACACATGGGAAGGGGAGGGGGAGAGGGTTAACTGGTGAAGGCGAGCTTGAAGAGGTGGGTTTTGAGGGCCTGTTTAAATGTTGGCAGGGTGTTGGCCTGTCTGATGTGGTTGGGGAGGGCGTTCCAGAGGGACGGGGCTGCAGCACATGGGTGCTCGTAGTGTTAAAGGATTTAGCTTATAGGACAACACTGCCCCTTAAATGTTTTCTTATTTTTTTTGTGATGATAAATATCTGGGCAACAACATTGAATTCATCTACACAGTTAATTTCTCACTGTGATCTGAAAGGGATGTTTACAGAGAGAATCAGCTCCTTAAATGATACATGGCACTGCACAGAAGCTGTAGTACATTAGGACGACAGCATAATTCCATTCTCTATCTTCAACTATCTATCTTCATAACTCTCCAAAAAGAATATTCCATTCCCTTATTCCCTTACTCAGTAGGAAATGTGACATGTTTCAGGAATAAAACAACCTAGCTTGACAGACACTGAAAGGTACTCCCCCTAGTCACATTATTTCAGTTCATGTCTTTGAGAACATTGATACGTCTTAATCCAACCAGATGGCTGATCTGAGGTGCCAGTCTTATCTTCTGGGAGGCAGATGCTTCCACAGAATCTTACCAGGGCCAGACTGGTGCCAGACAACATCGTCAGATAACTCAACTAAATCTTGTTGTATGGGCATCATAGACTTACAGCAGGGTGGAATGGGAGGGAGTGAACATGTATAAGGGGGTGGAGACTTGCTGTTCCCACTTGTTACTCCTTGCGCCCCCACAATCTCAATTGAGCGATAAGAGTCTAGGTTCTGAGATTACAGCAAACAAGTTCACCCAGTCTATCACACAAGTCTTACAAACGAGTGTATCACTTTAATGTTGCCAGTCATATTGTGTGTGTATATACAGTATGTATGTGGTTTTCCAGGTTTCAGCCATAAACAGATTTCACCTTGAAAATCCTTATCTTGGTGGAGGGCTTGGATGGTAAAAAAAAAAATAAGAAAAGGTAAATGGACTGACTAGAGCATTATACCAAAGTGCTTTACAATGGCCTCTCATTCACCCATTCACACACACATTCACACACAGATTGATTGATTGATTTTATTAGACAATTTTAAAATACAAAAATAACAATGCGTCTGAAGCAGCTTCATACATACGTAATTTTAGTTCTAAAACTATCAAGGATAGCACAACAAATCAGAACTGCTTATTTCCATTATGGTCCTTGTTGGAAGGGGTTGAGGGAGGGGGGGGTGACGTAGGCAACAGGTATGTACAGTATTCAGGGCAGCATGATAGATTAACACAACATCCTAGCGGTAATCAACTGACACAGCAACATTGGAACATTCATAGAAAACCATTAAAGCCCTAAGGCCTGCTGCCTAGCTAGTCTGTTAATGTTCACCTCTAACGGCCAAGCTCCACCTGCTGCGTTGCGTCAACTCGCCATCGGCGTTGCGTCAACTTCCCGTTGTCCAAGCTCCACCTACTGCGTTGCGTCAACGTCAACGTTCTACTCTAGCTCCACTGTCATTGGTCAATTGTCAATTGGTCTCATTGTGACGTCTGCGTCCACCGTCAAAAATCAAACTTTTTTGAATGTCTACTTTTGACGCAGCCATCGGACGCAACGCAACGCAGCAAGTGGAGCACCTTTCATTGATTACAATGCATTTGATCCCAATTTCGGACGCAACGCACATTTGACGCAACGCTCGATGGCCATGGTGGAGCTTAGCCGTAAGCCGGCCCGCTCTACCTTCTGAGCCACAGCCGCCCCATGAGAGAAATACCGGGCCAAGTTTTCTGAAAGCATGTTGAGGTTTGCTAATATGTAGCTCCTAATCCCTATCAGCTCCTCCATCCATGCTGCTGTTACTTTGCACAGGCATATGAACATTCTCTACAGGTACCTCTTCTATGGTGATTGCGTGAGGGGATTTGGTCATCATGACATCCATCTTTCCCACGTTGATCCTGTTGATCTTATTGGTTTGTGTTGCGGATTAATAATGAGACTCAAGATAGGAACTTGCTTTAAATCTATTTAATAAAGAAAACGGTCTTTCGCAACTCGAGTTGGACCCAGCCCACTGAAGGTAGACTGAAGTGCCAACTTACACACAATATATCTCTGATATAGTAAACAGCGATAGGAGTCCGCATTCCATAAATGTTGGAACATTGGAACAATGTTGGACAAGGTCTTCATTTCACACTGTAGTACACTGGGTATACTGTCAACATAGTCACAACATTGATAAGGAGTCTGCATTCCATCACTGTCCACGAACACAAGGCCCTGGAGCAGGGCCCTGCGCTCATGGACTCCCAGCAATGCCATACATGCCATACAAGTGAAAGATCTATTATATTTGCCTTTTTTGGGGGGGGGACTGTTTCAGTTGCATTTGTTCATGTGACTAGTGCCAGGTCGTCTGCAATAGTCAGGGTCGACTGGATCCCAGTCGTTTGGCCGTGGTCCTTTTCATGGTCCAATCAATGGCTACAAGGAATAAGCAGCCTTGTCGTACGAGGGTTTTGATGTCTAGTGTCTGAGAGTTGGCCATTGTAGACGACATGGACTGTGAATCAGTCATACATGCTTTTGACCAACATCAGGTTGACCAATAAGTGTGGCTACACCATGATGTCAGAGCAGCTTCCACAAGATGCTTCTATCTAGAAAGTGACTACCGGTATATATTATATGATATAAAGTGACTATATACGATATGATATAAAGTCAGAATGCACAGCAGAACTGCATCTCTGCTTATCTAGTTGAGTATTTAGAGAAGACTCTCTATGTGATAAGGACCAATTAGCAAGATATTAGCAGCTGAATTATTACCAAATCTTTGGTCTTAAATCCCACTCTGGGAGATTGTGTTCTATTATAGGATATTGATATAGATCCTGAAATGTGGATGAACACAAAATGTGAACACCATTAGACAAATAGCCTGTGTTGCTGGTAGAAGAGTAGCAGATTTCCGGGGATGCTGGCACTAGTGGCTTATGAAGACATCGAGGGTAAGATGCATTTTTACCAAATCATAAAAATAGGCTGAACTGTCCCTTCAATTCCTTGCTACTGTACAGCTGGTTAGGAGGGTAACATTATTTTTAGGTGAAAGTGTCAAACATATTCCCTGACTGGTTCAGATTTTGTGTAGGTGGACGTTGCCCTTAAGAGTTGACCCAAGGCCTGTAATGCTTTCCTCCCTTAACAACTTTGTCCCATAGACACTCCTACCTTAGAGCATGCTATTTCTGTAAGAATACCTCCTCCCCGGCTTTGCAGAGCTTGTCAAAATAGAGAGTTGTTTAATGTTCAGTTTAAATTGATTGACATGATCTCTTTGGCTTGAACCATGAAGGTAATTGGGTAACCTTGTATGCCTTTGTCAACATAATCAATGCATCTCTGTTCCTGGCAGAGAAGAGCATCCATTTTGAGGAAGCAAATGTATGTGTGCCAATGTAGGACAAGGTCATTCTGATGGACACTGATCAGCTAACGTTATGTTTGTCCTGGTTGCATTTACCCCACTCTTTTCTCCCCTGTTTGACCTAAACAGCTACAGTATGTACAGAAACTACATGAATTAGATCCTATAGATACTAGATAATTAAATACATAGACAGCTACTGTGTGTATTTATTTATTGCTGAGTAATAAGACTTGGAATTAGAAAACGGCACCATAAAAACAACACTTTGTTCAACCAATCATGCTCTGGCAAACTTCCTATCCATCTGTGTACGTACTGTAACCTTGACCATGCCGTGTTAAGTCATGCATTGATGACTGTCGATTGATGTCGATGGGAGATTTGCATGAATACAAACTTTTTTAAAACGATGATGTATTATTCATTATTAATTATTTATTTTTCACTTTGAAAGTGTTCCATAGACTGTTTAAATCAGTGGGGAAAGTCCTGCACTGAGACAACAAATGAGAAAAGTGTGCAGGGGGGTATTCCATCAACATCGCTAAAAGAAAATCCAGGTTTAGTCTGACAAAGTCTCGCGAGAGTTCCTAAAGATATACAGGCATATTCCGATAAGTCTCGCGAGAGTTATCAAAAATAAGCCAGGATTTTCCTTTAGCGACGTTGCTGGAATACCCCCCAGGGGAGTTAACACTTTTGCGAGGCAGATTAGCCACATTTTGACAGTAGTGCCAGTGCCCGCCAACTCTTACTAGCATCCAGCTATTGCTCAAAGCAGGGGATAGGTAGGCGCATTAATATCGTTTTTTGTTTGGTACTTTTGAGTTTTCTGTTAAGATGCGTAAGTGAAATTTTGTTTATAAAAGTTTCAATGTTTTGATTATGTACTCATGGGGAAAAACCATACATGTAAAAAGGGTAGGCGCAATAAGCCATGGCTTCAGCCTACACCTTTTTGGTCCTGGTGTTACGCATTGTGACTGTGTACATTTTTAATATCTGTATTATGTTGTGGATTTGTTGTGATGATGAACTGAGTTGTCCCACTAGAACATTCAATATTTCTAATGACATGTACACCTTCAGAATATACATTGATTCTATTATATTGTAATATGAGAGACATTTTTATGGGTGGACATCTAATAATGTTGTGAATAGACGGATGATGGATACAGGTGTGGTTTGATGGCAAGGATATTTGGACCATTAAACTACGGTAGATTATTTTGCACAATGAAGATAGGGTAAATCTTCATACAAGGCTGGATGAAATTGATGGATTACGCTGGGCGTAGAGTGTATGTTTTGTATCTTGTTTTCTCCGTTTGCAGGTAAAATCACAGAGATAAATCTAAGTTCTTAATTAATTACAGTTATTTTACATTTGCTTTTATTTCACTTATAAATTAAATTAAATTAAATTAATATTTATTGAATGTTAAAGTAGCCAATTTCTTATGTTTGATAAGGCTATGAAGCCATGAAAATGTATGTAAAATCAAAGATATGTAATGTTATTAATAATTGTATTCTTGTGTACTTGTACAGTGAGATATAATAAAAGCAATTCTGATTCAGATTCTGAAATTACATTTTGAATCGGATTTATTGAATGTCACTTTGTATGTTTCAAAATGGCATAATGAAACTGAATGTAGAATAACATCTATGTGAAAACACACTTTAGCACTCATAGTGATGACTGCTGAAGATGGATGGATGGAACTACTGTATGGTTCTAACGATGACATTGAACTGTCATGTTTAAATGCCAATTCGACTTAGGTCATATTCCCTTGTGAGGAAGGTTGATTATTGTAAACAGTTAAGGATATGTATTGTGATGGCCTTCTATGTAATGGCATTTGATTCTTCTGAATGCTCACAGGTCACCATGAAAAGCATGTTGCCCTTGAGGATTTAATAAATGGTTTTCATAAACATACTGTATGCCAGTGGCTTTTGGGATTCAATTACCCGGCTCTGAGAACAGTAACATCCCCGGGGGAAGCGTAGTGTGGGACTTGGACTTGGACTCGGACTTGTATTGCTGTTGTGTCAGTGTGGCTCAGATAGAAGAACTTAACAATAATAAGATCCCTGGTTGTGCTTCTTGGACATTCTCACACTCCCGACTGCTAGCACACACTCCTGACTGATAGCACACACTCCCGACTGACAGCACACACTCCCGACTGACAGCACACACTCCCGACTGACAGCACACACTCTCGACTGACAGCACACACTCTCGACTGACAGCACACACTCCCGACTGATAGCACAGATAGCTATTATTGTAGTGGCTATTTGTCAACACAAAAGAGTTTCAAACTAAATTAAACTCACAAAAAACCCACTGATGCACCATTTCAGTTTAGGCTGTACTCAGGTACTTAAGAAGTCAAATGTCCAGGCCAGAGATCCACGTTTAAGTTGATTTATTTCCAAGCAAACACTCACGTTCAATGTCTGCCTCTCTCACAATTATTACACACACTCACATGTTTTCTGCATCAAAGCATTGACCCTGCCCATATCATATTGCTGTCCAAGATGGAAAATTAAAAACAAATCAAATGTCTTTTGTATAGCACATTTCATACACAAATGTAATACAATGCACTTAACAGGAAGTATTAACTGCCATGGAATCTAAAACCATTAAAAAACAAGGTTGATTTGTATGGTGAATGAGAGTGTAATAACATGTGTAAGATGTGATGGCATACTGTTGTACCAACATACATGGGAATAGAGAAAGCTGATGAAGTCTATAAGCAGGCTGACTTGCCTCAACTGCTGGCTGTCCAGCTGGTGCAACATACACAATCTGTGCTTTGCTGTCAACTGGCCAGCTCTCTGGGAGGAGCCTGGCCTGCTGAAGAGAGACGGTCTCCACCTAAATTATACACGAGCCCACCTGCTGTCCAGTCATCTCACCCATGCTTTTAACACTTAATCAGCCATGAGGGGTGAGTAAAAAAAAAGTGTTATCTCTTTGCACTCAATCAAATTTCAGGACCGTCCTTTCACGACTTTTCCGAGATATGTGCGTTTTACCACCCAGTATCCTTACATTTTCTATGTCACTCCAGGATAAGCTAGTATAAAGCTATTTTGCAGTTCTATATCGTGGAGCTCCGCCCCATAGGGGAGCTCTGCTCCTATTGGTTTACCCGCTACCTAAAGTAGCCAATGACTGAATTTTTCAATGCCTGCGCCCGCCTGGGGTGCTATATAAAGGGGTGTACTTCGCTACCTCATTCTCCCAAAAAGTTCAGCACGGGTTTATATCTGAAGACTGAGAAGGACGACTACTAAGACTGGAGAACCCGCCAGACTTTTCCCTTCAAGATATGGATCGTCCGCCGCCTATGGAGAAGTTCCTCCGGGACGCCTGCCGCTGCGACTTCCGAGCAGCGGAGGACACTTTTCAGCGGAGGAGACTTTTCCCTTCAGCGATGGATCGTCCGCCGCCGACCACGAAGAAGTTCCTCCGGGACACCTGCCGCTGCGATTTCCTAGCAGCGGAGGACAAGCACGACTTCTGCCACGTCTGCCTCGGCCCCGAACATGCCGAGGCGGCGTTGGTCGCCTCCCCCAGCTGCCTCCCCTTCCACCTCCTTTCCGTCGCGGAAAGGCGAAAGGGGATGGCCTGGATCAAGGAGAGCGTTGTCCCCTGGCGGGCGCTATCTCGGGGATGCTATCCGACTCGAATAGCTCTGCCGATGATGCGTCCGGACAGGCCCCAGAGCGGCGTTCTGGGCAGGCACCTCCCCAAGTAGGGATGGTCCCGCCCGCTCAGCCGGCCCTGACACCACGCCGCCCTCACCCAGCTGAGTGGTCGGTGCCGGTGTCAGAATCAGAAAGCTCTGATGAGCTCGGTGCGCAGGCGGCGGCGAATAACATCGCCGTGTTTAACGCCGCCATTGCGAAGATCACCACAGACCGACCCAACGGTCTGTCTGCAGCGGAGGCGGAGTTTCTGAGCAAACTCAGTGCCGCGACGACACGAGGCGGTATTTACATCAAAAACCCCTCCATGTCTATCAAGACCTGGCCCAGCTCATGAGCGTGCGGCCGGTTCTTTGATTATCAGGCATAATAAACCTGCGTCAATAAAGAGCATTGTTACACATAACAAACACTCTTTACAGACGGTAAGTCAGACGGTAAATCCCTAAGGAGGATTTTCCATGGTATCTACCAGAGCGGAGACCCACCTGCCTTGTCAGAGTGTGGTCGAATCGCTACCGGTTAGAAACGAAGCGGAGACTAGCCCAGCTTACCGGCGTGTGGCCAGCTCTCTGCCTAGCAGACTTACCCCTATCACGACACGAGGCGGTATTTACATCAAAAACCCCTCCATGTCTATTCAAGACCTGGCCCAGCTCATGAGCGTGCGGCCGGTTCTTTGATTATCAGGCATAATAAACCTGCGTCAATAAAGAGCATTGTTTCACATAACAAACACTCTTTACAGACGGTAAGTCAGACGGTAAATCCCTAAGGAGGATTTTCCATGGTATCTACCGGAGCGGAGACCCACCTGCCTTGTCAGAGTGTGGTCGAATCGCTACCGGTTAGAAACGAAGTGGAGACTAGCCCAGCTTACCGGCGTGTGGCCAGCTCTCTGCCTAGCAGACTTACCCCTATCACGACACGAGGCGGTATTTACATCAAAAACCCCTCCATGTCTATTCAAGACCTGGCCCAGCTCATGAGCGTGCGGCCGGTTCTTTGATTATCAGGCATAATAAACCTGCGTCAATAAAGAGCATTGTTACACATAACAAACACTCTTTACAGACGGTAAGTCAGACGGTAAATCCCTAAGGAGGATTTTCCATGGTATCTACCGGAGCGGAGACCCACCTGCCTTGTCAGAGTGTGGTCGAATCGCTACCAGTTAGAAACGAAGCGGAGACTAGCCCAGCTTACCGGCGTGTGGCCAGCTCTCTGCCTAGCGGACTTACCCCTATCACGACACGAGGCGTTATTTACATCAAAAACCCCTCCATGTCTATCAAGACCTGGCCCAGCTCATGAGCGTGCGGCCGGTTCTTTGATTATCAGGCATAATAAACCTGCGTCAATAAAGAGCATTGTTACACATAACAAACACTCTTTACAGACGGCAGCCCATCCCTTTCGAAATGACCCCACCTTGGGCTGTGCCATCTCCTCGGTGGGCAGCGGCGGCTGGGGTCATACAGAAATTCAAGCTTTTTCTGTCGACTGCACCACAACAGACGGCCCAGCCGCTGTCGTTGCTTTATGCAGAATGACTAGAAGGGACAGGTATTCTGTCGGGCTGGCTTGACAGGACATTGAGGAGGGGATATGCACTACAGTTCATTCAGCCTCCTCCGCCCTTCAGGGGCGTGAGAGAGACTGTTTTTTGTCCTGCCCGATAAAGACACGTGCGCTCCGGGAGGAGATTACGAATCTCCTAACAAAGGGCGCAGTGACATTGGTTCCGAGGGACCAGTGGGACATGAGATGGTACTCCCCGTATTTCCTTGTCCCAAAGAATTCGGGAGACATGAGACCCATACTAGATTTCAGGGTCCTCAACGAGAGAGTGGCGAAACGCCCCTTTCGTAGATACCTGAGGGTCGCGTATTTCGTGTGCCAATCACAGAGTGGCACAGGAAATTCCTACGTTTTGTTTTCCAAGGGAAGGTTTACGAGTACACGCGCCTGCCCTTCGGGTACGCGCTTGCTCCTCGTTTTTTCTCCAAATGCGTGCAGACAGCACTCGAACCACTGAGGCGTAACGAGATACGCATAATATGCGGATCTCGACGACCTACTGGTCTTGGCCCAATGCCCAAATCGAGCCATTCGGGACGCAACCTCACTGGTGCAGCGCCTCACTCAGCTGGGGTTAGCTGTAAACTGGACAGAGAGTGCTCCGTGGCCGGCTCAACAGTTTTCCTATCTAGGCATTCAGTTGGATACTGCCGAGATGAGGGCCAGTTTATCGGCACCACGGAGAGCGACACTGACGTCAGCTCCCTGGGTGTGTCGAGTGACAAATACAATCACCGCTCTGTCAAGGATGTCCTTACTAGGACTGAGGTCTGCAGCCCATGTAGTGGTCCCCTTAGGCCTGTTACACATGCGCAGACTGCAGAGGCGGTTCGCACGACTGCGACGGGTTCCAGTGAGAACGCCGTCGCAAGTTGATTGTAATACAGAGATCGGTCAAAACCGACCTGAGCTACTGGAGAGACCCGCGCGTCATCGCGCGCGGAGTCGCCTGAGTTCGCTGAAAGCTCTCCACATTCCAGGTCTGCTCAACGAAGGAGCAGATCTGTTATCACGGGGAGGCCCGAGGGACGACGACTGGAGGTTAGCACCCTCCATTGTGTCGCTGATTTGGGCACGGTTCGGGCAAGCAGAAGTGGTTCTGTTTGCGTCACGGACGAATGCGCAGTGTCGCCTTTGGTTCTTCCTGCGCGAACAGGACAACCCGCCATTGGGAGTCGATACATTCGCACACCACCCATGGCCGAGGGTCCTGTTATACGCGTTCCCACCCCTGACATCTATCCTCCCACTGTTGGCACGAGTGAGGTCAGAGAGGCTAGAGTTAATTCTTGTAGCCCCGGACCGTCCCGGAGCCCCGTGGTTTCCGGAACTGATGGAGATGTTGGTAGAGGGCCCATGGCCCATATCTCATCGACAAGATGCACTCTCTCAAGCCAGAGGCTTGGTGAGGGGGCCGCCTATGATGGGGGGCCCCCTCATGGCCTGGTTACTGAGAGGGATTTGTTAGAACGCAGGGGTCTGACAGACGCGGTCATTCAGACCATTCAGAGTGCGCGCGCGCAATCCACTGCAAAGGGATATGCGGCGCGCTGGCGAGTGTTTACACAGTGTGAGGGACAGGACGTTGACCCAGTCTGCTGTCGGGTCGAAACGTTCTTGTGCTTCTTACAGTCGCTGTTTGACAAGGGATTGGCGGCGAGAACTATTAAAGTTTACGCGGCTGCCATCTCAGCTTGTCATGAGGGTTTTGCGACAACGACACTGTTCAGTCATTCGCTGGTTAAGCGTTTTTTGACTGGAGTGTGTAGGCTTAGACGCCCTCGTAGGACTCTAATGCCAAAATGGGACCTGTCGATTGTGCTAGAGGCGCTGTGCGTGCCCCATTCGAACCCATTGACACTGTGTCGTTGCGTTTATTGTCTCTCAAGACGAGTCAGCTCCTCGCCTTGACTACGGCTAAGCGAGTGAGTGATTTATGTGCTCTCTCGACACGGGCAGATTGTTGATCATATCTGATGACAAAACAAAAGCTGTGTTACGCCCTAACCCGGCTTTTATCCCTAAGGTTAATCGTGGGTTTAGGGTTCAGAGCTGTGCTCTGAGCGCCTTTTTTCCTCCTCCTCACGACGGAGAGAGGGAGAGGCGTTTACATTGTCTATGTCCGGTGCGCGCGTTGGCACAATATGTGAAGCGCACGGCAGGACTGAGATCTTCTCCCCAGCTTCTGATCTGCTACGGCGGACAGAAAGCCGGGGCACCACTCTCGAAGCAGAGGCTGTCCCATTGGATTTGCGAGGCTATTAGCCTCGCATACGAATCGAAGGGGCAGCCCGTGCCGACTGGCATTCGGGCTCATTCCACCAGGGGCATGGCCACATCAGTGGCCATTCTCAGGGGAGTGGGAGTGGAGGAGATATGTGAGGCGGCGTCTTGGTCGTCGCCATCACTTTTTGTACGGTATTACTTGAAAGATATTCTTCCTCATCCTTTTCTCATTCTGTCCTCAGTTTTGCTGATGACTGATGTAGTGGGAAGGCACTTGGATTACCCTGGTCATGGGGATCCTATTCAAGTGTTGTCAGGATGAATACGGATGTGCCTGGGGAGGGGACCCTCCTCCAGGACATGTTCCGTTAGATCAACAACCCTACGTGCTCACGTAAGGGTTAGATCAGTGATATTTCTTCCGCATCCTTTTCTCATTCTGTCCTCAGTTTTGCTGATGACTGATGTAGTGGGGAAAGCACTTGGATCACCCTGGTTGGGGATTCTATTCAAGTGCTGTCAGGATGATTACGGATGTGCCTGGGGAGGGGACCCTCCTCCAGGACATGTTCCGTTAGATCTACAACCCTACGTGCTCACGTAAGGGTTAGGTCAGTGATATTCGTCCTCAATCCTTTCTCATTCTGTCCTCAGTTTTGCTGATGACTGATGTTGTGGGAAGGGCACTTGGATTACCCTGGTCATGGGGATTCTATTCAAGTGCTGTCAGGATGAATACGGATGTGCCTGGGGAGGGGACCCTCCTCCAGGACATGTCTGTTAGATCAACAACCCAACGTAAGGGTTAGGTAAGTGATATTTCTTCCTCATCCTTTTCTCACTCTGTCCTCAGTTTGCTGAGGACTGAGGTAGTGGGGATGGCACTTGGATTACCCTGGTTGGGGATGCTATTCAAGTGCTGTCAGGATGATTACGGATGTGCCTGGGGAGGGGACCCTCCTCCAGGACATGTTCCGTTAGATCTACAACCCTGCGTGCTCACGTAAGGGCTAGATCAGTGGAGCAGACTCGTGTGGGTTGGGCCAACTTTTTAAGGTTGTCTTGAACCAACATCAGTGGTCAGCTCCGGGTGCCGCTGAGATTGTTTTACGGATTAATAGTCTCAGTGGGGGTACATTTGGCCTCGTTCGCTCCGCCTAAACCAATAGGAGCAGAGCTCCCCTATGGGGCGGAGCTCCACGATATAGAACGATAGTTATGGAGATAGACTCCAGTTCTATGAGTGGAGCGGAGCCCCATAGGGCTGCTGGCCCACTTCGACTCGTTCAAACCCGGCTGTTTTTGTATGTTTGGGAGAATGAGGTAGCGAAGTACACCCCTTTATATAGCACCCCAGGCGGGCGCAGGCATTGAAAAATTCAGTCATTGGCTACTTTAGGTAGCGGGTAAACCAATAGGAGCAGAGCTCCCCTATGGGGCTCCGCTCCACTCATAGAACTGGAGTCTATCTCCATAACTATCGTTGTTATGTGTAGGAAGCAGGGTAATTTACAAGCGGCCATCTAGCGGTCGTTGTGTGTAAGTAGCAGCTTTCCATTGTAAAGACTATGGTCATTTGACCCCCGAGGCGGCTCTTTTAGTAGGTACTGTTCAGCACGGCTGTTCTAGTGTTAACGATAACAACTATTGACTTCCTGTGATCCAGCCAGTTCATGCCACCAGCTCTTGTATGTACCCCATTGGACCTGTCTCTGTTCTCCATGCTAGGGATGGCGTTCCCTAGTCAAACAGAGGGAGGTCTACTTGCTCTAGTAATTCGATGTCTGTTGCCCGCCTACATCATAAGGTATGTAAGCAGAGGACATTTTACATTTGGATTACTGAATATCAGGTCTCTTACCCCTAAAATAACTATTATAAATGAACTCTGATACGAACACACTTATTTGATTAGTATGAATGACACCTGGCTCTGGCCTGGTGAACATGTTGTGCCAAATGAATCCGTCCACCTGACAGTTCTGGCATCCCTGTCATGCCTGGCACCCTTGCCTCAGGCAGAGGTGGGGGTGTTGCAGTGAGACATCTGTCTCATGCCTAAATCAGAGAATAAACTCTCCTCCTTTGAAGTTCTAGTCATGGATTCTGTGCGGCCAAAACAGGCAAAACCCTCTATTATACACTTGTGTCCTTTAAACTATCAATATCAATATTTAACTATTGAATAATTGTTTTTTTAAAAAGCCATATGTTGTGATTACAGCTATAGGTGATTTTAACATTCACATTGACAACATTGCCTACAAAATGCCTTCGTGTCCATTATAGACTCAATTGTTTTTGCACAAATGAGTGTGTGTCACAAAACCTTGCGTTTTCTGGTCACTTCCTCATTACCTACAAACTTACATTAACACACTCTCTTAAATCTGAGCCTATAACTGTTATTAGTCGTTCTTTAAAACCTGGGACCTCTTAGAAATGTGTATACAACCTCTCTAAGTCAGCTCCTCTACTGAACAAATCTATGGATGCACATTCAATCAACCAGATTATGGACAGCTCAAACCTCCGATTCCTGGGACACAACATGCGGGATGACCTGGCCTGGAAGGACAACACTAAAGGCACCATCAAGAGGGCACAACAGCGGCTATACACCCTGAGATGCCTCAAGAAACAACACAGCAAGAAGGAGATGCTGGTGGCCTTCTACCACGGCGCAGTGGAGAGTATCCTCACCTTCGGCATCTCCAACTGGTACCACAGCTGCACGGCAGCGGAGAGAAGCGATCTACAGAGAGTCGTGAGAACAGCACAGAGGATCACCGGCGCCCCCCTCCCCTCTCTGGAGGAGCTGTACAAAACACGCTGTCTCAGGAGGGCCTCCAAGATCTCCAAGGACCCGACCCACCCTGGGCACGAACACTTTGTCAAGCTGCCCTCGAACAGGAGGTACAGGACCCCGGCTGCTAAGACAAACAGACTGAAGGACAGCTTCTACCACAGGGCCGTCAAGGCCCTGAACACAGAAAAGGCCTAAGTTCTGGGCCCAGGACAGTCCGGACGGATTGTATGGCAGCTAGTGCTGAGGCACAAACATGTACATTTTCAAGCCTGCAAACTGTGACACTTTAAATTAATGTGAAAAAATACTTTCTTGTGAAATATGACAACCCTAGTTGACTATCTGTGCAGTATAGTACAGTGGATTGTGTACATAGCCTCTATTGATGTAAACCAGCTCCTTACCTTCTTGTGATTTTATGCATCTATGCTTTTTCCAAAATGTGTTTCTTTTTTTCCTCTCCTAAACACCAGGGGAGCCTCCCCTCCTAAATGTCGTTGTTTGGTACCTGTACTGTAGCAATGACAAATAAAGTCTATCTATCTATAATGTTGCACCATTAACACTAGAACGGCCGTGCCTTTTTTACCTACTATAAGAGCAATGCTCAAGCTGCTATTTACACACAACGACCACTAGTTGGCCTTTTGTAAATTAGCCAATATATTAGCTTTATATTAGAATATATGAGAATACTGGGTGGTAGAACGCACATAGCCTATCTAAGAAACGTCATGAACGGATATAAAATGTTTCTTTATTCACTGGCTGTTCTAGTGAGGAAAACGTATTCATAGAGCAGAAAATGGCCCCTTGCTATTCAGAGCACACATTGGCTCCTAAAGTTGCCTACAGAAAACTGGAACACAAATGGAACAGATAGCCTAGGAGAATACAAGCTTGCACTCATATCTGATAGATCGTCCTGTCTTTTGTAACTTACCGAAGACAATAAACAATCCCACGTTTCTTTTCAACACAGTTACTAAACGTACACAGAACCAGTCGACGTCAGCACTTTTCAACTTTAAAACGAAACTACCAGAGACAGAATAAATATGGCTACAACACGTCTATATACCACAAACCAGTCTGTGAGTTTACCCTTGACTGTTTCAGACCCATAACCCAGGAGGAACTCTTTAAACTCCTCAAACATCCTTGACCCCATTCCTTCCAAGCGAATTAAATAATTCCTTCCAGTGCTTGGGCATTCTATTTAGGAAAATGATTAATGCTTTGTGCTAAGCTGCTTTAGACTGGCCATCATTAAGCCCCTTCTGAAAAAGCCTCGTCTTGACCCAAGTGACAAGAAGACCTACAGACCAATTTCAAACTTAGTTTTCCTCTCCAAATTACTTGAAAACACTGTAACCCAGTAGTTTGTCTTACTCATTTTTCTTACCAGAAAAGGTGTTTTCGAAACCCTTACAATCTGGTTTTAGACACTGTCCTTCAATGGAGACAGCACTAGTTGAGGTTGTAAATGATCTATTACTGATAGCAGTTCTGTTTCATGTCTTGTCCACCTGGACCTCAGTGCCGCTTCTGATACTGTACAAAAAGCATCAAATTAACTCTCTTGAAGAGACAAGGAGACTATGTTGGCCTTCGCGTGGTGATGCACGCACTTTCCTGGTTCCATTCATATTTAGCAAACAGATTTGTTCAGCTCGAGGACCAGTCCTGATCACATCACCCATATGTTACCATCTCTACACTGGCTGCCAGTAAAACAGCAAACATTTTCACGGTCTTGCTTTTAACTTATAAAGCATTAAATGGTCTTGAACCTGATTATTTAGTAGACCTGATCCCTCAAGTCCAGCCTATTCACACCCCCAGATCCAAAGATGCTGGACTGCTTGCAGTCCCCTGTATAAACAAAAATATAACTGGAGGCAGGGCTTTTTCGTATAGAAAATGGACTGACTTATATAGCGCCTTATTCCAAAGCGCTTTACAATGGCCTCTCATTCATCCATTCACACACACATTCACACACCAATGGCGGCAAGCTACCATGCAAGGCGCCGGCCTGCTCATTGGGAGCAATTTGGGGTTCAGTGTCTTGCCCAAGGACACTTCGACATGTGGCCAGTCGGGGCTCGAGCCGCCAATCTGCCAACTCTACCTCCTGCACCACAGCTGCCCCATATCCAGCACCACCTCTGTGGAGTAGCATGCCGCCCCTTTGAGTTATGAGTTAAATGTTTAAGTCCAACCTCAAGTCTGCTGGTAGCAACTCCCTCCCCAATTACCCCTATTACCATCTTTTACTCTGTCAATAGTGTTGTATTCCATATTAAATGTACTGTTTTTATATGTTTACATTGTTGTGATGCTGTCATATCTTTCTAAATAAAGTTTGATTTGAATGTATGACCTTAATTATTCAAAATGCTATGCCCCCATTTATTCTTTATCATTTGGTAGTGATGACTGTGATCAAGATTTCACAAATTGTAAAACATTACTTTTAATTAAACACAATGTCTTGATTTCCCATATTTCTTCTTTGCCTAAGGGCACAAAGAGGTCTAAGGAGAAACATGTTTCACAAGGTAGTCAATCTTGTGATTACCCCTGGCATTTAACACATGTATAAGTAATAAAGATACATTATTTTCATAATGCTATTCACAGTTGGATTCTGTGATCTATGAATCGCTGTGGGCTGCCATTACACAATTCCAACTGATTAATATCACAGAGAGCAGGTTGAATATCATACTGTAGTAGCAAAAGCAATTCTGCACAGTAGGCCTTATCCAAAACAGTTTAGTGTGAAGGAAAAGAAGGCTTGTAGTATGGTGTGATTAAGCACATTCATTTTACATAATATTTGAATATACTGTATGTACTATTGTCTGTCTTGTCTTACTGCTGTATATGTTGGTGAATGTAAAGCTGCCCACTATGTTTGAAGCAAATTCCACCAACCCGTTTGTGCGGGGACTGTCATTGACTTGGCATGGGTGCAAATAAGCGTAGCCAAAGGGCCGATGTAAGCACGACACAGCATCTGACCTCAACATTTGTTGACATTTACTATGCCATGGTCCATCAACTCGTATTCTCTTACCGAAACAGTGGTATCCCTGTAAAATAAATACTCCAGAATAGTATGTCACCTCTTATTATATGGAATATAAATTAAAGGTACTGTTAAAGGCAAGATTTTTGAAGAAGCAGTTTGAAGATCATGTGAAGATCAAGAATGTGGTTGTTAACAAAAATGTACGATGAACTGATTGAATCTACACACACACACACACACACACACACACACCGTTATAGCAAGGTAACACAACATCACGTCAACAATGCCCTTTTTTTGTTGCCCCTTGTGTGTGGGGATTGGGTACATCTGGATTCGAATAATTTTTAGAAGAATTACAACATTTCTTTTCAAGTGATTGCATACTGTAGGTAGCAGGATGTTATCCGCTGCAGCCGTCTCAAAGAAATTGTTCCTCGGTTCCCCTCCTATTCTTCCGGAGCAAACAAGGCTCAGGTCTTAGGCATTCTGGAGCTGCAAAAATGACGGTGAAATGAGAGGAGGATGCTTTATAACAATGATAAATGTGGGGCTCGCCGCGTAATGAGAGGCAGGTAGCATTGTAAGGATGGGGAGGGAATGAAAATCCAGGTTCTGGAAATGATTCCCTCACAGCATAAGGCTCTTCAAATGAATACAGATCAGGCTCTGAAACGGTTGTGACAGGTGTCTAGACCAACAAGATGTGTCAACTGTCTACCCCGTGTGCCAACCGATACACAGTATAAACCTCTATTAAACACGTCAGTTTGACAAATGACAATTCAATGGTATGTTTTCGTGTGAATATCTCGAATGAGGTTGTTAACAGAAATGTACTATGAACTGATTGAATCTAATCCTGCATTATTACATGTCGGTCTTACCTGATGTGCCATATGGGCTTAATGATGCTCAGGTGGGGGTTATTACATGAAGTATACACTATAGACCTGTGTTAAAAATGTTTTAGATATATTTGTGCATGGCTGAGTGATAACTCGTACCCCGCCGCTCTCTCTCCCTCTGCTCGAAAGCAGCAGCACCTGTTCAAGGAAATATTTTGTTGTTGTTATTTTCAATTAGGCTATATATATATATATTTATTACCAATACCTCACTGACCTTCTCTGTCAAGTTAACACACCCCTTCCCGGAACCTGCGGTCCCTAGACATGGGCCTACTCTCCACCCCCCGCACCAACCTACGGACCTTCGGGGGCAGAGCTTTCAGTGTGGCAGCTCCCACCCTCTGGAACTCTCTCCCCACAGCGATCCGCAATGCCCCCCTACCCTGGACACCTTTAAATCAGCACACAAACCCACCTGTTCTCTAAGGCCTTTGGCCTCTAGTCTAGTTTTGTCACTCTCGTTGTCTTTGTTTTTTTTTGCTTTGGCACTCTGTTCTGTCTGTCTATGAAATCTGTAAAGCGTCCTTGGGTCTGAGAAAGTTATTATTATTATTATTATTATTATTAAAGATTAAGATTTAAGACTCAAAGTTACAAGACCATGTTTGAAATGGTTTCTTATTTATTGGATTATTTTGCACATTTTGAAGATACTGGAATGTTTGAGTGGACTCAGGAGGGATGACGCACCATGGTACTCTATTCAAGCGTGATTCAATAAAGATTCAGCAAATCACATGAGGCCATAGGCCCATAATTAGATGTCGAACCGAGTCGACTGAGGACGAAGGAGCTTGCTCTAAAACGCGTCAACAATAAAATGTATTAGTTGTCATCAGGACCTCTTTTCTATGTATAACTATAATAACCATGGTATTGAGTATCTTGAAGTGTGATGATACTGTTTGTTGGTTGTTTTGAGGAATTCTTCATTTAGGAAGTACTCGAGTAGTGGTCAGGATTCAGAGAAACATTTCAACATTTGAAAAAAACGTTGTTACTGGAGACCATTGCATCAATGTTGAGTCTTTTGAGAACATCTGTGCTCGTTCTTACATCGCTCAAAACCAAGGGAAGCAAAAAGGCTTCGTCGTCGCTTGAATGGTAAATATCTGTCAAGACATTTTATGTCACGCGAGACAGCCAGGCTCTGCCCAGGAGCTAGATACTTTCCACTCTCCCAGATAGTGTAGGAACCTCTTATTTCTGCTTTACAGCAGATCCCTCGTCACTCAAGCATTAAAGGCCATATTTCAAAGCCAAAATCTCTAACTCACACACCCCCAAAAGACTCAACCCTCAATGCATTTCATATCTACACTATTTTAAAAAAAGTAGAGGAGAAAAGTATGTCAGACTGAAATATGTTCCATGTACCTTTAGTAAAAATGCTGTCTTGTATGCAGCGGGTATGAACAGAGCAAACCAATCATATGATAGGGTTATTACTATGATCTGAAGGTCACGTTTGAAGTGACATTGTACTCCGCATTGTCAAAGGAAGGTGGAATAACAAGAAAAGGAAGGGTCTGAGATCGGCAGACTTGTTTGCTGTGAACAAAAGGTCACTGAGTTGTTTATTAGATGTCTGCCCTTGAGGTCATCCACACAGATAGAATTTTCCGGAGCATTTACCGATGGATTGATTTATACACCTATGTATCTATATCTCAGACCGGCAGACTCCTCTAATCTCTCGGACCTTATCGAAAAATTCAGTTTAGGTTTGATGAGAAAAAGTGCAATATGCTGTAAGCTAGGTTCTTTGGCTTCGCTATCCAACACCCAAATATAGAATTGTATTGTTTATAATGCCATACAGTACAAGCTTACATATTTTTGTCAAGAGATATTAACCAAATCAATCTTGGTACCTACCAATAATTGTTGTTATTGAACACATTTCTCATATAGGAAAACTGCCAATGTTTTATAATTTCTGTCGTCATGATTGAGATTAGTAGGGATTCATGCAATCAAATGTACACACACCAAACTATACAATGAGAAAATGTGCCTTGCTTACCCGTGAGTGACTACACTCACGACATTGGCTCCCTGTCTCATTCAGGGTTGACTACAAAGTCCTGCTTCTCACCCAGAAATGCATCAACGGACACGCACCTCCCTATCTGCAACTCATCACTGCACAAACCTCCACCCGCACCCTCAGGTCTTCAAACAGTTTGCTCCTCCAGGTCCCCAATACCAGGCTCCAGGCACCATGGGTGCCGCGCCTGTGGAACAGCCTTCCTAGCCAGCTAAGGGCAGTACAGAGCTTGGACTCTTTTAAGACAGGCCTAAAAACCTTTTTATTCAAAAAAGCCTTTGACTGTTGAACCTGTGTTCAGTCTTGTGATTTATTTTGTGTTTTTACTTTGTTTTTAACTTATTATGTTTTAAAGCTGGGTTTTCTTTTCTTCTTTTTTTTTTACTCTGTAGCACTCTGAGATTCTTTTGAATGACAAGTGCAATACAAATAAAATGCAGTATTAATATTATTATTACTTATAACATGTAATGAATATCACCTATTCTGTGGTAGTTTAATTAGTCTGGTTTATTGAATCACCTTGAGGAAATGTGTCTTGCATCAGTTGTCAAAAAAGCCAACGGGTTTCACCACGAACAGTTAGATAGGACCCAGTTAATAACCAGACTGAGCTGGCATGGAGCTGGGCCAATGCCATTTTCTCTCTGCACAGCGTTGGCCCACATACTGTTTCAACAGTCGGCCCAGTGTCCAAATAAAACATGGTCCAGACGCGGTGTCCAACTCAGCGAGAACCAGCTGTTGACTCGCTGTTTTCATTGGCTATAATACTGTTATGCAACGTTCTGTTCTATATTTCTGATGCAAGGTAAGCTTTACTAAACAGGTATACAACCTAGCCAACTACAGTAACGTAGCTAATTAGATGCAGTGCAGTGCAATGCTGATGTGAGGTGTATGTGGTGCGGACTACAGACAGTTACAGACTACAAGCAGGAAGCTGTCAGCTTGGGTATGGATGCTGCATGACGTGACGAGCTAAATAACGTCTACGCTTGGTTCGACGGCAACAACACTGAGTCCCACATCAAGGCTCTCGCTGCTCGTGAGGACAATGTGCTAGCCATCGGCTGTGGTGGACGTGAGGATGGCTTTTAAGCGCGTCAACACTCGCAAAGCTGCCAGACCAGAAGGCATCCCTGGCCGTGTCCTCAGAGTATGCGCCGAACAGCTGTCAGATGTCTTTTTTACAGACATATTCAATCTATCCCTGTCACAGTCTATAATTCCCACCTGTTTCGAGGCGACCACTATCATCCCAATCCCCACAAAGAACAAGGTAACCTGCCTCAACAAATCATCCTGAGTTGCTTCAAGAAGCTGGTTAAGTCACACATAAAGCTCATCATTACCTGCCACTTTGGACCCTCTTCAGTTTGCATACCGCCCCCAATAGACCCACAGATGACACCATCGCCTACACCCTGCTCACCTCCCTATCGCACCTGGAGAAGAGGGACGCCTATGGGAGAATAGGCTAGGTGCACGATCTCCACTACTTCCTGAAAGGCACCTTGCATGAAGATATCCTGTCTCACTCTATTGGTTTAATTGATTAATCAGCTGTGCACTGTGTGTTCCAACAGTTTACCGCACAGCTGATTAATCAATTAAACCAATAGAGTGAGACAGGATATGTTCATGCAAGGTGCCTTTCAGGAAGTAGTGGAGATCGTGCACCTAGCCTATTCTGTTCACTACAGCAGTTCGACTACAGCTCAGCATTCAACACTATGGACCTATCGCTAAGAAAACTCGGACAAACAAACAACGCTTCACTGACAGTGACTGACTGACCGACCATGACTGAATGACAGTTCAAATTTCTGATTTACGACAACAAGTAATAGACATGTTATTTAAAGATGACAAGAATATTTAGTCTAGAAGCTTTTCACCATCAGATATTAGCGAATTGTTTGTCCTTGTTTTCTGCCTGTAGTGACTTTTGCTGTGATATGATTGGACAAATTGGACAATTTCTATCGGTTGTTAAGTCGTGACGTGTTTCCGGGTCCAACGTTGGCTGAGGCGCTCTCTTCGAAATGCCGCGGTAATAATAATAATTCATTATATTTGTATGGCGCTTTTCCGAGGCTCAAAGACGCTGACAATATGGGAAAAAACAGGAAAGTGCTGCTGTGTCCCTTGTTGTATAAATAGACCCGAGTCTAAAAAACGATTGAACTGTCATTCTACCGCTTTAGTACACTGGTACTCTGGTGCGGGGAATTTTTTATTTGGACCCGGAAATTGCTAAACGTCCCCTCCAAGCTTGTCACTGAACTCAGGGACCTAGGTCTCAACACCTCCCTGTGTAATTGGATCCTGGACTTCCTGACGGGTAGACCCCAGTTGGTGAAGGTAGGCAGCATCACCTCATCCACTTTGACTCTCAACACAGGGGGCCCCCAGGGCCGTGTGCCACACCCACACCCCCTGGATTTATGTAGCCATGTGCGTGTGGACCTTGGGATGGGCTTGGGGTGACTGTATTAAGTTATAGCCAGCACAGGAGGCTGACACCTGAGTATAGTAGCATGATGCTCAAATGAACAAAAATCACTCAAAGTAATGTCGCTGCCGGCTAAAGCAGCTGTGGGGTAATAATAATAATAATAATAATAATAATACATTAGACTTATATAGCGCTTTTCTAGACACTCAAAGACGTTTTACAAACTGAAAGGATCGAGTAGTAATAATAAAAAGAAACAAAAACTAAATAAAAGAAAGTATAGGGGTCTAATTAAGGTAGTGCTGGGGACACATGGGAAGGGGAGGGGGAGAGGGTTAACTGGTGAAGACAAGCTTGAAGAGGTGGGTTTGTTTAAATGTTGGCAGGGTGTTGGCCTGTCTGATGTGGTTGGGGAGGGTGTTCAAGAGGGACGGGGCTGCGGTATATGTATAGTTGCAGTCCCCAGTAAGGGTCGTAAAAATGGCCCAGTACATCACAGGCAACAAGACGTGCTGCCATCTTGATTAAACGTTGTGTTCTTTGCTGTTGCTGAATCATGCAAACTACATGTAACTAAGTAAGTGAATCAACTATATAACAGTCATCTTAAGTAGAAACTATGTGCCATCGACAGTCACAGTCCCAGAAAGAACACATAACGTATTTCACGTTCTGGTAATGTGAGTATAGTTGCAGTCCCCAGTAAGGCTCTTCAGAGGGTCGTAAACATGGCCCAGTACATCACAGGCAACGAGACGTGCTGCCATCTTGTTTAAACGTTGTGTTCGTTGCGGGTGCTGAATCATACATGCAAAATAATGTGCTTAGGTTATCTTTTATAGCCTGTATCTGCTCACTGTTTGTTGCTTGTTTGTTGTTATTTTATGTTGTATATTCTATGTTTTTATACTGTATGTGGTGTCTTTTTTAATTAAGTGCTGTTTTTCTTGGCCAGGGCTCATTTGATAAAGAGGCTACTGTCTCAATATGACTACCCTGGTTAAATAAAGGATTAATAATACAAATAATAACAGTATTGCTTCCTTGCACACAAGCTCACACAAGTCTCAAACCTGTGTGCTTGATATTGCAAACACACATGACCACTTACCGAGACACCAGATGTAAACCAGCTACTCCACCAAAAATAACTGTTTTGGAAATACAGAGGATGCGGATTTGAGTCTTGTGAGCTTGAGAGCAAGAAAGCAATACTGTTTGGCGCAATGTGTTGCCTGTTATATCAATCCGTTCCAGAAAGCAATTAAGCTTGTTACCAATTAGCTTGTTGGACTTTTTGTTGTGTTACAATGTATTAAAATACATTTAATAGATTTGCTTTGGTCACTGGTTGACTGGTCTACACAAAATACAATTTTTGAAATTATAATATTAAAATATTTGCACATTCATTAAAAATGAACAGCTTAAATGTCTTGAGTCAATACATATTCACCCCCTTTGGTATGACTCCTAAAATGTGTTCAAATACATTATTCTATGACGATCAACAGCCACCACTGCGGTGTCAGAAATAACATCTCTACACAAAAAGGCCAACAGATTTGGATTAATTTACCTAAAATGTCTCTCTGTCGTAGCCCATAGTTATTTTCTTTTATTTAAAAATGAATCCAAATCAGAGTGTACTATTTACTATTCATTATCCATGTTGTTTGTGCTGTAAGAAGTACACTTCAACACCTCAGCTGTGTGCTGGTATTCATGACATCACTGACAAAACGGCCCGCGAGTTGGGCACGGTTCCCTGAAAGCCCTCCTCATGTTGACTGAAACATCTGCAAACTGGAAGATAAAAGACAAAACCGTCAGCGTCAGGCGATCCGAACTCTCCACATGAGGCTGAGCATTTGCGCCAGGCTCAGATGAGCTCTTACTCTCGGCCCGTATCCACCAGAAATTAGAGACCAGCTTTAATCCACTTCAAGCTAAATTGCACGCTGTGTCAACTCAATTCAGACCTGTGTTGGCCGTATTGAGACTATAGTCAAGTGAGATGTAAACGGAGGAAAGGTCCCTAAACAGCGGGAGAGATGATCTCATTGGTGTGAATTTGGTATATGGTTCTTTTTGATAAAATAATATGTACTTATTGTATTGTATTTATTATAATGATATGATACTTTGTTCCAAGTGGTACAATTATTTTGAGCTGATTTTCACGCTTTTAATCATCAAAGGTTGTTGGACCTTATATAGTACTGCAGCTACACTACTAACTAGGTAGTAGTGCATGGCATTGCAATATTTGGGTTTGGCTAGCGAGTGTGTCGTTGATTTTCAACAACAGTGAAATGTATTTACATTTTTCTGAATAAAAGTCGGCGACTTGTTCCCGCTTTCCCCAGCTGCCGTCACATATACAGATACTATCTGATGCCTGTGATGTGTTTCAATGCTATACTGATGAATGTAAAATAACATATTTGAATGAATATTTGTATTTCCTGGTCAAATATTATGAAGGGCAAAAAAACATTATTTCTACATCATTTGTATAGCATTTTCTTTATATAGACAAATGTCACAAAATGCTTCACAACAAAAGCAATACTAAACAATATGAACAGTAAATCCATATTTATCAAACCATAGACCCCCAAAAAGCAAGCCGAGGAAAAGAGACTCCACAGAGGGGAGAGGAATGTAGGGCACCGTGGCGGGGAAACACTCCCTGGGAGGAAGCAACCTTGAGAGGAACCAGACTCCATGGGGGACCCGTCCTCCTCTGGCTGATCGTGTGCTGAACAGAACTCATGTACAATGTGTGACATCTGGTGTGGTGCCAAGAGCTCAGGGGTTCATAGTGAAGGGCAGCTTCAGTGGGGTCGGCGAGGACCAGGATATAGAGGAGATTCAGTCTGGAAGAATTCAGCTACTAGAGTCTAGTTTTGACGGGCTCAGAGCTAGGGTCTGTTAACACTAGAACAGCCGTCTCTGGGGTCAAATGACCATAGTCTTTACAATGGAAAGCTGCTATTTACACACAACGGCCACTAGTTGGCCGCTTGTAAATTGGCCTTCTTCCTACACAGAAAAACCGCAAAATAGCTTTACACTAGCTTATCCTGATGTGATTTTGAAAATGTAAGGATACTGGGTGGTAGAACGCACATATCTAGGAGAAGTCATGAAAGGAGGGTCCTGAAATGTTATCGAGTGCAAAGATATAACATTTTCCTTTACTCACAGGGGTCAGATAACCCCTCATGGCTGTTCTAGTGTTAAGGCGTCAAATAGAATAATCTGATTGCAATTGTATTAACAGATCTGTCCACATCATGATGGGTGGACACATAATAAGCTACTATATACAGTACAAGGGAATAACATATTGCTATTCATCTGAAATCCCTTATTTTTTTTTTTTGATTGAGAATGTTTATTTTGGTCCCCTATGCAATTCACAATACAGATATTAAAAAAAAATGTACACAGTCACAATTCATAACACCAGGACCAAAAAGGTGTAGGCTGAAGCCGTGGCTTATTGCGCCTACCCTTGTTACATGTATGCATGTCCCCCCCATGAATGCATCATCAAAACATTGAAACTTTTATAAACAAAATGTCGCTTACGCATGTCAACATGTTAAACATTCTCAATCAAAAAATCCCTTCTAGAAGTGTAAGACAGTCTAACAAGAGTAATAATGGAACATTATTATCTATGTTAAATAAAACATTACATATACATGTTTATGTACAGTATATTATAATATATTTCCTAAAACATCCCATATAATGGCCAATTACAGTAGACTATAACCTCCTCTAAATTCATTTTATTTATCCCGTTGGATATACAGCACTGCATAACTAGATCTTCTATTTCCTTCACCACTCTTTCAGTTTCTGGCTGAACAACAAAGTACTCTCCGAGCTCATCCTTGAAAACTCAAGCCTCTCTCGCTCTGCTGCCTATGGGTGGGAGAGCTGAACTAAGAGCTGACTGTATATTCTAATCCGTCTGGGCAAGGCAGACTCGCCACCTCCGTCTGTCTGTTGACCCTTATCCCCCAATCCTCCTGGAATTGTCAATTTGCACACAAAAAAATGTTTAAAAAAATGCACCACTGCTGAAGGGATTGTGGGTAATGCTGATGTCAGCAGACAGCACAAAGGAACGAGCAATACTGACGTTCAGGGCCTTGTGTTTATTCTGCCTGGCCTCAAAGATGAGGATGAAGGGGTTGTATTCAGTCAACCTCCATGTTCCGGTGCCTAACGATGCAAGAATACTGTACGATACATTTTTGTTGCAAAAGGTCACAAGTGAGATAGCTTTTTTCCGCAGTGAGGTCTTTTGAGTGTATTCTTCCTTAACAATAGAAGCATCCAGGTAGGCTATACCGGACAAAGTCTTCTGGATTCTAAGCTGTGGTTTTCTGTGGTTTTCTAAAGTGTTATTGTTCTCACTTGGAAGTGACAGATAGGGGGTAGGACATGATAAGCTTAGGCTTCATCCTACTCCCTTTCGAACAGTGATACCTGTACTTTTCGTTATTAGTTATTAGTTTTTTATTTTTTAAATCATGTTCGAAATAAAGATTCATTCATTCAGTCATTCATTCATTCATTCATTCACAAGTATCGGGTTCCTGCTGCTGAGTGGTTGGTGTATCAAGTTGCTGAACAAAATGATACTGGAATGGCAATCATTTCACAGTAATACAACTGATACATAATTCAGGGAATATTAATTTCATTGTTTTCGTTCGTTTCTGTATGGGAAAACACATGGCTACACCTAATATGGTATTGGTTTGGTATTGTGTGAGATTACAGAGCCCTGTATCGGTTTCAATAATAACATCACCCCAACGCATTCACTCCAATTATACAACTGCCTAATAAATCTCACTCAATCAGACAACTCTGATGCTTGATACAAGGAATTACAACCGCCTCAGATGAATGTATCATTTCCAAACATTGATGAAATCAAATAACTGAAGATACAGGTCTGTCGTTCATTCAATTGTCTGGATAGTCCCACATGATTTGAAGCCTTTTATCAACGTTTTATCTAGGCCACAATGAGCTGGGATTCAACCAGGGCCTAGCTAGTCATTTTAGGGTGGATTTCGTCATCTAGATAGACATTTAGCTGGAGAAAATGTCAGCAGACACTTCATGAAAGCCTGTGATATCCAAAGAGGGTCTTATGTTTCATCAATTAGGAGGAGCGGGAAGTATGGGAGAGGTTGACCTCCTTTCATCTCCCCATGCATAATTACTGTGAACTGAGAACATAATTAACTTTGACTGATTACCATGATGAATATGGAGATCAGAATACCATTGTTATTGCACTGTAAAATAAACAAGATACTGCACACCCCAGTTCTTAATTGTCGGGATACTGTGATTCTATTTCAGACTGCAATCTCAAATAATTTACTATTATTATACCCCCATTAGTTGATTAAGGATCGTATGCAACATTTTAACATTGTATCTTGATCTCCGTTTTGAGAGTGCAAGGATGTGGATGTATGGTGGTTGATGCCATGCATTCAAGTTTGAGGGAGGACAGTTTATTTTGGGGGGGTGAATGAAGTAATTAAATGACGGTCGTTTATTTTCCATTCACCCAGCTCAATCTAACATCGATAATTTAAGACTATTACTCTCTAGACCATCTTGCACACGCTTGCCTGCAGCTTATCACCCACACCGTTCACTTTGATAGCAGCCATGTGCATCATTACTTTGCTTAAACATTTATTTCTCGCATTCAACCTCCATGCATTCTCCTCCTCCCATTTCCCCTTTGCCAAGGACTTTAATCTCTGAACACATAACTGCTGCCTATGGCCAGGGCTAAAAAAAAAAAAAACACTCCAAGCCAAACTTTCATACCATAGTAAGTGAAAAGTGAACTAAGATGAACAAAAGTACTTATTACCTCTCTCTCTCTCTCTCTCTCTCTCTCTCTCTCTCTCTCTCTCTCTCTCTCTCTCTCTCTCTCTCTCTTCTCCTTAAAAGAACAATAAAAAAATCTGTGTGAAGAAAAATGTGTTTAAAATGGTTGAACCTCCCCTGATTTAGATGGAAATAAAGAAGTCTCTTTTGTTGTTTAGTCAGGTGATGTTTGTTGGTCGGTAAAGGTCCCTAAGGAGGGAGGCAAACACCAAAACAGGGAGGGTCCAAATAACATAATGTTTAATTGCATTATCCCAAAAAGTAATTATAGCAAAAGTTAAACTGAAAACACTACAACAAAAGTTTAAAGGTAGACTCAGCGATATGACATCACAGCAACGTTTCCCAAAAGATATTTGGAGTAAGTAAAGATGTGAACAACGGTAGGCACATGATAGATATCGGCATATGCACACTGTGCAAAATAGCTTTATACTAGCTTATCCTGATGTGATTTTGAAAATGTAAGGATACTGGGTGGTAGAACACACATACTGTATCTAGGAAAAGTGATGAAAGGAGGGTGCTGAAATTTGATGGAGTGCAAAGATATAACATTTTTGTTTTACTCACAGGGTCAAAATGACCCCACCCATGGCTGTTCTAGTGCTCAAGTGCTCTCTCTGTCTTTTGCTTCCTCTCCTTCTCTCAAACAGGCTGAGTCACTGAGGGGGCAGGAGTGATGATTAATGAATGAATGAATGAATGATGAATGAATGAATGAATGGTCTTTATTGTCATTGATATAGTACAGGTACCAAACAACGAAATTTGGGAGGGGGGGCTCCCCTGGTGCTAGGAAAAAAAAAAACTAAAAACAAGAAGGGAAAAGAGCTGGTTTACATAAATAAAGGCTATGTACACTATCCACTACTATACTATACAAATAAAACACTGTGCTGTACTCTATGCTATGCTATACCTATTCTAACATTCTAACATAAGCCACACTCATACAAAGTCACATCAGAATTCCTGTAGGATGCACAGATGCTACCGTGTCCCAAATCACACACACTGCGACACTATGTATTACTCAATTCACGGAAACAGTAAACCCTGCACTTTTTCTCCCTTACCTCAGAGGAACATAGTCATATTATATAATTAATTAATATCCAGAGTATGCGTCGTAGCTTGTTGCCTCAGGTGTTGAACTTGACAGTTTTCTTTTCTGATGAGATGTTTTAACACGTCATTTAAACATCACGTACTGACACATGGACCGTGTAAAAATGGTACGTGATATTTCTTATCTCTTTTTAATGTGTCAAAAGGCTTTTTTCCCCCTGGGGCTTCCTACTGTCGGTGCACTGAGATCATATTTTTAGTTGCCTAACTTGAATCTGAATTTCACACAGTAAGTCAATCAGGAACACAAATGATCTAAATGTTCCTACATTATTGGTGTGGGGAACATGGCGCGTTCTGGCCTGCAGAGGGAGCTAGACTGCCATTGGAGGGGAATGATGGGCTGATTACGGACAGGTGTCAGTGATCAGACTCATTGAATGATGGGCTGATTACGGACAGGTGTCAGTGATCAGACTCATTGTCCCACTGGTCTATTTAACCTGTGTGTGTTTGTTCCCTCGGGAGATGAGTAGGGCAGGAAGTACCTGCCGCACGGAGACACGGAGAGACCGAGAGAGAGAGCCGTGGCGAGGACGCACGAGACCCCGAAAGGGGGTGAGGTGCAGGGAGCCGGACGGACGGAGCGGGTCCCGAAAGGGAGGACTAGCGGGGCGAGAGCGAGGGCTCAGCCAGGAGCGGACTAGCGGGGCGAGAGCGAGGGCTCAGCCAGGAGCGGAATATCGGGGCGAGAGCGAGGGCTCTGCCAGCAGCGGACGGAGCGGGTCCCGAAAGGGAGGACTAGCGGGGCGGGAGCGAGGGCTCCGCCGGGAGCGGAATAGCGGGGCGGGAGCGAGGGCTCCGCCGGACGGAGCGGGTCCCGAAAGGGAGAGACAGCGGGAGTGGGGAAAAGACTCGCTCAGCACGTCAGTGACGGTGCTGAGCCGTGCTGGACTAAATAAAACTATTATTCTGCACCATTCCTCTGTGTCAACCTCCCTCTGTGCCTAGAAACTGCTACAATTGGTAATGAAAAAGTTGTTTTATTGATGTATTATTTCTGCAGTAAGATATCAACTTCTGCATTGTAACACTACAGTTCACGACCAATCCTCTTACTAGAACACATACATGGAAATACAATATGCACATGAAGATGAAATGCTGTGCAGGATTACTTGTTGAGGACCTACAGTATACTGTACCACCATCCTGCATTTGGTGCCGATTCTTAAATACACACCCACTCACTCATAATAGGGTGAGTGAATAGGGTGAATACATTAGACTTATATAGCGCTTTTCTAGACACTCAAAGACGCTTTACAAACGGAAAAGATCGAGTAGTAATAATACAATAGAAAATAAAAAATAAAAATAAAAATAAAGCATAGGGGCCTAATTAAGATAGTGCTGGGGACACATGGGAAGGGGAGGGGGAGAGGGTTAACTGGTGAAGGCAAGCTTGAAGAGGTGGGTTTTGAGGGCCTGTTTAAATGTTGGCAGGGTGTTGGCCTGTCTGATGTGGTTGGGGAGGGCGTTCCAGAGGGACGGGGCTCCGGCTGAAAAGGCCCTATCACCCCAGGTCCGGAGCTTGGTCCTGGTGGTCTTGAGGGTGGTTTGGTCGTCAAACCTGAGGCGACGGGAGGGGGTGTGGAGGGGGACGAGGTCGGCAAGGTAGGAGGGGGCCAGATTGTTGATGGCTTAATCTTCTACATTCTACACTCATGCACATACGTATGCACACACATACCACACCCTACACTTTTTTCATCATGTTATGTTGGTTATGGTTGATATGGGTGAACAGATCTTTTCCCAGGCTTGATATATGACATACTGTATGTAATATTCAAACTGCTGAAAAGGTACCGAAATCACCAGACAAGTTGTACACGTAGAATACTACTAATACTACTATAGATAAAATGACATTCAGGGCTTTTCTCCATTTGTGGATGGAATTGTTGCATAGAGCACCTTTAACATCAACATCCCTTTCACTCTCAAACTTCAGAAAACATTCCGGGTACATTTAGTTTAGCAAGTGATTCATTTTAATGATCAACTCAGAATACAAGCCAATTAAAACAAAGAGAGTGCACTGCATTCAAACGAACATTAAGGACCGTTCTCAGAAATGATCTGCATGTAATAGAGATTAAATGGATTACCATGGGATACAGATTAGACCTTGATGAGGATTGTTAGCGTCTAATGAAACACTCTTCTTGAATCTCAGTACACAGAATGTCCCCTAATAACTCATACCACAGGGACAAAAACTAACTGCTATGCCGCATTTAAGCCCATTAAGAAGTGAAATTCGTCCATTTTGATCACTGCACCTATTTAAACTGGAGTGGAATAACATCCATTCTGTAAGCATAAAGATATAATGGTACAATCAAACAATATTTAATGGGATACAGGATATACGTTTGAGTATTCCAAAGAGCAGATAGTGATCAATGGAACGCGATGGAAAGAAAAAAAAGGACAGCATCCAAAAATGCTATATTTGGAAACTCTGGCTCTATGTTTATCAGATGGTTGTTAGTGAATATGATGTACACGATGATAACCCATTGTTTATATGTTCAAAGCCTTCAGCAATGACATGAGTTAGTACCGTAACACAACAACATTTTGAAAATATGGATCAGGAGTGATTAAGTCTAAGTGACACTGACGTCACTGTTCCGGCACAACAGAACGTGACCCAGTTGGTATCCACTGTCTGCAGGGTCAGATATCAATCTAATCTGTACGTGTGATGGTCTAAAAACTTCCTTTGGGAGATTTAGATCACTTAGTCATCTTCACAGATGGGAAACTATTCGGTCTATTTCGTATGCACAGCATCTAGGGCTAAGTAAGATGAATTTCTATCGAGTGGCCTTTTGAAAGGCATGGCAGACATGTTTTTTTGCATCTCAATCCCGGAGACACTGAGAACATCAGACCGACATCAAAGGAGGGTGTTTGTTTTTTTCTGGTCACTTGCAGTTATTTGATCTATTTAAGATTTTAAATCTAAATTGCCCCAAACTGTATGTGATTATAATTTGTTTAATTTCTGCCTGTAGGTCAACATCACATGCAGTGCAACAAAAAAATAAAGGAAAATTATATTACCAAACAAAAATAAATGATATAAATAAGAATTTGAAAAAAGAGAAAGAAAGATTCGAAAAAAGAATGTCATTAGCTTGAACGACATTATGGGCAGAAACCTAATTTCATCTCCATCCTTCATTGAATTTGATGGATCATTTATAACAAAGCCTTTCGAGATATATATATATATATAGCCAACCATTTCGATTATTATTTCATTGGTAAAGTGGACAAACTGAGACATGAAATAACAACATTGAACAGTGATAATATTCTTGTATACAATACCTTTAATTATTAAAGAGAACCGATTTGAGTTTGGTCAGGTTAGGGAGAGGTGGAAAATCTATTGTTAGCCATCAATATTGTTAAACCACCATGTATAGATAACCTAGAAGTGTTGAGAATGATTGAGAATGGTATTGCCATCTCTAAATTTGCCATGTATGTTTAAATCATTTCATTGCAGCCTTTGATGTTTGAGTTATTAGAAACATATGTTTGGAATGAATATTTGATTCCATTTTTGGAACACTGCTGTTCTCGACGTACTCCAACTTCCTAGGTGCAGAAACTGAAAAATGACCACCGCAAAAACAATAATTCTGATACCTGTTCCTAAAAAAATAAATGAATCTATTAATCATTTGTAACTCAAAAAAGTCCCATAGGTTAACTTGCTTTAAGACGAACATTACCGAAAATAGAACTTATAGAATCTTACAGGAAGTTCAAGGCCAAAACTCAACTTAAGAACCCTTAAAGGGAACCCTGGTTATTATGACATGTAGGCCTTAATACGCTCTAATTGCCATCTCCTACTAAAATATGTTGGTAGAAAGACATTAAATATGTTCATTATGTTAAAAGTCCTTAGAGAAGCACATGCACGCACACACACAATACACACTGATACAGGGATACAGTATGTATAGAAAGGACAGGGATAGACTTCCTATGGGGTTGCAATGTACATTCAGAGCCACATCCCTGTTAAACCCAGAAGGGACCTCATGTCATGTAATATTGAAATGCTATGGTTACAGGTTCATTTACCCCACCCCAAACCTATTTTGTTGGGATGTTGTTATAGACCGCCAAGCTTTACTGTGCTTCTACCCCAGGGCCGTCCAGGCCCTGAACACAGCAAAGACCTAAGTTCTGGGCCCTGGACAGTCTGGACGGATTGTATGGCAGCTGCTGGACTGAAAAAATCAGGTGTAGTGCTGAGGCACAAACATGTACATTTCAAGCCTGCAAACTGTGACACTTTAAATAACGTGAAAAAATACTATTGTGCAATATGACAACCCTAGTTGACTATCTGTACAGTATAGTACAGTGGATTGTGTACATAGCCTTTATTTATGTAAACCAGCTCCTTCCCTTCTTGTGATTTTTTTTTCCATTTTTTTTTCTAATTTTTTTTTTTTTTTTTTCTAACACCAGGGGAGCCACCCCTCCTAAATTTCGTTGTTTGGTACCTGTACTGTAGCAATGACAATAAAGTCCATTCATTCATTCATTCATTCATCTAGCAGTCAATATCTTGATAATCTGTGTGAAAGTGTGAAATGCTTGATCATGCATGCGATGAAAATAGAGAAATCTATGTCCTGGGAGACTTACACTTTCTTGCATCAAGCTGTCCTGTGAAAAAGAACATTCTTACCATAACAAGTGCCTGTAATCTGGTTCAGGTTATTAACCAACCTACCAGAGTGTAAACTAACAAAACAGCCACTGTGTAATCCACATGCATTGATCACAGTTACACCAACACTGTTGAACTCTGCTCTAAAACTGTATCTGTTCCCATTGGTTCTAGTGATCATATTTTAGTAGCATATCTAAGAAGACTAAAGTTCCAAAAGCTGGACCAAAAAGTCTACATAAAGGATCATAAAAGGGTTTCTGTACTGATTCATACATGGATGATATTAGAAATATCTGCTGGTCTAATGTCAATAAACAAACAGACCCAGATACTGCACTCAACAATTTCAATGAACAGCTGTTTGTCACTGAGGAGAGAAAATCTATGACCAGATGCTGGTTCTCTGCAGATTCCCCTGGTTCTCCTCCTGCTCCTGTGCCATCGGTGCTGCCACCTAAGCAGTGATGCCGGTAACGCGTTACTAAGTAACGTGTTACTCTAATCTGAATACTTTTCCCAGTAACGAGTATTCTAACGCGATACTATTTCCAAATCAGTAATCGGATTAAAGTTACTTATTCAAGTGGCTGTGCGTTACTATTGCGTTACTACCTCATAACTTAGGCTAAATGCAGTATTTCTTTGTAATGTTCGATAGTAAACAAACATTTCTCGCATCTTGGGGAGTGACGTCAGTGCCCACGTTTTCAACACGAGGTTACTATGGAAGGCCATGCCCGCAAAAAACGGCTCTCGACTATCGCGAGATTGCAGCAGAATCGCTCACGTGTATCACCACGCTGATTGCACAGTGTAAACAGAAGCGTAGCCTACACAATGGAGCGAGAACAGAGATATGCGTTAAATAGCTGGAAATATAAGGATTATTTTGAGTTTGTGTCAGCAAAGGATGACAAGAACATAAATGTTGATTATTGATAAACTCAGACTCACCCAGTTTAGGATTAGGATTATATTAGGATCATATCTGAATGGTCAGGGTAGGTTTTAGGTTTTGTGAAACCACTCCTTGCTAGTTACTGTTAAATAAAGATTATATTTATTTTATTGTTTAAAAACAAGTATTTATGTTGGGTGAGGCAAAGAAAGACTCTTTATTTTGTTGTTTTAAGTTATTGTTTAAAGTTTAATTATGTAATTTAAGTTACTGTTAAAATAAAGTGAGTTTTGGCAAAACCAGTTTTCATTTTTATGTTGCGGGGGGGGGGGGGGGGGTCGGGTGCCTAGGCAGCTGCCAATAGTAACTAAAAAAGTAACTAGTAATCTAACTTAGTTACTTTTAAAATCAAGTAATCAGTAAAGTAACTAGATTACTTTTTAAAGGAGTAATCAGTAATCAGTAATCAGAATACTTTTTCAAAGTAACTGTGGCAACACTGCACCTAAGTGGCATCAACCTCCGAGGTGTCTACTCTGATGGAGATTGATGGTCCTCAGCATCATTCGAACATTAACGTAGATGAAATTCTAAAGACAAAAGTCACACAAAGCGCTTTTTTACCTACTAAAAGAGCCGCCTCTTTACAAATGCTCAAGCTGCTGTTTTACACACAACGACCACCAGTTGGCCGCTTGTAAATTAGCCTGCTTCTGTCGTGTATTCCTATTGGTTATGAATCAAACAACAGCTAGTGAGTTTAAGATGATTTAATCCGAGTTACAAACAGATTTATACATACACGTGTTTAAGCTGGGGCCTGGTGACAAAAAAAGAGCCCGCTTCCTCCCTTCCTCGCTGGTTTTCCCTAGTTCCCTAGATCCCTGCCCTCTTATGCAAATACAGTCACAGGTCATAGCCTATCACCTTATCCAGATGGCCATGAGGGCCGTCCCCTGTGATGTCACCACGGCCCCAAGTCCGAGGGGCTGGTCAGATTACAAGAACCATTGCACAACACTAGAAAATAGGATATATATAGTAGAAAATATACGACACTTCCTAGACAGAAAAACGGCAACATAGCTTTATACTAGCTTATCCTGATGTGATTTCGAAAATGTAAGGATACTGGGTGGCAGAACGCACATATCTAGGAAAAGTCATGAAAGGAGGGTCTTGAAATTTGATCGAGTGCAAAGATATAACATTTTTCTTTACTTACAGGGGTCAAATGACCCCTCATGGCTGACAAAGTCTATGATGAAGTGGTTGGTTAAGCAGGTGGTTGACTGGGTATTGATAGCGTAGTGTAATTGATAGCGTAGCGTGACAGCACCCCATGACACCCCGATATTATTGTATACTCCCGGCAGGGAGCTATACTGTACAGAGCGGAGGCATCCAATTATGCTAAGCTTAAATGTATTACTATTTTCATTTTTAAATAAATGGTTAAAAAGGTTGTCTTGAATGAACTTACTCTCATAGCCAGTACAACCATGTCACAAATGTTGATGCTATGAAGGAGTGTAAACTTGGCTGCTTTTAAGACCCTTTTCCTTGAATATGTGATGATGGTGTTTGAAGTAGCTGCCCTGTCAACTGTGCTGTTGACTTGGAGTTGCCTGCCTGAACTAATGCTATGCCCCATGTATGCTGATGACTCCACATCATCGTTGATCAAAGGGTCTGTTCGAACCGATGCTGCCAAAAGACGAAGCCTCTTCTGGAGCCTCAGGGCCAAAACTCAGAGGCTAAGCTACATGCAGCTACTTCCCCCAGGTGATCAGGCTCATAAACAAGCCTACTGTAGACAATTTACTATTATCCCCAAGCACACCCCATGTATACAGACTACCTAACCGTAAGCACACTTTAAGTCACTTTAATCAATACTCATGACATTCTACTTGAACTTTTTTATTTTATTTTACTACTTGTACTGCGAATTGTGTCCTGTTTTATTTGTCTTCCCCAACTTGTCACTGTCTTGTCGTATTTTCACTTTATTCATCTTGGCTTATCTTACCTATTGCCAATGTCAGTGTCACGACCAGAGGTGGGACCCAGACTCCGACACGGGAGAACAGGTAAGAGTTCAATAATAAAGGCTTTATTTTGAGTACAAAGCTGATGGGGATGGGCAGGTGGATCGTCAGACAGGCGGAGGGTCAGGCAGGAAGAAGGGACAGCAGACAGACGGTGGGTCAGGCAGGAGGAATGGTTGGCAGGCAGTCAGACAGGCAGGTAGTCAGACAGGCAGGTAGTCAGACAGGCAGGGGGTCAGACAGGCAGGCAGGTAGTCAGACAGGTGCGAGGTCGGCAGGCAGGAAATCCTTCAACGGGGAACAGGGAGAACAAAGTTAGGCGAGGATAAATGGGTATCAAGCAGATGCGAGGGAACGAGCACTAGAACCAACCATGAATGGCTACGATCTGGCGTCGACTGGTAGTAGGTGCAGGGCTTAAGAAGGAGCAGTTATTGGTCGTAATTTTCTGCAGGTGGTGCCGCTAAGTGACTGCCAAGGATCAGGAGGTGGAGTCGTGACGGTCAGGAACAGAAGCCTAAGCATTTTACCCTCTTACACTTGTGTCGTAACAATAACATTTGAAACTTGAAACGCATCTCAAGTTTATTCAAGTCTATTTTTACCTCTGTCTGTCTGCTGCGTGTACAGAGACATCCAGATGACACACACACAACACAAGTTGAGTCTCCTCAAAGCCTCTCTCTAGTCTACTGCTTGACTGACAGCACACGTCTGTTACCAGGGTGGTGCGGTGCCGCAGTCCCAGTGCAACCCGACAGGACACAAGTGTTCTACTTACGCAACATTAAAAGCAATGGATGAAAACCCTGATGAGAAATCTGAATTCTGTTTTGCCAGGACTGTGCCCTATACACAATGATCTATACTGTATACCTGATGTCAGTAGCATTATCTTGTGTCACTATATCACAGAGAGAAAAACCTTCCACTAATTTTAGATTAGATTCAACTTTTATTGTCATTGCAGAGTACAAGTACCAGACAATGCTACTTACGTGACATGCCCAGTGTAGTTTAGCGTCCTCTAAAGCTTTTATTCTTATTATGTATTGGTATCTGATAATAATAATAATAATAATAATAATAATAATAATAACTTTATTTGTATAGCGCTTTTCCTGCAAACGTTGCAGCTCAAAGTGCTTTAATCATTATATAATCTTAATTTAATTATTTTGTAACTTAAATGCAATATTAAAATGTTGTTTGATTTATGTTCTATTCTTATCTATAACTTGTCTATAACTGTTCAATACTGTGTTATGTGTTGTAGGTTATGAGTGGACCCCAGAAAGAATAAAAAAGCTAATCTTAATAAACTGAACTAAACTTATTATATGTTTCCTTCAATTTCTTGTGTGGCAATATTGCTTGAGCCGCATACTGTGTCAACTGAAAAGCTGCATAAATATTTAACAATATACGCGAGGATGTTCTACTATCAGTAAGATTACATAATTTGTTTGTTTATGGTTCCATAGTTTGAGATTGGAATTGTTGTGACAAAGCTTGGTTTGAATGACCCCCCATACTACCCCCATAATATTCAATCGTATAAAGGAACTACACGTTCATGCTGATTTAATTTGAGATAATTTCACTTGGTATTTACATCTTAAAACAAACTCATTAAAACTGCAATACAAAGCAAATCTAATCTTTCTTGTTTATTTTTCCTCTGCTCAAGTCTTAAAAACACATTCATGAGGTTATTAAGATTACCAGCTTTATAATAACAACTGGGAAAAGAAGAAGCAAAGTGTCTGCCTTAAGGGCATCCTGGATGGGTAAATATCTGCAATGGTTTGTTACAGTAAGCCACAGTTCTGATAAGCAAAATATTTAGATTTAGATGTTCACATCATCCAAGGAGCAGCATTTTGCTTTACTCACCGCATCCACATGTTTCATTTCTACTGTCATTACCCACCAGTTGTCCATTCAAGGACTTTGAGAAAGGCTGAGGATGGCAGACCTGATAACATCTTCTTTGGGCCACTTTCCTGAACCAAGATTGAGCCTAATGCTAGATTTAAAGCATCCTAAATCCAGAGATTCCATTAAAAGTGCATTAAGAGTCTGTTATTCGGCAGGTCCACATTTTAGTTCATTATAACTAGCTGCATTTATGAAGTTGATGCTAAACTGTAGGCTATAAATCCCTGATACCAGCATCACATAACATTATGAAAAACTTCATACCCTCAGTTCCATTATAAACAAACAAGCCTATCATGTCAGATACAGTCTTTATAACAAGATACGACTTCGTCTAACTTTACAATCAAACTTTGGAATCTTTGCAAACTTTGCAATCACTGCTGGTGTTTTGAAGGGTACCGGTAATATTATATCTTGCAACAGCATTTGACTATTACTTTCTAAATACTTAGAAATCATTGAATGTGACAGTGAGACTGGCTCACAAATTCTGATATGGAATTTGTATGCAGAAAGAGGGCCTGGGCAAGAGTGTCAAATGTTCTGAGTAACCTATTGTGGGTTTTAGTTCTCTGAGCAATACAAAAAGTATATATCTAGATTGTAATCAAGTGCAATACTGAAACACAACTGTGAACATTTCAAACCTGCAAACTGCGACACTTTAAATGAATGTGCAATAACACTATGTGCAATATGACAACCCTCTGGTACATAAGGTTCAGAGATAGGAAATGTTAGAATAGGTATAGCATAGCATAGAGTACAGCACAGTGTTTTATTTGTATAGTATAGTATAGTGGATAGTGTACATAGCCTTTATTTATGTAAACCAGCTCTTTTCCCTTCTTGTTTTTAGTTTTTTTCCTAGCACCAGGGGAGCCCCCCCTCCCAAAGTTCGTTGTATGGTACCTGTACTATATCAATGACAATAAAGACCATTCATTCATATCTGGTATTTCAGGACCCTCTCTATTTGTGACCAGGCGCGGATCTATGGGTGGGCCTGGGTGGGCCTAGGCCCGCCCAGATTGACAGCTGGCCCACCCAGTCAGATTCATAAAAAAACATATTTTTTAATAATAAAATATTTTTAAAGTTTAATTTTCACTAACTAACTGTAATGTGAATAGTTTTGTCTTGGAAATGATTAAAAGTATGTATTAATACTAATAATATTCAACTTCCTCTCTTACGTTTACATTGCTTCCTCTTTTACGTTTACTCTGATTGTTCAGTTGACCTTGACCAGTTGTTCAGTGTGCGCGCTACGATGGCTAAACAGCTAACATTGCCCCGCTTTCTTAAAAAGCCACGTCTGGAAGTCAGTGAAAATAATGAAAGTTTGGACCAGGCCTTGTCTAGAAATCTTATTTATTCACAATAACAGATGATGACGCCACACGCTGACGTGCGGAGAGTCCGAGACAGCGCTGTAATAGTTCGGTGAAGTATATTTTTTATGAGACTTTCCAAGATTAAAACGAAGAGGGAAACATTTGTGTGGAACAACATTGTGTATGCCTTCACTGGATATAATAATATAATACAATAGAAGCACACAACTTTACACAACAATATATGTGTATACACCAGTTTACGTAAATCCCCTAATAAGCAGCGTTAGGTTTTGTAATAAAATGATGGATCACCACAACTGGTCCGAGCCAGGTACATGTATGATTCAACTTGAGCTTTCGGTTTGCACTGGACTGTCAACACCCACAGTTAAAAGCTTGCAAATGATAATACAGGCATTTCTTATTACAATTTCTATACTTGGTCCTCCATAGTTGATGGTTATTGGTTAATTCGTTGACTATTGCGGGCACTTGAATGCCTTGCGTGTGTGTATTATAATAACTTGTTTGGCTGTCCGTTGCATTCTCTGGGTAGACAGGTACTTTATTTATTTTCCGTTCGTTTCATGGTCTGCATAGTGATCTCCTCCAGTCCCTGCGAATATTTTGCGTGCGTGCGTGTGTGTGCATGCGTGTTGGTCGTACCCAAATGTTTCGAGCACCCACGAGCAGAAACATAAATCGGCGCCTATGATCGCGAGCCCGGTTGTGTTCCATCCATCTGGCTGCTCATACATAGGTCTAAAACGTGCGGTGATGAGTTTCACTCAGGCCCACCCAGATTTTTCCAGGCCTACCCATCAGCCACTTTCTGTATCCGCCACTGTTTGTGACAGGGTCTGGTGAAAAAGTCCTCAAGTAGGGCAAGGTAATTTTTCTGTTTTTTCCAGATTATGAAAGTGCAGATTGTACACTTTGAAATGACGTGTCATATATTGAAGATAATTGAAGAAGATTATGCTTATTTGAATGTTGGTACACCTCAAACTCAAAATACCGGAGAAACTCGCTCTGAATCAAAACACACCCAAAATGAATGAATGAATGAATGAATGAATGAATGAATGAATGAATGAATGGTCTTTATTGTCATTGATATAGTACAGGTACCAAACAACGACATTTGGGAGGGGTGGCTCCCCTGGTGTTAGGAAAGAAAAAAAAACTAAAGAAAAACAAGAAGGGAAAGGAGCTGGTTTACATAAATAAAGGCTATGTACACTATCCACTATACTATACTGTACAAATAAAACACTGTGCTGTACTCTATGCTATGCTCTATGAAAAACAGTCATGTGCAAAACAGACGCTAGAAGCTAGCAGACAAAAAGGAATATCGCTATGAACATCTAACTGCATGTTTAGCACATCATAACATGAATATATGACATGTGAGGAAAAAACTAATCTGAAAATCAATTTCCCATTGTTATCCCACGCCTCTTTTGGCGGTCTGGATAACTTTAGATTTGGCAATCTGGCTTGTATATCCTGGACGGAGTGATGGGAGGATGTGCTTGGATTTCATTGGATGTTACATTGCAAGAACCCTCCCCACATGCCAGCAGAGGATTGGTTGTTGTTATGTGCGCCGTCTTGATTCTTTTCTGACTGGGTAAGACTGTTTTGCAGAGAATTGTTGCTAGACGCTAGCTTGCAACATTGAAAAAAATGGATGAAAACCTGATGAGAAATCTGAATTCTGTTTTGCCAGAACTGCGCCCTATAAACAATGATCTATAATGTATATCTGATGTCAGTAGCATTATCTTGTGTCACTATATCACAGAGAGAAAAACCTTCCACTAGATTAGATTAGATTAAACTTTTATTGTCATTGCAGACAGAGTACAAGTACCAGACAATGCTTGCTGCCCTACGCCGACACCGGTCATCCTGGAGGGATTCGATGGTAGGGAGCTTGGTGCCGATGACGCGCTGGGAGGTTTTCTCCACCCATCCCAGTAAACAAAGAGTCCAAAAGACGTCCTCAGGGAAGCCGGAATGTGGGTTCAGATGACGTCTTTCTAGGACGTCCAGATGAGGTCTTTAGGACGTCTTATGGACTACAGATCGTCTTCTTATGGACTACAGAACGTCGGACACAGTGCAGTTGCCGTATCACACTGTGATGCAGTTTTGGACAGTTTTTGACTTTACAGGACACATTAACATAATCAGGTATGCTGTTACAACGTCCTCAGTCCGATCAGGGTGATGGGATCTAAATTATTCACATTCACATTCAATGTCATGTCTTAGTGTTCCCCAACATGTTCCTGCAGTCTCCCCTCCACTTGGATAATCTCCAAAACACACTCTTCTGCGAGTGATCGAAATATGCCAACATTAGACAGCATCACTTTCACTGGGACCTAATCCCTGTCTCTGAAAGCTGTTTATATTATTATATTATATTATACATTCTCTCTAGAAGATAGGAGGGAGGTGTGTGTGTGTGTGTGTGTTTGTTTGTTTGTGTGTGCATGCCAGAGCTAACTTAGCTGAAGCTGAGAAGTTAAATGAACGGTGTCAGCCAGCCAACTGGCAGCTAGGGACCAAAGTTAATGGTATTGTATGGCCCTGTATGACACGGCAAGATGGGGGAAACCAAAGCAGTTGAGCATGATTTAATAATGTAATATAATAAATATTTAAGTGGAATCTCTCTGTCACCATTTAAAATGGTGATGGCACCATTATTACCTTCAAACCAAAATGATGGATATGGTTTACATTCAGTAGTTTGAATGGGCTTGATTTAAACCCATGTTCATTCTCAATCTAGAGAGAGAAAGAACCTACTTATTATGTCAGTTATTTTCGGGCAGTACGCCAAGTTGACCTCATTTGACCCAGACCTGGGGTGAAATATGATTTGCTTGAGCCTGCCTGGAGTGCCAGATGTATGGGGTTTGAATGTTTGGAACTATTCCATTAGTTCCATTGTGTCAGACAAAATATATCAAGCACAGCACAGTATTTTACATAATTTCAAATACTATCTGAACATCAAGTCTGTTTGACTGAGGACATGTGGAAATTCAACTGATACTGAGGTCATAATACATGCGTGGAAAAATATTATTGAGAATTATGTTTAGGAACCTAATTTGCTTCAGGTCCAGAGTTTAGAAATGCTGTTTTAAGAGTAAAAGGCAGTGTCTCATTTCAACATGTCAAATGGTTTGTTAAACATGCCTTTTGAGGGATGCCACAACAACTCTGAAAGTTCAAAGAGATAAAGGTTTCAAAAGTCACTCATCATTCATGACTAATTAACCAACAGCTTACAGTTTCACTTCAGTCTTCATGTTATCCTAACTTTTCATTTCATTTCATTCAAAAGTGTTTTCTACATTAAGTAATTTGAAACTGGTTAGAGGATATTAATTATGAGATGGTATGACATGTATATTATCATGACTTATGACTTCAAAGCCATGCAGTATTCCCTAATAAAGTAACCATAGGTTCACCATAGGTACAGCAATATTGCTGTGTAAACAATCAAATTACGAAGATTTGTTCATCACGTTACCTTGACAACAGTGGTAGTTTTGAGAACTCTTTGGAAGCGCAGGGCAGCAACCACCACAATCCATCATGCAACAAATATCTGCTACTAACAACGCCCCTCTGCTGTGACTTTATTCATGATAAAGCACTGGCTCCTTTTCCTCTTTGCCTTATTGCTTAAAATAACTTGTGCTGAATATTGTGCAGTATGTTTGCAACCTAACTCCCCCAGAACCCCAAATGATTGGCTCGTTTTATGGCATTGTTTGTAAACAAAGTAATTGTAAACAACCCCTGTGTAACTTCAAAACATGGTTAAAACTATTAAGGTGTTTTGCAGGAAATCTGTCATCACTATTGACTGTAAGGCTATGCAAATTGCCCTCAAGAAATTATTTGAAATATATTACAATGCCATGCATTAGTAATAGGCACATACCACTTTCTTCTTCTTTTGGCTCTATACTCCAACGGTTTGGATTTTAAATCAAACAATTACAATGAGGTTGAAGTATAGATTTTCTGTTTTTATTTGAGGGTATTTGCTTATAATACATGTTTGACATTAATACATGATGAAACCAATATGTACACAAATACCCTGTCACGACTCCGCCTCCAGATCCTCAGCCGTCAATTAGCGGCACCACCTGCAGGCAATTACGACTAATACCTGCTCCTTCTTAAGCCCTGCACCTACTACCAGTCGACGCCCGATCGTAGCCATTCATGGTTGGTTCTAGTGCTCGTTCCCTCGCATCTGCTTGCTACCCGTTTATCCTCGCCTAACCTTGTTCTCCCTGTTCCCCGTTGAAGGATTCCCTGCCTGCCGACCTCCCGCCTGTCTGACCCCCTGCCTGTCTGTCTGACCCCCTGCCTGTCTGCCTGACCCCCTGCCTGTCTGCCGACTACTCCTCCTCTGTCTGATCCCCTGCCTGCCTGACAACCATTCCTCCTGCCTGACCCACCGTCTGTCTGCTGTCCCTTCCTCCTGCCTGACCCTCCGCCTGTCTGACGATCCACCTGCCCATCCCCATCAGCTTTGTACTCAACATAAAGCCTTTATTATTGAACTCTTACCTGCTCTCCCGTGTCTGCGTTTGGGTCCCACCTCTGGTAGTGACATACCCTCACATGCAAGCTAACGATCTCTCCCTTAACCTTATAGTAATTATTTGATTTCAAATCCAAACTTTTGGAGTGTAGAGCCTCCTTTACTAGTATTTATTATTAGTAACAACTGCTGCTAGACTTCTGCATAATAACCCCCCAAAACTAAGTAGCAATTACCTCTCGATCCATGTGAACAAAACACGTGTTATCTTTATACTGAGCCTATATTGGTTAGCTGGATACACTTGAGTTCAATACCAACTTAGCGCAAGCAACGCTACCCCGCCGTTCACTACATTGGTGTCAGAAGTGTGATGGCGCCTGTGAGGCCAGAGAGGCGTGTAACAGACGAGACGTAAGGGACTCAGTATAGTGAAGTGTGAGTATAACAAGTCAATTCCATTGTGGAAATGCTGCAGTGTTGGTCTATATACAGTACAGTGGTGACATACATACTGGAGCCTCATAAGCTGCACAATTATTTTCTTCTTATTAATCTTCATTAAAGTAATTATTTAATACTTCAATCCCCTGCCATTTTTTATTCCAACTATTCATGATTCATTTTTCCTCTCCATCTCTTCTATTTGACGTTTCAATGTGTTTCACTCTGATAACAGATCCAGGTTTGTTGACAGATGTAATGAGACCCTGTTTAAAAACCACCCAAATACAATGACTGTACACTGTGTATCCCAGGTTGAATATCTTGATCTATAGAGGATTTGAACTGTCAATTACCCACTTATGTAGTTATATCCGCTTAGGAACAACTATATGTTCATGAATCTACTACACTGCTAGCTCACAGAACTTGCACCGAACGTAGCGTAATAATTTTTGTAAACACTTTCTATGCCTACATTGAGTTATATGAATTATGACTACATGTGCCTTAGATGCCTTAATGATAATGATGAATATTTGTAGCCATAAGAATGTTTTCTGCACTGTGGGGTTGATGCTATATTTACTTCATGGTTACCATTGTATTTTTTCATTTACAGGTGCACATTTATTAGGTATTAGTGCCACACAATATTCAGTAGATTAGACCATCAAGGAAACATCAATCAATCTAAATCAATCTCATCTGAAGAGATCGTTTTTTGCACAGATCGTTAGAGTCATTTTCCCATTTAGAACAGTGCAGTCGTAAAGGTATTTGGTCCGAGCTCTACTTTTTATTAGTGTCTTTATAATGAAATACATTTATAATATTTAAAAGTCGTTTTTGAGTTGATTTAAAACTATGCTTTGTGACATAAGTTTTCAAAAAACATGGTTTCACTTTGCTACTCACAAGAACTAAAGAAAACCCCTGCCTGGGTTTTGGACCTGGACCTGTATAGGTAATTGAAGCTCACTGTTGGTGGTCATTTAAAAAGGGTAAGAAATAGCCCTTGAGGGAACAAGGTCTTTTTTAAACAAAACTGAAAAGCATCTTTAACAATGGGCCCTCAACTACCAGCAGAGGCAGTTTTCCAGACGAGGAGGTTGCTGGCAGGAGGTATTTCCTGAAATTGTACAACAGCAGGTGAAATGTCAAACTCTGTCCCATAGCAACAAGAGTACCTGGCCTTGTGTCAAATGAAGTACTTCCCAGAGGCAACAATGAACACTGTATCTATAAATAGTGTCTACCAGGTACAGTGGATCTTCATCAGCATGATAGTTACATTACATCGCCATGCAATAAGAGAAAATAATATGGATTTTCAGTCAACAGTCATTAACACAGAAACTTTATGTTTCAGCATAATGTAAGTAAACTACCGGTATGTGGATGGACACATTAAACCTTTCGACTTGAGAATTGTCGGCATGTGGACCTTTTCACCAGAACGTGTCACAAATGATGTAGCGGCACACACCTGACTCACCAAAAACACATCCGTCAAGCCAATTATCCCATTACTTTTGGTGCCCTGAAATGTTGTCATTTCTAAATGGTGAAACCCATACGTACACAAATGCCCTCAAATAAAAGCTAAGAATCTGTCATTTCACCTCAGAAATGCTTACTGTCCCATTGCTGACACAGGGGCAATGTATGTCAGGCGGGCTAGTTGCTCGACAACGCCACCTAGGTTATAGTTAGGTTTGGGAGGGAGGAGCAGTGTGTGAAATAGCCAGAGAATTCCCCGAGCATAAGCAGCTAGCGTGACATATACCAGCCGGTGACATATACGGTATGTAATGTTTATTTGGTGAAGTGTTCATCGTACTCTCGACAGGACTTTGATTAATGTTAGAGAAATTATGAATGTGACCTCCAACACTTGGTAACATCATGAAGATGTGGGATGTGATGAATGTGAACACTGGGTATTTGCATTCGAGTCGCCAGACACACACACACACACACACACACACACACGCAGACACACACACACGCAGACAGACACGCAGACAGACACACACACACAGACACACACACAGACACACACACACACACACACACACACACACACACACGCCAAGAGAACGCACACAAGGATATATGCCCACAACCCCTTGTCAAAATGCTAAATGGGCAGTCCTTAACAATGTACTTAAGTTGTTGTGATGGCCCTGTTTCTCCTCTTAAAGTCAAAGCAGTGACACAGCAATCCTCCGTTGTAGCAAAGATATCATCTTTCAATGAACAGAATGTCATTCTACTCTCCCCCGATTCATCAGAGGCTGTGTCAATGGATAATCCACCATTGTAAGCATCATTTGGGGCCTGATAACCTGTCAGAAGCAATTCCCCTGCTGGGTGGAAGGCGGACCCTAAAGGACAATCTGATCGGCACACAATCGGAAAGGCCAACAATGTGCAGAGAGTGTGGGAGTGTGAAACACATGCCTCCCGAGCTGACAGGTTTAATTCCTATTCTCTTCTCCCATAGACATTCTTCAATTAAATTGTCAACCATCATCTTGGTTCCACATTCAGGGATGGTATGATAGAGAGAGGGATGGTATGATAGAGAGAGGGATGGTATGATAGAGAGAGGGAGGAGGAGGTTAAGATTTGCAGTTGTGGCATCAGCAGCAGCAATCTCTCACTTTTTTCAACCAAGACCCACCACACAACAACATCACCACTCAAAAGAAAGTACTAGATGTAATGTCACCAGATAATTGGGAGCATTTTTCCCCCTACTCTAAATCAACTGACATCAGACAAAACAACAGGCACCCCTGGTCGTACTACTAGTCTGCGATTGGAGGAGATATTAGTGGGGTTTAGAGGTTTGAAAGTGTTGTATATGACACTTTGAAGGTCCTATAGCTATATACTGTATACGGTAAAGACTTTATGATACTATTATTTTATGAACCATTAAACAGAAAGCTATACAGAGTGGAGTCATTAATTTACGCCAAACTTCAATGTATTACCATTTTAAACACGATTAAACCCATGTATCCTGAGGGACCGGCCTTGGTTGTGTGGTCATTAAACGATTCATTCATTCATTCATTCAAATTGCAATGTGCCCACTGTTTTTACTGAGATGTGTGCTTATGGCAACAAAAATTATATTATAAATATACATATAAATGATGATGATTATTATTATTATTATTATTATTATTATATTTAGTTGTTAGTATATAGTTTCGCCATGACTGTATTGTTTAGCAAAGATATGAATAGGCACAGACATTGTTCTAAATGTATAATGTGAGGACCAATAATGGTGATGCACTAATAGTGCGTACCATATTTTAATGACGTCATAATTTCAGTACTGCTTTACAATACAATAACTTTATTTTTCCTGTGAGGGAACTTCTTTTGTGCAGTGGTAAGCTACAAACTACTGTCAGCACTACCCACACAACCTGTCACCATTACCGCGCTAAGAAAACAATAATCAACAGCGAATACAACAAGACAGTAGACTGCAATTGGCAACAAGACGTGCGTTGTGTGTGACCTGTGTTGAACTAAGAATCTTTCCATGACAGAAAGACACAAATAACTGCTAACAGGGATGGTTCAATCTTCATGTCAGTCTAATTAATACATTACCTAAATATAGGCTTAATTACAACTCTAATTAACTTGACACACGGTCCAACGCAAGCAGTTTTGTTAAACATAACAATGAGACAGAGTGGAGCCCAGAAGTGGAGCATCAGCAATTGTGCAAGCCCACAAGAACTAAACAAATGGCGTGTCATGAGGAATGAACCACCCGTTCATTTAAAAAGACTGCACCAATAATCCAGCTGACTTGGCAGTAACAAAACTCTCTGAGATCTAACAATTTTTTTCTTACATATGTACACACAAAAACAAGAGTGGCACAGGACACAATGCTATGGCTTCCCGCCTTGGCTGGCTTTGTGCAGCAGGCAGGGGAGAAGAGAAGAATTCAACAGTCATGACTTAACAATAGGATTTTACCCTAAGCAAAACAAATAGCGCTGTCTAGCACACTGAGAGATACCCACTGCAGAGCACTTTGCCTTCTCGTTTCCTGTGGGCAAGCTCTGTTTGACTAATCTATAGGGACAGAGCGATAACAGTAGCTATGGTCTTCCGTGCGCTAGAGCTAATGCTCTGTTTGCCACCTCCCTGACCTTCAGAGGATGGCATTTGACTTCCAAATCTATGTGACAAAATCAATGATTTAGTTAGATAGTTAATGGTATACTTAAATTGCAGGGAAGTAGCTAAGTTACGATAACCTTGCAGCCTAGAGTAGTTCTTGTGTTTATAAACTAGAACTGAGGTAAACAATGGGGTAGTAAAATAATGATGGGCACTAATATAAAAAGTATATATTAATATCAGTTGATTTGATAAGATATCGATTTATTGGTTGGGAAAGACTTTACAATGAAGAAACGCTACTGTGTTGTCCTTTGTTGAAAACAGTTGAGAGACACATTTGGGGTTCCCTCAGACTCCCCTCTTTGTAAAAGGATACACCCAGCATTCGAGATGAGGGGGGATGGCCTCCCCACCCCGAAATAAAAACTTTCAAAATCATCCCCCTCCTAAAACTGCAATCCCCCCCTTCCATCCCTTATGTCATGTTATCAACGAACGTGGTATTACTGCTATTTCAACATTAGGTTTTGCGCATATTGAGTAAAATACTGTGGGCGAGGAGGCACGCACACATGCAATGACATTTTTTACCAAGTCACTGACACTGAAGTCACTGACGCTGTGGGGATGCTAAAATTGTCCCCATATGATAAAATCCACCATCCCCCCTGATTTCCTTTTACAACTTGAGTACTGGATATACCAGAATGTGTAGAAAAGAATGTCTATGAGTATACAACACCGTTTAATAAAGTGAATTAATGTTGTTGGATGGCTGTTTGATTCTATGGGTTTGCTTCATGCTGTGTGTGTGACGGTGCCCCTGTGAAGAAAAGACACCCTAGGCAGTCATTACTTTGGGGGAGGACCTCTAAGGGAATCAATGTGGATTTCCTCTCTACCAGTTGGTTATTTAGGTCTGCTCTTACTCTCACTAAGACTCTCACTTTGCCTGATGCAGAGATAAATAATATGCTGTACCGGAAACAAATTCCACCGGCTTTGGTCGCGTGGCTAATAAACTATCTATCCATCTATCTAAGTCAAACTCTACGAGATTACACAATTAGTCTGTTGTGAACCTGCCCTTTGTTTCAGACTGACCAGTGGATTATGCAAGGACAGCTGTGCTCCCCACGCCTGCCGTTTGATTAGGCTGCTATGGGATAGTGTAAAGAAGGATAAAATGCTACAGTATATCGTGACGTTAGAATGGTTCTATCTAATAATCACATTTTTGTCAAAATGTAGTTTTTGACATAATCTGATCCATTAGGTGTTTATTAATACCTGTGTGGTGTTGTTTTTTTTAAATGTTGACATTTTTGAGTTAGTAATTCATCAAATACAAAGGTTCCATCTCACAAAACATAATGGAATGTAAAAACGTTGACGCTCAATATCTCTGAACTGCCCTAAACAGAGATAGAACCTTATCATTCTAAGCTCACGATATCAGCTTACATCAACTGATATCAATATTCTATCAAATCATTCATATTGGTGCCCATCACTAAATAAAACCTCATACTTTGGGTTATGATAGAGTTACAGATACATGGTCCAAAGTCCAATAGGAGTTTATTCTGCAAGAATCAATGGGTATGCAGTATGCAGGGTATTTCATCAATCGAGATCCCAAATTGTCTTTCACATTCCCAATCACTACACTCCCTAGAGGCTGTAGGCTGATGATGCAAGCCTCAGGAAGCAGACCGGCGTGACAGTTTTATTGTTCGAATCGTTTGACGCTTGAGTTTTTCTAAGCTCCATAACTCTTGATCTAAACACAAACTGACAGCTTATAAACAGCTTGTCAAAAGGTGTTACCCTCATTTTTCTGTCACTTTGTGTCTCGTGTCTGCTCCGCGCTCCAGTCAATAGATTAATTACATTGAGTCAGTGAATTTAATCAAGAGAGAGGTTGGAGATTGACTTGACCTGTCCATTGCTTCCCACTGACATTTCATTTCATCATGCTGCCACAGTATTTCATATATGTTGCACGATGCTTCTCTAGTATAAAAAGGTTGAATCCCTTTCACTAATACCTGAAATATTTAACTTTGAACCCCCCGCCCCCCCCCCCCCCCCCCCCCCAACAAGAAAGTAGTCTCAGAGTCAAATGTTAGTTTGGTTCCTTAGTGTTTGACCTGAAATAACACTGTCATGCCTCATCCACATTACTGACTCACAGTGGGAGGACGCAATTTGTGTTGCTTGCGAGGAGATAGGTCCTTGTAAACATACAGAGCCTGCACTGGGTGGTATTAATTATAACAACTGTAATTGATTCGTTACTAATAAAATATGCTCCTGTTCTGGAGAGGAAAAGGGCAGGGAGTGGAAAGGGAGCAGTATTGTAATAATAATAATAATAATAATAATAAGCTTGGTCCTGGTGGTCTTGGGGGTGGTTTGGTCGGCAAACCTGAGGCAATGGGAGGGGGTGTGGAGGGGCACGAGTTCGGCAAGGTAGGAGGGGCCAGATTGTTGATGGCTTTGTAAGTGATGAGTAGGATTTTTAATTGGATCCTGTATTTGACCGGGAGCCAGTGTAGGTTTTGGAGGACATGGGTGATGTGGTCACGGCGGCGAGTGGAGGTGAGCGGACGGGCAGCAGAGTTCTGGACGTATTGGAGTTTGTTTAGGATGTTATTAGGTAAACCATAGAGGATGCTGTTGCAGTAGTCGAGTCGAGAAGTTATGAGGGTGTGGATGGTTTCAGCAGCGGAAAAGGACGGGGAGAGTCGGAGGCGGGCAATGTTCCTGAGGTGGAAGAATGCAGATTTAGTGACCTGGTTGAGTGAGAATGTCTGGGTGGAACGGGTGGGGGAGTTTGGGCCGATGATGAGGATTTCAGATTTATTGCAGTTGAGTTTCAGAAAATTCTGTTGCATCCATGATTTTATGTCGCTGAGGCAGGTAGTGAGGGTGGAGTGGGTGTTAGGGGAGATGGTTTTGGAGGAGAGGTATAGTTGGGTGTCATCGGCATAGCAGGGGAAGCGGAGGCCGTGGCAGCGGAGGACCTGTCCAAGGGGAAGGATGTACAGGATGAAGAGGAGGGGGCCTAGCACTGAACCCTAGGGGACACCGTGGGTGACTGGAGCGGTGGAAGATTTACAATTATTTATTGAGATGTATTGATGTCTGTCTGAGAGATAAGACTTGAACCAAGAGAGGGCGGTGCCGGTTATGCCAATGGAGTGTTGAAGAGGAGGATGGAATGGTTGATGGTGTCAAAGGTGGCGCTGTGGTCGAGGAGGAAGAGGATGGTGAGGTGGCCAGAGTCAGCAGAGAGGAGTATGTCATTGGTGATTTTTAGGAGTGCTGTTTCAGTACTGTGTTTGGAACGGAAGCCGGTTTGGAATGGTTCATACAGGTTATTGGAGTCAATGTGGGATTTGAGTTGGGCAGCAACAACTTTCTCGAGGATTTTGGATAGGAAGGTGAGATTGGAAATGGGCCGGAAGTTGTTGGGGGTGTCGGGGTCGAGCCTGGGTTTTTTAAGTATGGGGGTAATAGCGGCGAGCTTGAGGGCAGGAGGGACCAAGCCGGTGGACAGGGAGGAGTTAATTATGTTTGTGATGAATTAATAATAATAATTTTAATTATGAGTGGGGAGAGTGTGGGGAGACAGGCCTTGACTAGGGAGGAGGGAATGGGGTCCAAGGCGCAGGTTGAGGACTTCATGCTGGTGACTGTGGAGGATAGGACAGAATCAGTAATTGGACTGAAAGATGTAAAAGGATGACTTTGGGGTCGTGGGGGGTTGGAATGGGGGTCAGTTTGGTTTTAAAAAGTGTTCATGTGATAATGAAGAAAGATCATATTCTATCTTAATTGTCATTCGTAGGTACTTATTGAGAGCAAATGAAACATCTTCCCCTTTCCATTTTTGGAGGGACAATACATGACTATAAATATAAGATCCATGCAATTCTGTCTATTCTACAATAATGGATCGCTGGCAAAGCAGCATTGTCCAGTTCGGGATAAAACAGCTACAACCAACTTCTCCATGTTCTCCATTTTTGTCAAGGAGGAACTTGGGTGAGCATCAAACTGAACCAGTTGTCCTAGCGAAGCCTGGGTGTCACGCCAAAGTGGCAGCCAGGTCGATCTTCCCCGGCTTTGCCCTTATCGAGCGGGTCCTGTAAGAAAGAGAGAATTGGACTTTGGACCACACCAGGGTATCCGCGGTGTCTTGAAAAGTATTAAAAAGCAAAGTTGATAAATACATTTGGGGAAAATCAAGACCCTTAATAAGTATTAAAAAGTCTTATCACGATTGTATGAGGTCCTGAAAAAAAGATTTTGGAAGTATTTTTCTGAATTAGACTCTGTCCAAAGAATTTGAGTCCTAAAAACTTTTAGTAAAAATTGATGAGTATAATAGTGGCCTAGTCTATTGCAAACTAAAACAGTTAAGTTAAAGGTGTCACTGATGTAAAAAATGAAACATATTGACAAGGTCTTTAAAAAGTCTTAGAAAGGTATTGAAATGAACCTCAAGATTCCTGTATATACCCTGCACACCTCAAATAGCCTCCATGTCAAAAAGGCCTCTGGTGGATGGCACCCTAGTAATCTGAACCGTAGCAATCACATAAATCCTTTGGGTGTTCTACCACTGCGGTAATCTGGTGGAAAATCCTCCCGTGTCAAACATCAAAGGAGTGTAATGTAGAATAGGTTGTAATAAACCTGACAATCATTTGGACCACATCGACAGTTGACTGAGGCATTTCTTTTATTATGTTTTGTTGGTTCAGAACCAGAGGTCTAATGGGTAATTGATATTTTCCTTGGCTCCCGGCTTAACCAAGTGCAACATTTCAATTGCCCATTAAAATGCAGATTGTTCCATTAATTGTACACTGGGGGTATGCTAACTGCTGAATGCAGCTATTGTGTTTGCTTAGACTGTAAATAAAGAGCACACAGTTAGTGATCATGGCACACTGATTGAGAAGCTTTGATTGGACAGTGTTATATTTCATTGTTACAATTTAAAGGCACCATATGCATCAGAATACATGTGACAAACATATTCACGCACAATTCTGTTGCTTAGATAGGGCTTCCAGCACTGAGAAATGTTCGCAGCACCCAGGCAGTACGTAGCCAATGGGCCAGACACATTCAAGTCGCAGATTACACAGCCACAGCTAGTTCATGACGTTAGAATTATAAGGTTCTATCTCCATTTTTGTCAAAATTTAGTTTTTTACATAATCTGATCCATTAGGTGTTTATTAATGCCTGTGTGGTGTTATTTTTTTTAAATGTTGACATTTTTGAGTTAGTAATTCATAAAATACAAAGGTTCCATCTCACAAAACATAGTGGAATGTAAAAACTTTGACGCTCAATATCTCTGAACTACCCTAAACGGAGATAGAACCTTATAATTCTAAGCTCACGAGTTGTCGAAGCCCAGAAAGATCCAGAACAGTAGTAATTTCCAGCCAAATTACCCAGAATCTTGAAGTGATGCAGGCCTTGTTTGTGTCAGTGGGTGGGTCATTGAATATGTCTGCCTTAACAAGACATATCCGTGACTATCTACCAAAAAGAAAAAGAAAAATCGGTGCCATCTATCGCATCAAACACACTTGCCAGCTGCAGTGAACTTGTCACCCCTTAGGATGCACTGTTTATCTTCCAAACCAACTTAGGTGGTGTCAGGAAAACCTCTCTCCAGAATCTCTGCCTCCCTGACACGTTGACGACCAGCCAGAGCACACTTTGACCAGCAGTAAATCCCTTTTCTGAAAGTAAACGTCGGCAAATCCACTCAGTAGAAATCCCCCCCGGAGACTATTTGTTTACTTTGGGGTTTGTCAGAGGCTGCTGGACATTTTGTTTGGTCTAGACAAATGCCATGAGATCAGCCTTTGTCAGCAGTAGTGCCATCACCCATTGCTTTCAAGCCAGACGCTGTACCCTCATCATAATCAAATGTTGAATCTGCCTAACCAGAAACCCGCAGAGTAATTGAGGTTAAATTATCTTCTCTCACACCAAAGCAGTCTTTTCCTACAATCAGCTTCCCCCTCACTCAGACAATCACACACAGGACTGGTTACGTTGCCCTTTACTTGTCCGCCTGATTATTTGTAAGACTCAGATTCATCCTTACCAAGAGGATTAGTGCTCTGCGGTGCTCCTGTGCTCTGCAGCTCAGAGACAAACAAATCTCCTAGGTCCCCTGGGCTCACTGTGAACCAGATATGAGTGATGAGGGGGATGGCGAGATGTGTGCTCAGGGGGGTCGTCAAAATAGGAGTGAAAGCCACACAAACAGGAAGCCGAATCTGTTTTATTTGTCAACTTAATCTAGGCAGCCACACAAAGGCAGTCAAATAAACTGCAAGAGACCCAAAAAAATCAGAAGAATTGATGTTTTCTCTCAGTTAAACCCTGGCTTGAATCAAATCGCAACCACATTGGTTTGATGTGCACACAAATGAAACAATACGTACACCATTTCTTACCACGATTGGGATTCAAAACTATCCCAATTCTAAATATTTGAAAGGGAGAGACTTAGTATCAAAATCCCACGGAAATGTCCGCCAGACGGTGCAACCGGACGCAGCATGGCTATCTGAAAACACATGGCTATGGAGGTGCAATGCACTTTGATTGAATTCCTGTTGACACTAACTGCACTGCAAAAAGTAAATCTAAGTAAGATGATATATGTTAAATCAAGGCAATGCTTGTTTGTTGTCTGACTGTACTAGTTGTTTTACTTGTCGTAAGAAAATCTTGGTAAGTGAAACAGCCGTGTTCTGTTGGCAGATAATTGTGCTTATTTTAAATAATATTCCCCCATTTTATAGCTTTTCTTTCTTGTTTAAGAGAGCTGACTTTTTGAGTGAGACCTGGTAGGTGGTAATGTAATTCCTTAAGGGAAGATCCATTGCACAACGTTATTTGCTCAATGCTTAAAACATGCACTATGTGTGTTAAGCTAGAGCCAGTAGGCCTCCGCAGCACTCTTAGAAAAGGAACAAGTGCAGAGGCATTTCGGGTGACATGATTATATTGGTATGAAATAGAACAGTAGGAGGCCACTCTCTGCTCTCTAAAAGTGCTTTTTGAAAACAAGCCAATTTCTGTTTCCCTCATGGCATACTTTACTTGAGTTCATTGTCCTGCTGTGCAGTTCAGTTTGTTCTCCTCTCCACAGCAGGGCAGAAGCTGCCAATTAGCTGACCCTCAAGCTGCCAAGCTGACTGTGCCACCAAGCTTACTGCCGGGGCGGCTGTGGCGCAGGAGGTAGAGCTGCCGTCGAATGATCGCAAGGTTGGCAGATCGGCGGTTCGAGCCCCAGCTGGCCACATGTCAAAGTGTCCTTGGGCAAGACACTAAACCCCAAATTGCTCCCAGTGAGCGGGCCGGCGCCTTGCATGGTAGCTTGCCGCCATTGGTGTGTGAATGTGTGTGTGAATGGGTGAATGGGTGAATGAGAGTGCTTTGGAATAATGCGCTATATAAGTGCAGTCCATCCATATAAGTGCAGTCCACTGGATTTTGTGTTTTTTTTTAGATCAGGCTTGATGAAATAAGGAACTAGATGAATGAATAAAACAGATAAAATTCTCAAGGATCATACATTTGGTCATTCTTACAGTGTACGACACCAATCTCAAGCCATGGTGGGACATGAACAAATGTAATAATAATAGTATAACATAATCATAATCATTACTAATCATAATATAGAATTAGTTATATATTATATATAATATCAGAATTAGTGTTCAATGAATTAGTGTTCAATGATCATAGACTGAACCAGCCTGAAACAGGCTCTTTGAAGGATGACAATTCCTGAACAATTTTCCAAGGGTTGAAAGACCATGAATCACCTTCTGCGGTGCTATCTTTATAGGTATTGAACGGGTCATCTCAGAAGTAAGACTTCAAATGACTGGCGTCTCAGTTTAAGTGTCGCTCTTTGGGTTTTCAATCATGTTACGGTGCAAGTACACAAAATGCCAAGGGCAGAGTATTCCTGTAGCCGGCCGTTCCCCCAAGGTGTTTCAGCCCTGAAAATATGGTGACATAAATGCGCTATACGGGTGTGATTGATGTGTTACAAAGATACAAACCCCTAAGATGGTATATGCATGAGTTTATGCCAAAATGTTTTTGGCCAAGTGTATTATAATTGTTATAATAGGCTTCAGGTGTGGATGTGGCCTGACAGGCAGGTGTTATTGTATTAGGTCTCAGGTAACCTATGGCTCCCAGACTTTCTGCTCACCTTGTTCGGGCATCCTGGGGAGGCAGAAGTGATTTAGTGAGTATAGTTAGGCTGATAGGCATAACAATTGTGCATTTTATGACTAAAGCATGAAGGTTTCCACATATGTTCTACACACACCAAGGTTTAATTTCAGACGTGGAGCCATTTTGTATCTGACCTCTGATGACCTCTGGGGGTTAATGACATCATCATTACATTTCCCTCCATTATTCTCCATTACAATAATATACATGTTCACAAATATGCAGTTTTATTGCAATGGAAATGCCACATTCTTCCTGGAACGCCAGTCTGTTCATTCCAGGTGTAAATGTAACCATAGCAACCAGGCATAAACATACATAACGGACAACTTCTGTTGAGTCTTTTTTGGATGGCATTTTTTGTTGTTTGTAGTGGAGACCTGTAACAAGCTTGCCACACTCCCAACCAGTCAATAGGCAACTCAAAACTGAGCAGCTAATCATTCGTATTGATCCCCACATGGGTAGTGTTCCAACAGCCTTATTATAATTCCAGTATATGTCCTTTTATATAGGGGATAATTGCTAGCAATGTTAGCTAAGTTGATTGGCTAACAGTAATTTGCTCTTTTCGAGTGTACCGTCTTCTGCTCAAAGCCAATCAAATTGTAACCTCTCCTAGCCAGCGCTCCATTCAAACTGAATATAGTCTGAATACAATTTCTTCAGAGATTATTTCTGGATTTGCTGTTGGACTTAATTTTCTACTCCTTTGGAATATTTTGGGGGATTTAGTTTTTAGGGCTTTTCATAGGACCTTTGATTCTTCCCTTCCCTTTCATTTCCTTTCTTATTGGATTTATTGGAACTTTTAGACTGACTCTTTCAAAGGACACAAGCCACAGGACTGTCACATTTCATTTACTTTTCTGGACTGAATAAAAGGCTTTATTGCTGCCTCTGACAGGACTATTCATTGTACCCTATTTTGTTTACTCTTATCAATACTTAATGCCCTGTCTTAGTTACTGGCCATACTGATGACCGTGCAACCGCCCAAATCAAACTAACTGATGTTGTATAGGGATGTGAAATAACTGATTTATGGGAGCTGTGAGAACAGAGAATAATGGTCATTCCATTGGATTTGCTTCAGGTACAATCATAGTCTCATGTTGATTACCTCTACTATGAATGATCTTCTTGTCTTTAAAGGAACATGGAATTTCACTTTTCTTTTGTGTTTTGGGATATTTCTGAGACGAAAGTAGAGAGGGAAACAGGAGAGAGATGGCAGGAAAGACCGTCACTTGTGATAAGATCTCAGCTGAATGTAAAGTGTTACCTTGAACTCAATGCTAGTGGCATTTAACAAGGGCCTTTATGCAAATAAAGGCATGTGACCATCATGGCAATGTCCTAGTTAACATATGTTCATTATGGTAAACCACTAATTAAACCCTATAGGCGACTAGCTGCTGCTTGGATATAAAAGCCGTGCAGAGCGTGCATGCTCTGCCTTTGGTGGTGATTGTGGTTGAGACTTTGAAGGTCAGAATGCATCCTTGGTTCAGCTCTGCATAGCTCTGATAACAGCTAAAGCCTAATTCAGAGTACTTGACCATAGCTAAAATAATAAGGGGTAGAATGATCATGCCAGTCTAAAGTCACCCTCTATCTCATTCCTTGCCATTCTGAATGGACAATGACAGAATGGGCACAGGTCTCGAGATATATTATTATAGTACACTAGAGATTTATGCTTAAACCTACATAACTGTTTTAACCCTCTCTGTCATGTTCCTATGGTAAGTGTCCCATTAACTAAAGCTCAGACTATTTAACGTCTCTCTCTCACTTTTGTCTAAAATGTGTCATCGTTTCACAATCAAAGCTTCTCTGAACTATACTACTGTAGTGACCACTCTCTAGTGAGACAGTACATTCATAATTCATGGCGTTCCAGCCATGTTTAAACACTGTTGTTATGTTTGTGGGTACTACATCACCCATGCTTCTTAGCGGGTGGTGACGTAATATAAGTGGGATGAGGGAGAGTGAATGTTGTTGTTGTCAGTACGTATTCAGAGTGTGAAAATAAAGCGAATTATTTTTTTCTACCGGCAAAACGACTACGTCTGTCCTGTTATTGCCGTCACTCCTACAATACTACGATTGTTTAGTGTTGCAGTTGGGAGGAGGTGTCATGCCAAATCGTGTGCACTGCCAAATCGTGTGCACGCGTCACGACCTAACGCGTCACGACCAGCTGGCACGCGTCACGACCAGCTGGCGACTGTGACGCGTCAGTCTAGTGTTTTTTAAACCTCCGTTTAGCGAAAAGCTTTAATTTGGCTCTACAAGTGTTAATATGTCATTTTATGAAGTTTTAATATGTTTTCAGGCGAGAAAGTAACCATATATATTCACAAAATGTATCCGGTTTATCAAAATAACCCTTATATCTATCTGATCTGACGGTTTTTTTCACAACGTTATTACTTGTCACTTTAAGCCCAGGAGGGAGTTAGCGATTAGCGATGTTTAGCTTAGCTTAGTTTAACAGAAGTATCTTCACTTTTAACATGACTTCCCGTGGTCGTAGAGGGCTGGTCGACGGCTTAAAATGACCGTGTAGACCTGTAGACCTTATCCAGCTATAGTCTTGTGTTTCTACCCCGGGCATAGCCGGTGTTATTCACGGACAAACACTCCTGTTAGAGTGGTTCTAGTACACTGGACATAGGTAACACATGGAGAGGCTTCTCCTCTCTCTCTCCATCCTACACTACACTACGCTAGCTCGCGGTGTTCGGGTGACAGCCAGGGCGCGTTCGTAAATACGCTCTGGAAATCTGATCAGCACTCACGGAATGCCTCTTGTCCAATCAAATGACTTGGTCCCTTTATGACGTTGAACCCAGTGTGCGCTCCGGGGCTCTCAGAGCGAATTTACGAACGCAGCCTCAAGTTCAATACTCGCGACACACACGGACTGGTCCAGTTTCACTAACCACTGTGTAGAGTAGTAGACGCATCATTTCTACTAACACAGTAATATGACTACATGATCACACTAGTCTAGTCGTGTTTAAGCCCACGTTTCACTCTCTACTCCTAGACACACACTGTCCTAGTCACACACACTCCTAGTCACACACACTCCTAGACACACACTGTCCTAGACACACACTGTCCTAGACACACACTCCTAGACACACACACTCTTTTTTATGATGTGTAGTATAGGATGCGTGTAGGATGGAGAGAGAGAGAGAGAAGGCAGGGTGGGTGTAGGATGGAGAGAGAGAGGAGAAGCCTCTCTATGTGTTACCTATGTCCAGTGTACTAGAACCACTCTAACAGGAGTGTTTGTCCGTGAATAACACCGGCTATGCCCGGGGTAGAAACACAAGACTATAGCTGGATAAGGTCTACAGGTCTACACGGTCATTTTAAGCCGTCGACCAGCCCTCTACGACCACGGGAAGTCATGTTAAAAGTGAAGATACTTCTGTTAAACTAAGCTAAGCTAAACATCGCTAATCGCTAACTCCCTCCTAACGTCAGATCAGATAGATATAAGGGTTATTTTGATAAACCGGATACATTTTGTGAATATATATGGTTACTTTCTCGCCTGAAAACATATTAAAACTTCATAAAATGACATATTAACACTTGTAGAGCCAAATTAAAGCTTTTCGCTAATGGCGGCCAAAACGGAGGTTTCAAAAACACTAGACTGCCGAGTCACAGTCGCCAGCTGGTCGTGACGCGTGCCAGCTGGTCGTGACGCGTTAGGTCGTGACGCGCTGATGGCCGTGCACACGATTTGGCAGTGCACACGATTTGGCATGACAGAGGCATGGAACTCTATGACACAGGCTCTCACTGTTTTAGGAACAATTACACAATTATCTTATTGTTTTAGTTCAGTCAATTCAGGAAGGGATTCGAGTTCATAATTCAAAAATGAATGATCATAATTCATGAATTAATAAATCAAAAATAAAATTTACACATTTTGAAAACACTTTCATTTCTGCATCAGAGGCCTCCTACAACATCTGAAAGGTGAAAACATTTATAGCAAATATTGTTCTATACCCGGGTCAGGTCTTTATTAGATTCATTGTGTATTGTGGTGACCGCCACGTTGGACCAGATGAATACACACACCACCGTGGTAGGAAGCGACATTGAGACTGGAATTCAGGCCACCGGCCTTTTAATTAGAAAATAAGGTTTAACTGAAGGAAAGGTCCCGCCTTGCGGGTATAGTCCAACTTAACGGGGACCGGCTCTCACCCAGTCAACATGTCTTGTCCATCCATAGCCCTCTCACATGTGCCAGCACCATTCCTCCTTATCTGGGCCTCCCGGGAGGAGGCACGGGTGTGGCACGTCCGGCTAACGAGCCTGCGGTTAGCTTCCCTAGCCACCCGGCTGATTGGGGAATAGAGTGCAGCTGTGTGTGGTCGTTGTGTGAATACAGACGGTACTTTGTGGGGGTCATCAAGGCTTCGTTCACACGGGAGTTAGGGGGTGTTCTCACTAGAACATTTGCTTCACTTGAAATGGAGTTTAGGATAAAATTCGCTTTGCTCTGCGTTGTTTGGAGCTGTGAGAACGCGAACATTCGAAGTCGCTCCCGGAGCAAACACCCCTCGGATGCTCCGCTTGAAAAGGGTGGTTTCGCTTCGTTTAAAAACGACGCATCCATCACTTTGCTTCGCTTCGCTTTTGGTGAGAACGCTGCCCGACGCAGTCCATAGGAAAACAACAGCGCAGACGTGTTGATCTGGATGCGTCCTAACGATTCCCACCCGAGTTGGGGTAGACCACGCCCCGAGTTGGGGTAGACCACGCCAACTTCTGGAAAATGTAGGGGTGTTCTCTGTATCTTGTTCTTCCGCCCCGCAGGTCGTTCCGCAACCCCATTGGATTTTAGCTTGTGACGTAACACGGGGTGCACGATTAGATATAGGTTACCCATCTCTGTATGCAACTCGGCGGCGCTGAGTGTGCCGCGGGCCAACGGTCAATGTTCGCCGCGGGCACGGCCGCAAGCGGCTCTCATTGCCCTGTGGGCCCTGGAACGCGCGCCTATTCTTGTGTGTCAGTGATTGTGTTTGTGTTTGAGAAAAAAAAAAAAAAACACCCCTACATATTCCAGAAGTTGGCGTGGTCTACCCCAACTCGGGTGGGAATCGCTAGGACGCGATCTGCATAAGATCGGGACGAACGGCAATTTTCAATTTTTCGGACCAATCAACTACCACGTCTGTTGCTTCGATTACATAAAGGGTTGTGAGAACGCAAATCAGAGAAATTATTTATGCAACAATGTTACAAACTCATCCACTTGCTCCGGGTCTCGATTCAGACTTTCATGTGAGAACATGACCTTAATGTACCGGAGTTAATGTAGGTCAGTTAATGTAGGTCAAATATAGGTCACATTTTAAAAGTAATGTGAACTGCCAAACCAAAAAATCGGATCTGTGTAAAAAATCGGAATTGAGCATCAAGACCTGCCGTGTGAACGAAGCCCTAGAGCAGGGGTCGGCAATTAGGTTTGGCCTCGGGCCCAAAAAAAAATACGCCACTAGATGGCGGGCCCGAACATAATTTAAGTAATTGATTGTTTAAAAATGTGACACGTTCTAATGCTTTGACTTTTCTTTCGAGAAATGTACACATCGCTAGTCAACTAACACAGCTTGTTTTGTGAGCCTGCTAACAATGTAAAGTAGTGTTATAATTAACAAGGTAGCAGTCCAATCCATTTCGTTGCAGTATTAGGCTTGACTAGTGAGTTTGTGTTGTGATTCTCAACAACGTTGAAACGTAGTTTCACCCTTTTCCATAGTTTTGAATAATAAATGTGTGGACTGACGATGTATCGCAGCCTAACTTATTCTAATAATTAGTTAACATACTTTTATTCTGAATGATTCCCCCCTCCTCCAGACAAGGTCACATTATTTATTATTGGATTGGTTGTTTGCGTGTCGGGTGAAGTTAGCTAAACATTTAACCTGCTAACTAGCAAGAGAAACATAATGTCACTCTCCAAAGGTCTTAAGAGGAAAGTTGACGGTGAAAACAGGGCATTTAAACAGGAATGGACAGCGAACTATACGTTCATCCTACCTTCATCAATGCAAAGCCGTTGTGAGACTCACATCTTTCGTGCTCACAATGTTCCCTTTCTATACATGTGAGTCGTCCTTTTCCTCAATGAATGTGATAAAGACGCACGAAGGAATCGATAGATGCATAAAAAATAAAAAATAACTGCCTGCGGATTAAAGTGACGTCAATATCACCAGATATCAAGCAAATAGTGACCGATGGGAGATGCCACTTTTCACATTAAGTGAGTACCAAGCCTGTCGTTATTGTATTTAATAACCTAATTGTATTTTGTATATTTTGAATGAATGGCTTATGGCTCATTGTACTTATTATCCCTAATAGCGCGTTTGCTCTGTCGTTTCAGGAGCATAGGCCTACCACCACTTTTGCGCCGATTTTGTTGTCAATGTTTTTCAGAAAATTAAACAGAATTTGCTTTGTTACTGTTCATATGTGTGTTGCAGTCACATACGTAAACATTACGTTTGAATGATTTAATGAGCTGATGTTGTTTTTTTTTTCAAACCACACACCGCATGTCGGCTATTTCAGCACCACGCCGTGTCCACCTGCTTATGATTCACTATGAGGGGTTCAGCGTCAGTGCGCTTCGGTGCACCCCGCTGCCTGATTGTCTGTCCCTGTGTCATTCACTCTCAACATGTTTAAAAGGACAATAACCATTATTCAGGTGGTGGTAGATTCTCTATTCGGACATTATAGGCGCGGTGTGGGACTGTCGGTCCGATATTGTAAAAATAAATAAAAATAAAATAAAATAAAGTGGATTCTCAAAATAATCTGCTGGGCCAAATATTATTGGTGACGGGCCAGCAATGGCCCACGGGCCGCCTATTGCCGACCCCTGCCCTAGAGAGTCCCGAGGATTAGAGTTGAAAAATGTTTGTCTCAGAGAGCAAATTTAGAGGTAATTTACTCATTGAGTTCAGGGGACAAATGTTTAAGAGAAGTGCAGGGTTTGGCTGGGCTCCACTGAGCTCCCTTTGCAAAGCAGCACGGTTCTGTCAACTAGTGAGGGATGAACGAGCAGATTTAACAGGAAACTTCCCCCCAGTGCCTGTCCTAGCTGGTGTCCATCCGGCTGCTTAGAAGCAGAGAATGGGCTCCTTCCCTGTGCCCAAGAAAGATCCCTGTTCCGCTTCACTGCCAACCAACTGCCAACACCCCCGACCCCCACCCCCACCCCCACCCCCACCCCCCCATTTTTACCAGGCAGCAGGACAGCTGAGAGTTCCGTGAGAAGAAGTGTTGATGTTGTCTGAGGAAAAGGAAAAAAAACACACACATGAGTGTGATTTTAGAACCACACCTCAGGGACTTGCAGCGTGAGAAGCTGACATCCGGCATGGAAAAGCACGCTAAGATATTGAGCCACAGATTTACACCGCCTGAGCTGAATACGAAGTAGGCAAGCAGCCAGCCACTGCACACTCATGAAGAGGTAGACAGTAGCTCTCGATCAAAAGAGAGAGGGAGGGAGGGAGGGAAGACGGACAGATGGATGGAGGGAGGGAGGGAGGGGAGGAGGTGGTGGTAAGCAAAGGTTTTAGATTCTGCCTCGATCTCACTCAGAGGGGAGAGGAGCACTTACTCTACTGCAGTCCAATCAGTCTTATGGCTGTTGATACTGTAATCAGGGTTCCTACAAGTTTCAACAAGTCAAATTCAAGACCATTTTAGACCTTTTTTAGACCTCTTTGGATATAATTTTAGACATATTCGCGACACCATAATTATGATAGCTTTTTGTCATCCTCGAGGTGATGAAATTAGGGATTTCACTGCCATCCAGACAAAAAAGGAGGCGATTTGGCATTTTTTGGGGTTCCAGCTTGATTCATTTCCGCGTAAATAGATCTGGTCGGACTGATTTCCTTGCAGGATCTAATTTTTAAGACCTAGCACCTCATTTTTAGACAGAATAACTGAAATGTAAGACCTTTTTAGGCCTTGTAAATTGAAATGCTGGATTTTAGACTTTTTAAGACCAGCGCGGGAACCCTGTGTAATGAATACCAGTGTGATGCCTGTCTCTGTCTCACTCTCTGCCTGTCTATCTGTCTGTCTGCCTGTCTGTCTGTCTGTCCGTCCTTCGGCTGTCACTCTTCCTCACTATCTTACCTGGTTGGTTTGTAGCCCATCTCTCCCCCAATATAGTACCCATACCCACTTCCAGTCAGTGTTTATATTTTCTCTGCTTTCTTTTCTCGGCTGTCACTCTCCTGACAAGATTATGATAGCACCAAACAAAGTCTTAACACAAGAACACAACTTCATGACCCACATGATGACCCAGTGATGAAGATAACTAGACATCTCAGCTGACATCACCAGCTGCCTAGCCTGGGATTGACCTCCTTTAAAAACACTTGCATGTCCTTTGTTTTCCTCCTCTTGTTGCTTGGTAACACTTGCATTGTTGCAGCAGAAAAAGTGTCATGTATCCTGTGCTAGACCAGTCCACCCATCACTGGTAATGGCTACTTTGGGGACACTTTTCAACTCTGTGATAGTGTTTTGCTTCTCAACCTCATACCACGCTTTGGCGAACGGATATACGCCCTTCACGACTGTGTGACAGCTCTGTGACACTCATCCACTTGACTATGTCACTGCATCATCCTGGCAGCCAAGTGTGTGAAAGGATTTTGACGTAACGTTAAGCCATCTGGAGCAGTGGTGGATTGGTGAGGGGTGGGCTGACCATCTAAATCAATCAAGTTGACAAATGTTTACAGTTGTTCCTCAATTGCTTACACACTAACACTGGAACTTGAGACACAATGACCGAAACCTGAAAGTCATGTACTTTATCTTACACCAATTCTGCACAAATACAAACACATTTCCTGCTTTTCACTCATTTTGCAGTTGTACACCACACTTTTTGCAAAACACTATGCACAATTCTCCACAATCTTCATTGATAAAATATCTTGTGTTGACATGGAAAATACTACCATTCAGAATGCTTAACTCAAACCACCAATCACACCAGCGAATCCTCATAAAATTATGGGCAAACACCTATTACTTTTCAATTACCAATCATAGCTTTAGCAATAAAAGGGCCAAAGGTCAGTTCTCCTGTGCTGGAGAACAATGGATGCCAACTTTGCAGAGAGAGGAAGAGCGAGAGGTGTGAGAGTCAGAGGAGGAGGATGACCAAGACTATGACCGAGGAGAGCAATCGCCTCTGATGAGATTCAGGCCACTTTGGTTGACCACGTTAATGAAGTGGGTTTCCAACCTTGCAAAAAGGAGACAACAGGGAAGGAACGTCATTGGCCAGTGTGACATCGTTGAGGTTCCTGGCCAGCGATGGGGGGAACATCACCATGTGCGCAGTTATAAATCACCAAGACGTCCTCCATCACCATTCAACCCTTGACCCCTACAATAGTGCCCGTCTCATCACTCTCCTGGACACACCAATATCACAATATCCTCACCCCAGCCAAGCAGACAGATGGCCCAGAGCAGCCCAGGTACATTGTCCTGTGGGACAACAAACGTTTCCACCAATGCTTTGAAAAGTTGCAGAATGTTAATTGCCAGACAAGGCATTTTTATAACAATAATATGATCCCCTGGAGGGATGAGTTATCAGGTCTTCAAAATGTCTCCTAAACAAGCAAATTGCCATTTGGGGCTTCATAACTTGAGAAGAAAGCAACCAAATCAGCATATAAGTGGATGATAGAAATTAAATTAAAATGCTTTTCATGGTCAAATATATTTATTACATTTCCATTTTTTCAATTGTGTTACAAAAAAGTGCAACCGCCACATTTTGTAATAACCTGCACAATATGTAATACATTTATTACATAATAAGGCAAATGTTATTACATTTTGGCGATTCATTACATAATGTGCAGGTTATTACATAATGAGGCTTAACAAAGGCAAACGTTATTACATTTTGCATTCAGGCAATTTATTACATAATGTGCAGGTTATTACATAATGCGGTGTTATTACATATTGAAAGTGACTTTTTATTACATTTTGGGATTTTATTACATAATGTGCAGTTATTACATTATGAGGCTTAACAAGCCTAGTTTTCTTTTTCTTTACAGTATATGAGACACGTTCTAATGCTTTGGTCCTCATATCGGCAACCAATCAAGATGTTCAGCCTTTTTTTTTTTAAACACGGAACTACGTTTCAACGTTGTTGAGAATCACAACACAAACTCGATAGTCAAGCCAAAATACTGCAATGCAATGGATTCGGTGAGTAATCCCCATTGCTACCTAGTTGACTATAACACTACTTTACATTGTTAGCAGGCTCACAAAACAAGCTGTGTTAGTTAACTAGCGATGTGTCATTGATTTTCAACAACGCGGAAATGTATTCACATTCTGATCAAGTCTAATCATTATCATATATATATATATGTACTGTATATATTATATCATTAGTGATGATGACAAAGTGAGTGGCAGGGTACAGGGGATGTTCCTTTCGCCCCTTACTGCGCACATTCCTGTTGACCAACTAATTTCCAACTCTGGTTAGATGCCGAACTGTGTTTCATTGTCATTGTACTTGTACGCTGTCAATGACAACAAAGTTGTATCTAATCTAATACAAATATGTTAATGTTTTACTCCAGTTTTACCGCTGTGAGACCTGCAAGTTATAAACACTATTACTCATGGATCCACTTGTGTGGAGAGGAAATTTGGCACATCCTCAGTCTTGGCTGTTTTGGCCTGTGTTTGGAAAGTGACATTACATAAAATGTCAGCCCTGAGTTTGTTTAATCGGAGTTGCGTGGCTTTAATTATCTCATGCATCAATGTCCTTACCTGTGAAACCTCTTTGGGTTCATGTTCATTAGCTCAACAACATGTCAACACAATGCTTTGCTGAAAAGCTGTTACTTTCACAGATTGTTTATCCATATCATTATTTAATGCCGTGTCAAGAGTGTCATATCCCTGACAAGGGAAGCGCCTGCTTTAAAAGTATTTTGGGATTTCATTTTCGGGTTCATGTTTGAGAACGTAGATCTTTAAACAGGTAGAGTTGCAGTAATGTTTTGGTCATATACTATATTAATCGAGGTTGCATTGCGACACCAATTATGCAGCTCTGTACACAGTTTATGTGCATCATAATTTATTTCACCAACTTATTTCACCAGGGTTTGACTCAACAACACAAAACTAAACGAAACTTCAAAGGCGTTTGTGTTTAGACTACATTATGCCACTAGACTATTAGATGAAACGTGCATGACGTTATTTCATTATATTTTAAAAACATATTTTTAAAAAATAATAATTTATGGATTGACCCACATAATCGCAATTCCCTATATTCAATGAATAACACTGCCCTGGGACATTTCCATGCCTCTGTGTAAAAGGTAATTTGGAAACCTGTATTTTTCATTCTGGTTTCGTTCCTCTAAATGGCAGTCCCAATGATCAAGCCTGTGCTAATGTGTAAAGGTAAATGGTTTTCCATCTGACTGGATCAAAGAAGCAAACTAATAAAACTCGTTTTCTTCATAACCTTTTTCAGAAGTGTTGTTTTTCAACACAGTACACAGTACCTGTAGTATTGGTGCCTATTGGATTTAATGTATAACATAAGAACATCAGAAGTTTGCTCAATTCAAAATTGTAAGTCCATTTCTTTAAACAGTTTTGGAGAAAATAATAGTATCATTGCTCAGTTATATGAGTTAAAGAATATACAGTCCCTTTGTAAGTATTCGGACAGTGAAGCATGTGTTCCTCTTTTAACTCAATACTTGATTTGAATCAAACATTTAATATGAGGTCATGCATCAGCGTTTATCTGACGGTATTTTGTCCAACAGCCACTGGGTATCTTCTCTGCTGCTCCTCTGCCAGGCCTGTACTGACTGCAGCCATCTTTAATTGTTTGTTTTTAGGACTTTTTTTTTTTAAATCTTAAACCGGATCTTTAACAAATGAAATGCATGTTAAATTGGATTTAAATCAGGAGATTGTCTCAGTCAGTCAAGAACTTTCCACTTGTAAAATGATAATGATGATGATGATGATGATGCTGAATTTGTGTAACATTTGTGTCATTTAGTTGTTATAGTATTATATTTGTGTTTATCAATGTTCACATTCGCAAGCTGTTAGGAAACCTGACCCAAAAGTTCAACAGGACCTGAAATGGTTCAGTTGGAATAAATACTCAGAGATACTGCCCGAGGTTTCAGCTGCAATATAATACAAACCAGCCATGTAACAGGATGGACAAAGTTGTCATAACCTTGTCTTCATCACATTGGCTACAGTATGTCAAGAAAAAACTTGAAAGCAATCTAATTTAGACAAGATATCGATCCACTCTACGTCTTATGATTACAAGTATTATTTCAAGAGGCTGACTTTTCAAACAATATCTCTTCGCAATGGTTTGGGGCGCATCTAATGCATTGTTGGTTTCATCATTCTTATTTGAGTTGAAGTATTAAAGCGTGCTTATATTGACTTGGCTTTAGAGAACAAACACAGAAACCCACCCACCTGAAGACAGGGAGCAGAGGCAGAAAAAAGGGCAACTGGTAAATGATCCCGATACAAGTCCTGAAGGGCCGTCGAGATTCAATTCAGCTCCGTTTCAATCATGCGGCGATTTCTTTTATGTGACAGATGCCTGTGTCTATCACGCACAGACAGACCAATGTTTAGTATCAACACAGACAGCGTGGGGTGTGCAGGCAGGCCTGGGTCCCCCCCCCCACGCTGCATCCTGCCACACCAGAACAGGATCCTTTAATTACAACCAGGTTTGATAATTGACTTTGGCCTACCTGCAGATTTGACTGGTTATGACAGACATAGTGCCTTCTGCTTCTCTCTCTCGACGTTAGCGAAACCATCAGGCCTTGTTATATACACGCCTTCCTTGGATTCACGCACACCACCCCTGCGGTTCGCCATGTTTTTTTTAAAATATCAGTATGGGGAGACAGAATGGGTTTACCACGGAGTGTACGCAGTTGGAGGCCCCTTGCTAGAAAATGCAGAGGTACAAAGCATAATGATGGACATGCTGTGAGATCGTTGCTACAGATCGGGCCCGATGAATTAATAAAGAATAAAGCACCAAAGACCAAAGTGAATAAAGATGGGGAATGTGAAATATGTGGGTCATCATCCCACTAGCGTGTGTGTAGTTCCTCCGGCAGTTGAAGGACTTTGAAGTGTTTGGAAGATGGATGTCATGATGAGGGCAGTAGACTGAATCGGACCTGCAGTACCTGGGCTCAGAGTTTAACATCACACAGAATATCAGATGCATTTCAAATAGTTCAAAAGAAATAATATAGGCTGGGAGGTGCTGGTCTTAATGAAAAATTCGATATCCATCTTATATCAGATGGAAAAAAAACAGAGAAAGATTAGGAAGAAACCACAACTAGTAGCAAATATAGTACCGGTAACTTAAATGTACTATATTTATTTTTTGCCAATAATCTTATTTAGAATGATGTTCAGATTCGGATTCAGATCCGGTGACTGGGAAGGCCACTGAAGAACACTGAACACATTGTCATGTTCATGAAACCAGTTTGAGACGACTTTTGCTTTGTGACATGGTGCATTATCATGCTGGAAGTAGCCATTAGAAGATGGGTACATTGTGGCCATGATGGGATGCACATGGTCAGCAACAATACTCAAATAGGCTGTGGCATTCAAGAGATGAATGAATGAATGAATGGTCTTTATTGTCATTGCTACAGTACAGGTACCAAACAACGAAATTTAGGAGGGGTGGCTCCCCTGGTGTTAGGAAAGAAAAAAAAACACTTTTAAAAAAAATCACAAGAAGGGAAGGAGCTGGTTTACATACGATAAAGGCTATGTACACTATCCACTATACTATACTGTACAGATAGACGACTAGGGTTGTCATATTGCACAATAGTGTTATTGCACATTTATTTAAAGTGTCACAGTTTGCAGGCTTGAAATGTACATATTTGTGCCTCAGCACTACACCTGATTTTTTCAGTCCAGCAGCTGCCATCAATCCGTCCAGACTGTCCAGGGCCCAGAACCTAGGTCTTTGCTGTGTTCAGGGCCTGGACGGCCCTGTGGTAGAAGCTGTTCTTCAGTCTGTTTGTCCTTGCGGCCACGGTCCTGAACCTCCTTTTCGAGGGCAGCCGGGTAAAGTGTTCGTACCCAGGGTGGGTTGGGTCCCTGGAGATCTTGGAGGCCTTCCTGAGACAGCGTGTGTTGTACAGCTCTTCCAGAGAGGGGAGGGGGGCGCCGGTGATCTTCTGTGCTGTTCTCACGACTCTCTGTAGCGCATTTCTCTCCGCGGTTGTGCAGCTGGAGAACCAGTTGCAGATGCCGTAGGTGAGGATGCTCTCCACTGCGCCGCGGTAGAAGGTCACCAGTATCTTCTGCTTGCTGTGTTCCTTCCTGAGGACTCTCAGGATGTATAGCCGCTGTTGTGCCTTCTTGATGGTGGCTTTTGTGTTGTCCTTCCAGGTCAGGTCATCCCGCATGTGCATCCCCAGGAATCGGAGGGTTGAGACTCTCTCCACGCTCTCTCCGTCGATGAGCAGGGGCTGGATCTCGGACTTTTTCCTCCTGAAGTCTACGATGATTTCCTGATGATTGATTGGTATTAACAGGCCCAAAGTGTGCCAAGAAAACATTCCCCATTACACCACCTGAATGAATGAGAAGCTGTACACAGGTGTTCCTAATGGTGTTCAGTGAGTGTATAGTAATGAATGCTAACTCCATGGTCAAATGGGAGTTGACCTGCTGGCATATTATAACTCTGTATAACTCTGCTTTGAACACAGCTTGCAAAAAAAAGAGGCATTTTCAGAATTCAGGGCATGGGCATTGGAAAGTAAAATGTTTTTCACCCTGTGACAAAATGCTGATGTTTATGCTTTTTATGCTAATGTTTATGCATTAGTTATGCCTCTAAACCTGCAAATGTTTGTACACATGTATCTCTCTTACACACTAGAACAGCCGTGAGTGTGAGTAAAGAAAATCTTAGCAAAATGTCCAATTCCTCCTTTCATGACTTTTCCTAGATATGTGCGTTCTACCACCCAGTATCCTTACATTTTCAAAATCACATCAGGATAAGCTAATATAAAGCTATTTTGCCGTGTTTTTCTGTGTAGGAAGCAGGCTAATTTACAAGCGGCCAACTAGTGGTCGTTGTGTGTAAATAGCAGCTTGAGCATCGAGGCGGCTCTTTTAGTAGGTAAAAAGGCACGGCTGTTCTAGTGTTGATTGATTGATTGAAAACTTTATTAGAAGATTTGCAGAAGTAGGTACATGAAAGTACATATTACATACAAGGTCAACTAACAGGATAAAAACCCAAGAAAGCCACTGGCTTATTTCAATTGGGGTCCTTGATTGTTAACAGTAACCAGGACTAACCTGAGGTGAGTTTCCCCAAAACCACTAAGATCGTGTTTCGTTAAAAGCCAACAATGGATTTTAAGAAGATTGTAGAAGTGCTACTAGGTTTTCAGGAAACTGGACCCTGGCCCGCTGTACATACCTTATGTTTTGTTGTATTGTTCTTCCCATGATGGATGTATGTTTATCTTGTAGATAGTACTAGTTATTTGTCTGTATTATCTTGTAGATAGTACTAGTTTTTTTTATCTGTCTTACATGTAACGATGAATTGAGAATCAAGGACCCCAATTGAAATAAGCCAGTGGCTTTCTTGGGTTTTTATCCTGTTAGCTGACCTTGTATGTAATATGTACTTTCATGTACCTACTTCTGCAAATCTTCTAATAAAGTTTTCAATCAATCAATCAAAGTTTCTGTTGTATTAGTTTGAGGTAGCAGAATGTATTTATAGTGGTGTGCTGCCCACACAGCTCCCTCCAGAATACTTTCTTCAGTGAGTTGCAATAGCATGACACAAGAGGGTGAGTTGTTTTGTCAATTCAATTATCTTATTTTTGATCAAGCAAAACACCAATTATCAAAATGATCTATATTGCAACCATTAAGCAGACAATATCAATAATGATGATTATGATGATACTGGCAAACACACACACACACACACACACACGCGCGCACGCGCACACACACACACACACACACACACACACACACACACACACACACACACACATACACACACAGTAAGGCCAGTACAGCAGAGTAAGACACAAGCCTAATGCTAGAAATTAACCATACTTGATTCCCACCATGTTAAATTAGAATAATTAGTCCAAGGGGGAAAACATGTTTTTTTACTAAACAAATTAACATGTCAACCCATGTAACTCATGAACTAGTCTGCTAATAGCTGCAAATCACACAAAAAATATACTTTTAAATGATGCTCTCTCCGTGGTGTGTGAGTAACCTGTAATTAACCATCCTAATCATGATCTCATTACTGTCCCGTGGGACTACAGCCATTCAAGGAGAAGGATTCATTAATCAAGGTGTTTATGCTGCAAGGGGACCTTCAATGACTCTTTTATAATTATGATGATATTGCAAGATACCTTACAGGGGAATTGAGGACAAGCACGTAGTGTGTAGTAGCTACGTTGGCATCGCAAATTGACAGTATTTCTTTGTGGAAGACGACATCGTCCCAGACTTAGCAACGGTTAAGCTATTCTGGGTCAGCGGTATTTGTTGGGATGTGAAGAATGACAAAACATGCTGTAATGGTAAATGGACTGCACTTACAGTATATAGCGCCTTTTTTGCTGCTCCAAAGCGCTTTACAACGGCCTCTCATTCACCCATTCACACACATTCACACACCAATGGCGGCAAGCTGCCATGCAAGGCGCTGGCCCGCTCACTGGGAGCAATTGGGGTTCAGTATCTTGCCCAAGGACACTTCGACATGTGGCCAGCCAGGGTTCGAACCGCTGATCTGCCAACCTTGTGATCATTAGACAGCAACTCTACTCTATCTCCTGCGCCACAGCCGCCCCCCTGCTGCTGTGTTGAACACTCAACCTCCAGTTCCGTTTAATACACCTTGTAGCGTATATAGTATAACAGAACACGGTGGCCCACTGCCAGAGGAGTAACACATAGGCACAGCTACAAATACATTTGGACTTGGAGAGGTGTAAGTTTGTTGTGTAGAGTAAGTAAACTGATGTAATCTTGTAAACTCAGTGTGATGCTGCTGTTAGTTGTGGCTATCGGGCCTGAAGCCCGGGGAGCTAGTTTATGTCGAGTACAGACTGCTTGAAGCCAATTGCTGGTCAACTGCCAGTGGGAGGGGATGAACTTTGCTACCTACTTACTTACTGAAGTGGCTAGCAGCTCCTCCTCACTACAACACAGTAGATTAGATTAGATGATTAGATCAAACTTTATTGTCATTGAATTTAATCATCTAATCAAATCTGCTTTGTTGTAGTGAGGAGCTGCCACAGTTCATCTGGATTTGAGTGGTGAAGTCGACTGATCGTTAGGTGGGAGGGGCTGCAACTCAGCTAAGTCATCAGCAATTACAGAATCAGTACTTCTATCCTGTCTGCCAAAGAGCGAAGGCCTCTGCGACAGCCTCCATGACATGGAGACAATGGAGTCAATCTGTGAAGTCCATCGAGAAAGGCCAGACTACTACGTTTTCTTTTTTCTTTCCGCTACTCTTTAGTGCAGTACTCTTTACTTTACTACTTAATTTTTGACAATTTTCACCTAAATAATTTGTGAGAATTAAAAATGATAACAAACATTATATTGAGTAAACTACAAGCATTAATAGGCAAATAATAAGCTACTTTTGACAAAAACTATTTACAAAATATGATTCCCACGATGCATAGTCTAACATAACGTTAGCCGAAAATCAGAGGAGACAACATCTCCATGTTTCCATCAGTGAAGGAGTTGGCGGAGTCCGCAGGGCCCTCGCCTGACGCGAAATGCGCAATTGTTGTTGATCACTTGGAGGCACTCGAAAGTCCATTTGAAAAGTACTTTTCCGAGACTGAGTCCTGGAGAAAGGACAAGACATGGATACAGTTTCCATTCAAAGACAATGCATCTGACGGCTCAAACCTGACAGCCGCTGAGGAAGATCAGCCGATCGATTTATCCACAGACAGTAGACACGAGAATGTGTATGAGTCAAAGCCTCACTACACACCCAGTTCTGGATCCATTGCCAGAAATACTTCCCCCAACTGACAGCAAAGGCCATGGCGAGCCTCTTGCCTCCTCCCTCACCTACCTGAAGAGCATAATACCGTTCCAGACTGCAGCCTGAGGATGACACAATGCTCTGCCTGACAACCTCCATCCCCCCCAGAATAGACAAGCTGTGTACCACCCACCAGGGCCAGCCATCTCACTGAGGTAGGCTTCCTGAAGATAAATGTTGAAAAATAATAATAATAGAAAATATAAGCCTCATCAAAAACAACAACAACAACAACAACAATTGTATTATTTAATTTTAATTGTAATAATAATTATGCATGAACGTTATATCAATCATAAACACATATAGGCTAATAACCCAGTATATAAATAGGTTAATAAGGTGAAATAAAAGGTGAATAAAGTAAACATAAAGGTTATTATAGGCCTTAAAATGTGACACATTTTGTCACACAAAAAATGAATTACACGAGGGGGTCCCTGTTCTGCTTGTCTCTAGTCCAAGGGGTCCTTGGGCTGAAAAAGGTTGAAGACCCCTGCTTTAGTGTATTTAGCGCTACCTACATCTTGTTTGCCTACAAACCTATAGATCTATCGATCTGTGAATACCACAATGTGTTTTCTCCCCATCCCTTATAACCATCCCGGTTATTCCGTCCCTCAGGAGGACACATAGACGCTATACCCTCCCTCGCAACCCATCTAATCTAGTCTACGCACGACTGACTACGCACGACTGACCGTGACCTCACTCGCGGGAGGACTTTGCAACGGCCAGTCAGCGGTCGGGAACACTCCGGAACACTCTCACACTATGCCTGCTTCATGTCCCTCCACTTCCTGTTTTCACAGAGACATGGATAACTCCAGAAAACACACAGCTACTCCGGCAGTCCTCTCCGACGCCTACTCCTTTTCTCATTCCCCTAGACTCTCTGGTCGAGATGGTGGCACAAGGCTCCTCGTCTCACCTAAGTGGTCACTTAATGTCCTTCCCCTTGTCACACCTGTCCTCATCCACCTTTGAATTCCATGCCGTTTCTGTCGTCTTCCCTGTCAAACATCACTTATCTGTCGTGCCCCCAGGTCAGCTCGGTGACTTCTTAGAAGAGACGAATCTCCTTCTTCTATCCAGCTTCTTCCCTGAGGACAGTGCACTGCTCACACTGAAACTTTTTGGGAAAACTGTTAAACCACTTTGAAACGTTCTGATATGTCAAAGAGTAAGAGTATTCAGATATGCTGAGAGTACAACATTTTTTGGTTGTATGTAGCCTATAAGGACAGTGTAGACAACCTCTACCTTGCACCTCTGTCAGATAATGCACCACTTCTCCCAGAAAAGTGTTGCTATTACAAATGCTTTGGTATTCACATGTTTTTTTTATTTTGTTTGCATTGGAACAACACAAAAAAGCAGAGAAAATGTGATATCATACCACACGTCCACACGTCTCATGTTCTATGTATTTTATTCAATCAGGGGAAAAACCACCTGTTATTTCTGCAAACATTCAGTAATTGTACGGCTGTTCTGTATGTAACGTGTCTCACCAACATGATTCACATTGTTCTTGCTGGCCATCAAATCACTGTCCTAATTTGTATTCAGACACTAAGGAGGCCATATTTTTGCTGTATTTTGCATAAATCCAATTCATGTTTTGAGTGGCAGGTTTAATGGCAGTGGCTGCACAGAGGTATTTTTTTTGTGATAATCTGCAGCTTCACCCCTGTCTTTTAACACGCCAAAGCAACAGAATACAGAAGGTAAAAGTGTTATTTGCTCATGCAGATGGTAGGCTGCCTAGAGCGAAATGTGCAAACTTAAATAATGAATGTACGGTATAGTACTGCACTTTCCTGGCCTCTCTTCATACTCGATCTATCCCCAAAACGTCAACACTGTCATACAGAGCATACAGTTATAATCTGTTGATAGTGCATTACAAGACCCGTTATTAGCATGTATGACTACATTATAATATCTTCTATCAACTCATACCTATCTATTGAGCTATTATCACCCATAAGGTGTTATACTGTATGTGTGTGCCTCCCAAAAAAATATCCCATATTCACCCATATCCCCACCACCACCACCACCACCAATTATATCACCATTTGCACTTCTGGTTGGATGTGGACACTAATCTAATGACAATCTAATCTAATGTCAGCTAACCCCCAATATCCCCACTACCACTAACCATGTTAGCTAAAGACCCATATCACCACCACCATCACCACCCTTTTAGCCAACCTCTCAAATCACCACCCTCACCACCACCACCCTGTTACCCAACCCTCCACACCCCACCACCACCACCCTGTTGTCAGCTCTACACAGCATTCCACCTGGCCTGTAGACCCCATTGTGAACCCATTTCAAAATAGGGTCGACTTCATAAGGCACCACCTTTCTAATTAGTTTTCTTCTTCCCTAGTGGTCAGCTGAAATGTCACGTATGGGATGACAAGATGAGGTCTGTGTAGGGGTCACTGTCATTGTCTCAAGACCATAATGGTAACTCCAAAGAGTTGAAACAGAGGAGAGATGAGGCTCCCCGCAGTTTGAAGAGTGTAGTGAAGATAGTCAGTAAGTGACCATGGAGAAGTTCCTCTGCAAACGGCTGGAACGTCAAATCAAAGACGACCTGGGAGCACGAAAGGTTGCTAGAAAGGTAGGGAATGGGGAGAACAAAGCTAGTGAGTCTGTTCATCAGATGAAAAAGGAGTGGGAATGGTGGAAGAGAGGCAGAGGAGAAAGTACAAGAAAACAAGACCTGTCTTTTTGACATCTCATCCTCTTATACCGCTAATTGAAAACATGTCAGCACTTCAAATTATGAGCAATTTGTCAAGACAAGGTATGTGTTGAATTTCAAAATGTATGTTACTTATTCATTTGTAGTACACTTACACAACACAATGGAGCATACTATTGTATGAACTGTCGGCAGTTACAATTTTTTTAAACTAGAGACTGACGTCAAGTTCCCAGTAGTAATGTTACAGAATACTTAATGAATTTAATATGTATTTCAAATACATGAAACAGAAATACTGCCCATCTCTGCCTAACCACTACTTTAACCATAAACATTAAGATGAGACTGGCCTCCTGCCAGGGCACCCTCGGTGGGACCACACTCTCAGCAGGACTGAGACGGGACATTGGCAGGAAGCCAGTGACATCTTATTGTGTTTCAGGTCTTTGTGATATTTCGATAGGATTGAATCTGTCACTGTTTCAGGCGGGAGGCTGGTGTAGATACTGTATGATAATGAGGCAAAAAGGCATTGTCACAGCAATGTCTGATCAAAGCCTATGAAATGTATTGCGAATACATAGTTATTCAAAAGGAGCCCTGAGATATTATAAAATGTTCATATAATTGACTAGGGCTGTCAGTCAATAAAAATAATTGTTCATTCAATTATTTCTATTAGTTGATTAATCTAGTTTCAAATTCAAGTTTCAAGTTTATTGTTACGTCACATCACACAAGTGTAAGAGAGAAAAATTGTTAGGCTTCGGTTTCCTGACATTGCATAAGACATAAGGCAATAATAATTCAAGCATAATACAAGATAAAGGTGACAATAGTACAGATGAGACAGGATACACTAGTGGTGCCATTAGTGATAATAGATAGTTCAGTAGTAAAGTGGCTGTGAGTTTAAGGTTTCCGTAGTCCGTATACATGGGGTGTGCTTGCGGAAGATAGTCAATTATTGTCTACAGTGGGCTTGTTTTAACCCCAACCCTAACCCTGATCGCCTGGGGGAAGTAGCGGTTGGTTAGCCTCTGAGCTTTGGCCCTGAGGCTCCGGAAGAGGCCTTGCCTCTTGGACGGCATTGGTTCGAACAGGCTGTGGTTGGGGTGGCTGGGGTCTTTGATGATCCTCCGGGCTTTGCTGACACACCGTTTGTTGTATAATATCCTGGATGGATAATCTACTGATTATCTGATCTGGCAATGTGAAATTGTTCTGTTTTTTTTAGGAAATGCAATGTAGGTGGTTGTCTGGACATTTCTAGACAAGAAACCCAAAGTGGTGCCTAAACAATGAGACAGGGAGTGGTAGGGTACTTTTACAATGGTAACAATGAAATGATTAAAGGTGTGAGTTGCCATTCCCATAGATTAAGACAAAATGGTGCTAGGTTGAAACCGAGCCTCCTGGTACAACACTCTTGTTTACTTGGCTACATTAACAAGCATGAGTTTTGATATATCGCAAATGCATTTGTAGCCTTTAATTATTGATAAAAGCTGTAAAATAAAGGACTGAACTGTGTCAAAACTGTATACAGTAGCGAGTCTCATAATCCACTATGGGATGACAACTGCATTCATGATTGCCTATCAAATAAGTGTCTAACAGAATGTGCTATCAAAGTGACAAAGACGGAAGACACAACCACATCAGACAGGCCAACACCCTGCCCTCAAAACCCACCTCTTCAAGCTTGTCCAACCTTCACCAGTTAACCCTCTCCCCCTCCCCTTCCCATGTGTCCCCGGCACTACCTTAATTAATGTTTCTTTTTATTATTACTACTCGATCTTTTCAGTTTGTAAAGCGTCTTTGAGTGTCTAGAAAAGCGCTATATAAGTCTAATGTATTATTATTATTATTATTATTATTATTATTATTATTATTATTATTATTAAGAGCTGTTCGATGGACCTCGGAACGTATTCTCTCTCGCACAGCAGCATCCAGCTCACCAACTGACAGAGAGTGGCGGAGCGAAGACGGATGCCGGTGGTGTCCATGAGGGATGATGAGCCAGACAGCCGAAGACCATGGCCCCCTTCTGTCCTCCTGCCTTCCCAAAGACCTTGCCGGAGTTCGCGCTTGATGAATTTAGTCGTTATTAGAGGTGAGAGGTCTGCCGAGAGGCCTCTGAAACGAGGGGCTTATAGGAGGAGAGGAGAGGGGAGGGATGGGGGGTGGAATTACTCCTCACCTCTTTTGTAACACACACGCCCCTATAATCGCCGCGGTGATTGGATTTCCCATAGAGAGCTAGGAGCTCAGGCGAGGCCATAGGAATGGGCTCTCCTACAGAGCTCACTAAGGCCAAGACCCCAGTTCACTTGGGGAAGGGTCAGGTTCACCAGACGCTGTGGAACCTGTCCACCTCCTTGCCTGACTGTGTCTTTAACATAATAGTGTTGTTACTGTGATGTATGTGGCTGTGGTTGGTTCTTATTCCCACTCCTGCCGGCTGGGGGTGAGCACCCGCTATTGGGTCATTGGGGTCGTCCTTGCCTCTTGCTGTTATTCTGGTTTAATGGAATAAAGTGAGCTGTAGCCATTGCCTACAGCAGTGACTCTCAACCCTCTCCTCGGGGCTCACCTGATTCAACTATAGTACAAAGTACAAAGCAATTAGGGTTTGTACTTGATTAGTTGAATCAGGTGTGCTGGTGGTGGAACAGATCAAATATGTGGAGCGGCTGGGGCGCCCCGAGGAGAGGGTTGAGAATCACTGGCCTACAGTACCTGTTACGTTGTCTACATTGCCGTTATTATAGTATCAGTAACAGAGTAACAGTAACCAGTGAGTATTCATACAGAATAGTTACAACTTCAAAATCACACATAATAGAACAAATCTTAAAGCATTTTCATGACCCCCACACTTGTTTGTGATCGCCAACATCTCCACATCGTCACATCCTGAGGCAAAATGAACACCAGCCCCCCCAAAAAAACACAAATGGTCCAAATGGTACACACAACACATGTTATGCTTTGCATAGGCTTTCTTGTCAAATAATATTTTTGTGGCTCAAAAGCCGAATGAAAACTTACATTCAGAATCTGGATCTCTTTATTGCACATACTATGAGAGTGTTAACTGCCTGTATTCGAAACGAATATTTGTATTTAAAAAGAAAGAAAAGTATTTTCTTTTCAGGTTTTCAAGGGTTAACCATACAAAGTTTGATTCTGACTGAACAACGCCTGTGCTTCAGTTGGAGGGTTCTCGTGCCTTCCTGTCCTCCGCAGACCCTCGGCTGGGTACCATGGTAACAGTACAGGAGGCGTACTACTTTCAAACAAATCACAGGTATGGTTAACCCTTGAAAACCTGAAAAGAAAATACTTTTCTTTCTTTTTAAATACAAATATTCGTTTCAAATACAGGCATCTCTATCATCAACCGCTTCTTCTCCGGAGGATAGGTGTCAGGGGCCGTATTCTAGAACCTTCCTAAACTGAACACTCTGCCAAGTGTGCGTAAGGACAGATGTGAGACATTCAGACTGAGTGTGATCAACTGTTCGTGTGTTTCCCCGACCTCGTACGCTGTTCAGTGGGCCAGTGTTTTTAACACTAGAACAGCCGTGTCTTTTTTACCTACTAAAAGAGCCGCCTCTGTACAATGCTCAAGCTGCTATTTACACACAACGACCACTAGTTGGCCGCTTGTAAATTAGCCTGTTTCCTACACAGAAAAACGGCAAAATAGCTTTATACTATCTTATCCTGATGTGATTTTGAAAATGTAAGGATACTGGGTGGTAGAACGCACATATCTAGGAAAAGTCATGAAAGGAGGGTCCTGAAATGTGATCGAGTGCAAAGATATGTGTTAAATAACTTTTTTATTTTATTTTTATGAACAATCTACATTTCAACCTCATCACACCTCAAACGCATGCTCATTGTTCTACTGAAGTCTATTTACACCTTGTTTTCAATGAGCATCCTATGATATCTCCTCCTGCGTGTTAAGCGTCCATTTGTGTGTATTGTTATCACCCTACAGAGGTATTGCTTGCACCCCATACATGGGTCTTATTTGTTATGGAATTAATGGGCTAACATGGGCCTTCATTATTCAATAATACTAGAATGTTCTAATAATTCAGACTGAAATTGTTTCTTTTGATACATCTCCTGAGTTTTCCAGCGACCAAAGACCAAACAATATAATATATTAAAGCCGTATCAACCTGCTTATCCTCCTCAGATCACATCAAACATGTGCACACACAAACACTGAGCTCTGTAAATCTGTCCAACGCCTACACAGGTCTCTACCCTGCTCCTGCAGAGATGTGGCTTTGCAAACCTGTGGTAATCAGGGTCTGTTTCTCAATCCAATCAGCAGTAATATCCCCCCCCCCCCCCTGTGGTGGGCAGTTCCCCTACTGTAGCAATTTCATGCTGGCAGGGGGCTGGCGTTGGTTACTCCAGGACTCTGTGGCTGGGTCAATAAAGAGCTGAAGAAGGATGATCTACTGCTCCTGTCTGTCTGTCTGTCTCTCTCTCTCTCTCTCTCTCTCTCTCTCTCTCTCTCTCTCTCTTTCTCTTTCTCTCTCTCTCTCTCTCTCTGTCTGTCTCTCTCTTTCTCTCTCTCTCTTTCTCTCTCTCTCTTTCTCTCTCTCTCTTTCTCTCTCTCTTTCTCTCTCTCTTCAGTGTGTAATTCACAGCATGTGTGATTCACGGGCTGTGGCAGGGGCTGTCTCCACAATCTTATTTCACCCCCCACATGGCTTTACTAGACAGCGTGCAGGGAGTCATTTTGACCTGTTATATTTTGTCCTACTATGTCACGTAACATTTTCATGAAGTAGGCTTAATAAGTAAGTGTTATGCTACGCATACATCCCTAAATCATCCGAAACATTGCCCGGAAAATGTATTTTATTGGCCACAAACTTTGGTGTGCTCCTTTTTGACCAATGGGATCATGATCATGATGACACCAAAGTTTGTTGGCCTAAAACTAAGGATTGTGTTGTTTAATGAGACAATCAATTGATGGAGTATAATAACCATAATGAGATCATTAGACGGCGGCTCTACCTCTTGCACCACAGCCGCCCCATGTGTATCTATAATGCTATTTTTTTACCTGTATGTCCAGTCATAATGTTCATCTGTTGGCATCCAATGTGTGACAAATGCTGAAAAAAAGGCTAAGTTACCCTCGTCTTCACTGTAATAGAGGCCTTTGTTCTCCGTTTACCAGGCCTATGGACAGGGCTTTGATTCTGAAAATATATCAAATGGATGGATTTTAATATTTTGAATTATTTGACACTTTAACGGCAAGTAGGCCTATACGGTGCTTGTCATAGTTTGACGGATTATGCTGCTATGAACTGTCTCTGAACTGTCCTTTATTTTCTCCTATAATCTTTGGTTAGGGATAAGGGCAGAGATGTATGGGGAGAAAGTGTCTGGGAATGTCCCATTTATTACAGAAAAGAAGACCCGCTCAGGTCAACAAACACATTTCACAAGTTACCTCGTTGGACCTTTAGATCTCATTGTGTTGCCGGATCCCGTTTGCAAGCATGAGCAAATGCTGATAAAATGTATTCATAGGCCCGTTTCACCCTCTTGATGAGTCACCCTCCACCGTTTATGCTGTTATTTTATGACACAAACAAACCTGCAACATCTCCTATTATTCCATGCGAGGCAATGCGTTCGCTCATTGCGAGCACACCGCTTGATCCCTGTCAAACCAGTGACATCAGGATTCATTGGCTCAACCGTGACGATGCATTTCCTGCAAGAGGCTGGTACTGTAGCATTTTAATTGAAATTAAATGACCTGGTATTTAGAAATTGCATAAACGGTAACTGCACAATAGTGACCTATGTATTACTTCTATATATGTTTGTGTGATTCATTATAACACCACTAGCACGGTTTGATACCTGCCATTTGGTACCCATCCTTGCAAAAACGAATTCCTATGGAATGGAATGGACTTTATTTGTCATTGCTACAGTACAGGTACCAAACAACGAAATTTAGGAGGGGTGGCTCCCCTGGTGTTTAGGAAAGGAAAAAGAAAACACATTTTAGAAAGAGCATAGATGCATAAAATCACAAGAAGGTAAGAAGCTGGTTTACATCAATAAAGGCTATGTACACAATCCACTGTACTATACTGCACAGATAGTCAACTAGGGTTGTCATATTGCACAAAAAGTATCCTACTAGATAGATCCTAGTAGATACTATAGGTAAATACTAGTGGTAACAATAGCAAGGACCTATTTTAAACTTTTCTACTTTCCGATCGTTCATATATTATTTACGTTAACACAGCATTTCCTATGTCTGACCCCTGTGTGCCTTGTTAAATTAAACTAAAATGCAGTGCAAGCCATACCTCACTTCACATGGAAAAGAGGCTAATGTACACAGACAACAGACAAGGCGTGACCAAGGAAATCCTTGTTGTATGTCGTTTTCCCATTTTTGCTCCTGAGCCAAAGTTGAGGATGGACACTTTCTTTTAGTCTGTGGATTTCACCAATGTAATGTTGTTGTATGGTATGGAGCTGTGGTGAAGAAGCCATGTGAAACGGGTCTCTAGGTGAGGCATGCTTCAGTCCGTGCAATGCATGCTGGTCACACGCGTAGTCTCTCAGATGGCTTCCCAGGTGGATTTTGGGCAGTACGTTTGACTCATAGAGAGAAATACCTCAGGCTATCTGCTCACCCTCAAACAGCTCCAGTAAATATCTTCTCAACATGTGGAACACTGCTTCCTGAGCTGCAGAGTACAGTATACCATTTCCTCTCTTCAACACATCTTCTAACGCCCCCCCAAAAAAATTATCTTGGTATTTCACCAATTTCATCCATTTAATTTTGTTGTACGGAGCTGTGGTGAAGAAGCCATCTAAACAGCGTCTCTAGGCGAGACATGCTGAGTCCGTGCAATGCATGCTGGTCCCATGCGTCGTCTCTCAGATGGCTTCCCTGTTGGATTTTGGGCAGTACTTGGACTCATAGAGAGAAATACCTGAGGCTATCTGCTCACCTTCAAACAGCTTTTTACCTCTGAGGGCTTCAGTAAACATCATCTCAACAACTTCCTGAGCTCCAGTATACAAGAAGCTGACTATACAATTTCCTCTCTTCACAAATGTAGCTAATGCCCGCCAAAAATATGTATCCCTGCATCTATCCCAAACTTTCTACACATAGCAAAGCTTTTGGGAGAACATTTATTTTTTTTGCTTGGCCAGGGAAGATGCCGCAATAAAAGCCCCATGTATTTAAAAAAGAAAATCTCAATACTGTTTAAAGGGACTTATATTTTCTCTCCAAGTATTATGCCACATTACACTAAAGAAAAATATTCTTAAATCTTTGATATGAAGCCGCAACATGGTGGTGTCGTGAAAGGTTCATGTCAGGTGTTATAATTGCTTGTGTCTGACTCCTTTCAGTAAAATTCTTCCCCAGTCATCTATTTTGTCTCTCATCTCCACACCACTTCAGACAGGCCAACACCCTGCCAACATTTAAACAGGCCCTCAAAACCCACCTCTTCAAGCTCGCCTTCACCAGTTAACCCTCTCCCCCTCCCCTTCCCATGTGTCCCCAGCACTACCGTAATTAGGCCCCTATACTTTCTTTTATTTATTTTTTGTTTCTTTTTATTATTACCACTCGATCTTTTCAGTTTGTAAAGCCTCTTTGAGTGTCTAGAGAAGCTATATAAGTCTAATGTATTATTATTATTATTATTATTATTATTATTATTATTATTATTATTATTACCCTAACCCCTACATTCAGATACTTGCTCCCATGGTGAGAAAGAGACATGAGAACGTTGAAAATTGACATGAGAATGCCAAACAGATTTGCATCCATACTCAGCAAGGCACAGACGCTGATTGTGGGCCCAACGCACTTGAGGGATGATGCCGACTACCACTTGTAGACACAGATGGTGTCACGCTGCCGTCTCTGCATGTCTGTCGTCCAGTGTGATACATGTTCTCAGCTGGTGTCAGTGACAGGCTCTCGAAACGTCAGGGGCCAGCAGAACTCAATCAGATTAGCCCTGTCCTGATAGCAGAAGCACCTGCCGTGTCCCTGTAATGCTGCGAGACAAGTTATAGACACACACACACACACTAGTACACACACACTAGTACACACACACTAGTACACACACACAATCCAACACACTGCGACTCCACAGTTCCAAACCACACCCCACTGTGTGGATCATCACTACATCACCAGATTGCAAAACCCTTACCTAACCCTTAACCTTAACACTAGAACAGCCATGGGTGGGGTGATTTGACCCTGTGAGTAAATTTCAGGACCCTCCTTTCATGACTTTTCCTAGATATGTGCGTTCCACCACCCAGTACTCTTTACATTTTCGAAATCACATCAGCATAAGATAGTATAAAGCTATTTTGCAGTTTTTCTGTCTAGGAGGCAGGCGAATTTACGTGGCGCGCCAACTAGTGGTCTTTGTGTGTAAGTATCAGCTTCCCATTCTAAAGACTATGGTCATTTGACCCCTGAGGCGGCTCTTATAGTAGGTACAATAGGCACGGCTGTTCTAGTGTTAAACCCTCAATGCAGTGACGTTGAGGGTCCCAAGGATCCCCGTTCGATTTTACCTAAATAAAACCCACAGAGCACACACACACACACACACACACACACACACACACACACACACACACACACACACACACACACACACACTACTCTGAGTAAACCTGATCCATTGCTACTGGGAATTGGTTGCCCCTGAGAGCTTCTTCTATCATCTAATTCATGATATGATGCAGTGGGTACTTTGGGCAGAAGTTATGACAACCATATCTAATCTGTGTCAACATCTGTATTTGCCAGTGGTGTAAGCTAGTCATGACACACCCAGTGCAAATATTTTCTATAGGCCTACACATCACCACGTTCAAATAATGAGTATTAGACCAGTTTCAATAACTGGCGTGGTGGCCTCTGCATCTCAAACAAAAAGACTACATACAGTGCCCTGCTAAATAATAGGATAGTGAAAATATTGTTTCTTTTTTTGGCTTTGCACTCCAAAAGTTTGTGTTTGAAAGCAAACAATTACTACGGTTACTAAGTAGAGATGATCAGCTTTCACTATTCATAAATCACAACAATTTAGACATAGACCGCCTATTTTATGCCACCAAAAGTGATGGGACCGATTTATCAATGTCCGAATTAAGCACTCGTGTTTAGTATTGTGGTCGACAATCGTTTGCAACTGCCTGAAGTCTGCGGCCCGTTGACCCCACCAGATGCTGGGTTTGTATCTACTCTGGTGATGCTCTGCCAGGTCTTTATTGCTGCCATCTTCAGCTTTTGTTTGTTTCATGTTCATATCAACGTAGAGAGAAGGTCAGATCTTGTCGTCTCAAAGATGATTTCAATTGATTTCATGTTTGAAAAGATTGACATAATGGACTGGGTGACAGCTGTGACAGGATGTTTGTGAGAAGCAACGCCAGAACAAGGAACAAGCAGACACAGCTTCTCTGTCAAGCTTGAAATGTCAGGTCCTGAACTGGACCGACATGACCCCTTTGACAGATACATACGCAGGTCTGTGGACACCGCAAGACATTCCCTCGCAGTCCACAGTGAAACACACTCCCTCCTGCAGATAACTGCTGGGTCCTAGACTTCTGCATCAATCACAAAATGGCAGTCTAACGAAATAGAGCCAATGGAAAAGATCAGCATTCCTTTTGCAGAGAGTTACACCTCCCCACCCTGGTCCTAGCGATTCCTTACGTATGATTTCTTAATTGATGTTATAGAGTTATGACGTTGTGTGTGAAGGCTAATCCGACTACTAGATTAATGTCTCCTGATCCTTTGCGCATGAGCCTCTTGCGACCTAAACTGAAGTGCAGTTTGTTTACAGTTTACAGTGTAGCTTATTATTATAGCTCCAATGCAATGACTCAGCTCACTATCTCCCTGTCATATAGAAAACATAGGAGGTGATTTTAGGACTCTTAGAATTATTTACTGATTCTAGAACCACTTTGGAAAAGAGCATTAACCGTCAGAAGTAGTTTAGTGCTTCGTAATGAAGAATTACCATCTCTCTTATTTTCATGATCATGAGTGACTTTTCCCAAAGAGGAGTCTGGATCTGCAAATTGATAAATGGCATTACCCGCATAACTGACAGAGACTAAAAACGAGTTAGCCCTGCTTTCTCCAGACAGTATGTACTGTATAGAGAAGGAGGCTGGTGCAGGTACAAAATGGAGGACGGGTGCATGGAAGGAATGGAAGGAGGAATGGTATATGGGTAGTGGTGGCGCTAGTGGATAGTGAGTTGGACTTGTGATCGGAAGGTTGTGAGTTCAAATCCTGCCTGAAACCACACCACTACTAGTGTGCCCTTGAGTAAGGCACTTAGCCCTCAGTTACTCCAGGGGGAATGTCCCTGTAAATCGTAATTGTAAGTCGCTTTGGATTAAAAGCGTCTGCTAAATGGCAAAATTATTATTAATTATAGTTTTCTCATTCCATTCCATGTATTATAATGAGCTTGTCCTCCGATAAATGTCCAGTGAAAACATTTGCTGCCATAGCTTCAAAATGAGGGTGGAGGGATGGAGGGATAGTGATAGAGGGATGGAGGGATGGAGGATGGAGGGATAGCGATAGAGGGATGGAGGGATGGAGGATGGAGGGATAGCGATAGAGGGATGAAAACCGTCTGTTAGAGGTGCCCTTTTGGGTGCATAAAATGAGAATGATAAATAGCAAAATACCAGAAAGAACAAAAAAAGAGATCAAATATGACTATATGACAAATATGACCATGAAACTTTCAAATGTCATAATTAGAACACCTAGAGGAGAGGTCATGAAGATTCAATCATCAGCAATACGTTGTCTAGGCTCCTGTGACACAATTATGGCAGTTGAATTGTAAAGTGATAACAGTTGATCGAGGCAATTCCTTTAGCTCATAAACACAGACATCACATGTAAACACATGCACATTATCATTTAGTGGCACCGACATGTGTCAGACAGGCCAAAGAAGGCTGAGGCCCAAACGAGATCGGTCAGTTTTTATTTCTTCACATTAACATGTTGAATCCTGAGCTACAATGCTTACCCATACTAGTTGTAGTGGGTTGCTTTGCACAGATGGGATTTTACCTATTGACTAATAGTGTACAGTTGGATCGTTGTAGATAGATTTGAAGACAGGCTGATTGTTAAACTGGTCTGAAAATATGATGTGTGGCTAAATTCATGACTACTAAATTATATGTACATGTGATGTCTGTGTTTATGAGCTAAAGGAATTGCCTTGATCAACTGTTATCACTTTACAATTCAACTGCCATAATTGTGTCACAGGAGCCTAGACAACGTATTGCTGATGATTGAATCTTCATGACCTCCCCTCTAGGTGTTCCAATTATGACATTTGAATGTTTCATGGTCATATTTTGTCATATAGTCATATTTGATCTCTTTTTTTTCCTTTCTGGTATTTTGCTATTTATCTTTGATTATGCTCCACAGGAATTCAGTCAAATGGGCAATTAGTTTATTACAATGGTCAATTGGAATAGAAATGGTATTGCACCATTATCTCCAGGCCCAGCTGAGGACTTGTGGAGAACTCTCTTTATGAATGAATACTATTGTTGTTTTACAATTTGCTAGAATGACATTTGACAAAGGGTCCGCTTTCCGTAGACGTTCCATTTGGTCTGGGATGTTATAAAACGTTTTTAGAATTCTTGTTTGAGGAGTTATCTTATACAATCTCCTATACATGGTAGCACGTATAGTCTTGCTAAGAAACATTTTTCTCATTTGATTATTTTCTTAATCACCTAGAGCAGTATGTTTTATATTTTGTGTATTTCCATTGTTGATTGTATGACTTGAACCAAGCAGAATTGCTTATGTTATCGCTTGTGTAAAATACATCTCCTCAAATGTGATGACACTTTTTGCATTTGCCCAAAAATGCAACGGATATATCAGTGTGCTAGGATCTCCTAGAATCTAAGCATGCAATGCAATTCATAAGGTTAAGCCTAGAAACCACCCTCAAGACCACCAGGACCAAGCTCCGGACCTGGGGTGATAGGGCCTTTTCAGCCTCAGCCGTCCCTCTGGAACGCCCTCCCCAACCACATCAGACAGGCCAACACCCTGCCAACATTTAAACAGGCCCTCAAAACACTCCTCAAAACCCCCCTCCCCTTCCCATGTGTCCCCAGCACTACCTTAACCTTTTTGTGTCTTTTTATTATTACTACTCCATCTTTTCAGTTTGTAAAGCGTCTTTGAGAGTCTAGAAAAGCGCTATATAAGTATTTATGTATTATTATTATTATTATGATGATTATTATTAGAAATTACTTGTTCCTTAGTTGAGTTGTATACCAGGACTTATAATCTAATTAGGAGAGACATTTCCAATGTACATATAGCATGACAGGAAATTACTCTTACTTAAACTAGTTATTTGCATATTGATTCCAGGCTGCGGAAGTCATTGAAAGACTCTAATGAGCTGCCTTCATTAATGGCCATAGAGTTTCAAAATGGTGTTCAGACTATGAACCTCATTCTCATTATATTAGGCTAGTTACGCAAGTAGAGAGCCAATGTTATCATATGTATTAATTGGAGTCAGATCAAGATTGTTTACTAACTATCTTACGCTCCTTAATCGATCTTAAAAGATCCAGACTCACTTCATTATCATTTGCAACTTGCTAATCTGCCTTCTGCAACATTTGCTGAGAAAGATAGCGTATGACATAATAACATTCTCTGAGTTTTGGTTACAGAAATTGTTGTCCAACAACTCTTTCACAACTTTCACAAGGACTTATGGGAGAAAAGCACAAAGCAACACTTCCAATAACATGCTGTAACAAACAAATCTGGGCTCAAAAATTGAGAATGCAGTGTCTTATAAATTCTCCAAATCCTTCATAGCAAGAATGGATAAGGGTCTTCAAAAAGCAATAGCCATGGATTAAGCCCATGTTGACTATGTTCCTGTTCTTTCTTTCCTGCAGTTCACATTTATCAAATATTACATTACACATTCGTCTATTTACTGGAAAAATATTGCGTTGTAAACCCTGAAAGCTAAGCAACAGCTCCAATGCCAAACATTGCTGATGTGAGATGTGGAATTGAGGATGTCGGGCAGAGTAATTGTTAAACAGGACCGATGACATGTCGGAACTAATGTTATGTTCTGGAAAGGTCTTCATCCATATAAAATGAAGGCTGGTAGTGACAGTGAATACAATATAGTCTATATTACAGTCTACAGGTTTACTGTAAGATTTCAGAAAAAAAATGCTTTCCACACCTAGTGATTGAATATTTGCCATTATAAAGAATAATTCCAGTTCACCTTTAATGTTCCTTCCACACAGATTTTGGTCCAATACAACGTATCGCCTTTAGCCCATTTGTTTCATGGTTAAAGCCATTCATCAGATACAACAGTTTCAGTCAAATTAGAATATTTATGTACCGTACACAAGATAATAAAGTACCCATGAGATGGATCCAAACCTAAAGGCATGCATAATACAGAGAGGAAGAAAAATCACTTTATCAGGTTGCTTTGGTCTGTCCAGTCTTGTCTCTTCTACTTATGTGGAGGTTCCTCCTCATAAGTTGGATTGATAAGCAAAAGAGACGTACACGTCTCCCGCTGTGGCCTCTGATTCTGTCAGATTGGAAATTGCATTAGGTTTTCATTTCCATAGTCAGAGTTATTAGGAGCACTTGTATGTGCATCAGCATCTGGGAGACACACACTTCCTCTCGTAAGATGAGTCACTCCCTTTATGAGTCATTGTGGTGGTGTTGTTTCAGGCTCTTGTCGCTCCGAGGAGCTGTCTCCTGGACAAGTGGGAGTTTGATGCAAAAACATTATGAGAGCATATTTTCATGCGATTTCCTGCCGACAACAAAGCCCCAGCACGGCATGATGTTAGTATCTTGGTTTTGTCTTCAAGTGCTTCCAAGAAAAGCAGTCAAAAAGGCTGTTTTAGTTATTGAGAGACTTTTTTAGGTTAAGCAAACTTTGTATTAGGTATATATTATATTGTATAAGTAATTGTTATTTGGAGTTATGGTGCATTGTGACTGTTATCATGACTGAAACCCTTAATTAAATGTACCATATTGTTACCACATATATTGTGTATGTATTGTAGCGAACGGAGACTGGTAGTGTAACTCGCCCCATGCGGGAATCGAACCCCGATCTCCCGCATAACCGACGGCCGCGCTAACCACTATACCAAGAGAGTTAACTCCCTTGGTGGAGCTGTTAACGGGCCCCATACAGGATCGTTACACTATCCTCACCGTTCGGGAGAGCGTGCCCTCACGCTTCACTATGTCAAGTCCCTCACGTGGACACGCCTCTCCGATGGCCTTCCTTCCATCCCACTTCAGACACCAGTGTAGCGAACGGAGACTGGTAGTAACAGGATCGTTACTGTATGTACTCCTCTCTTAAAGAGAATTTCTGTGATTCAAACAACAATAAAGTGGTCATGTTATTTGGTAACAGCCGAGGGATAGGGTTGGAGAAATGTAACTGTCACAAGAGACACTGACTCGTTGCTACTAGAGCGTACCATTCTGCCTTGTAGTTTGCCATGATTATTATCAGCCTGTTTATTATATTTACGTATCAACACGTTTTGTTATTTACTATCATGCCTATTTCACAAGCACCTTTCAATCATGTGTGAAATGTCATTGCATGTGATTTGCTGAACATAAAATCGATCAATTCAGGACAGCCAGCACTCGAGTTGAGGGGGGATGACCCTGAAATAAAAACTGTCAAAATCATCCCCCTTCTAAAACTGCCATCCCCTTCTCAGGCATACACCATTTCACCTGTCTGTTGCTAATGTCTACTCTTTGGGAACAACGACACAGATTAAGCTAATGCTAGACTACAATATATATTTAATGGAGATGCTCTACTGATACAATTATTTAATCCAGGACTAGGCTTAATCTGGGTCTGAGAAACCGGCCTAACATAGGTTTCTGAGTGACTATGGCACTGTTTCTATGGATTGACATAGAAAACTGGGATGTCAGAGAGAGTTTTGTTGACTAGCAGCTCTTCCCCAGCTATGACTGACAGTCTGACAATGTGTTTTCCAGCAGAATGCTCACCTTGTTATCAGGGCAACCTCCATTGGGAACAGGTAGTTTCACCTTCCCATGATAACCGGGGCACCTGAATGGTAAACTTTTACTATGTTTTGAGATGGAACATGTCTGTCAGCTGCTCCAATGGCTGGTTGCCTTCCAAATGGAAACAGAGAACCAGGGATGCAGAGCTCAGCACCTGTTTCTCTGTATTCTCTGTAGGAGTTCAAGATAAGGATTCAGTGACTGCTTTGGCAGGATTCCGTGACTGCTTTTGATCTTACATATTGACCAGATCCTGCAAGGTAAAGGGAGAGACCTGTTGGTGAATCACTACCTCCCTGACAGACATCAACAAACTGCTAAAGAAACTGAACCCCCGCAAGGCAGCTGGACCAGATGCTGTTTCCCCCTCTACAATGAAGCACTGTGCAGATCTGTCTGTTTGTGGACGTTCAATACCATCAATACCATTCAATACCATTGTCCCAGCTCTTCTCCAGGACAAGCTGTCCCAGTTGAGCGGGCCTGAGCCCACCTGTAGGTGGATCACTGACTTCCTGACAGACAGGAAGCAGCACATGCAGCTGGGCAAGCTTGTCTCAGGGCCCCCAGACCATCAGCACTGGAGCCCCACAAGGTTGTGTGCTCTCTCCTCTCCTCTTCTCCCTCTACACTAACATCAGCACTGGAGCCCCACAAGGTTGTGTGCTCTCCTCTCCTCTTCTCCCTCTACACTAACAGTTGCACCTCTAGCCACCCTTCTGTCAAACTCCTGAAGTTCACAGATGACACAACCCTCATTGGATTGATCTCCAACGGAGACGAGTACACCTACAGTAAGGAAGTTGACAGCCTGGCTTCCTGGTGCAGCCAGAACAACCTGGAGCTCAACGCTCTAAAAACTGTAGAGATGGTAGTGGACTTCAGGAGGATCCCAGCCCCAACCGCCCCCTTTATCATGTGTGACTCCCCAGTTAGCCGTGTGGAGTCATTCAGATTCCAGGGGGCAATAATTTCACAGCACCTCAGGTGGGCGGAGAACATCACCATCAAGAAGGCCCAGCAGAGGATGTTCTTCCTGCGGCAGCTGGAGAAATTCAATATGCTGCAGAAAGTGATGGTCGAGTTCTACACATCCATCATGGAGTCCATCCTCAGCTCATCGATCACCATCTGGTTTGGTGCCTCCACTGCCAAGGACAGAGGCAGATTATTCGGTCACCTGAGAAGGTCATCGGCTGCAACCTGCCATCTGTCCTGGACCTGTTCCACTCCAGGACCAGTAAGAGGGCAGGAAAGATGATCGCTGATCCTTCCCACCCCGGTCACCACCTCTTCCAAAAACGTCCACCCGGAAAAAGGTTCCGGTTCCCCGTCACACACACACACACACACACACACACACACACACACGCACACGCACACGCACACACACACGCACGCACACACACGCACGCACACACACGCACGCACACACACACACACACAAACACATGCACACACATGCATACACATACAACTGACCGTGTAATTTATATTAGTTTTACATTACTCTAATTTACAGCAATAATACATAATTATTGTTCTATTGTCCCTTTTGCCATTGTCTTTTTAAACTATTTTTGCTAATATACTGTTGTTTTTTATGTGCCATGCACCAACCTCACCAAGTACATTTCCTCTATGTGCAAATATACTTGGCAATAAAAATGATTTTGATTATGATTCTGAAGATCCCTGCATTATCCCTGCATTATCTCAGCAGGTAAGGCAAAGGACAAAGGGGAGGTAATGGGGGAGGGGGAGAGTGAGAGGAATGAAGAGAGCGAGAGAGAAGGTCCTCGTCTTCTCAACTGTGTTGGAGGAGAAAAGAACGTCCCTCCCCTCTGATCTTCTTCTCCAATGCCTTTTGAGAAGGGGACAAGGAAAGAGGATGCTAGGTATCGAGTAAAGATTCATTGACACCCTCAGATGGAGTGGGTGGACATTGAGGGGAATTTAGATCAGGGTTAGTTAGCAGGACCTGTCGGCCCTATTGGAAAAAGCCCTCTCTGTGAAAGGGATATAGCTCACATGCTGCTGAGGCAATCGATTGCAGTAGCAGCAGAGATCAGTGGTCATTTCAATTCAGTTAGCAAGCTGGATAATTGTTTGCCTCATTCCATGTGTATTTCATCACTTTACCACATTATGTAATTATTACAAAAATAAACGTAATCCTAATTGTTATTCGTCACCATAGTCGATGTGAACCTACTGCACCCTAACTAACTTGACTCTCCAAAAATACATACCAACCTTCTACTGAATGTGCTTGATTTGTGCTTAAATTGTGAATGATTTATCATTTAATTCATTCTCAACATTCAGTAGATGGTTGGTATGTAAGGTATTTAATTCATATGAAACTCACAGTGCTTCAATGAAAGCCTTAAGACCTAACTATGCAGACACAGCTGTATCTTTGATTTAACAACTTACAGTTACATGAGAGGTGTGCATTTCATTCCACTCTGGGCTTTTCATCAATTCAATTGTGGTTATATAATTCAACTTCTATTTGTTTGATTTGAAAACCAGTTTGCAAACTGGTAGTAGTCGCTCTATGAGTAGAGGGCTGCAAGAGAATTTTCCTGGATGTACAGTGTACAGTTTTTTTTTTACCTTTGCCTGCTTGCAGCTCTGTCATCATGTGAAGCGCATTGAGTCACATCTTGTGAGAAATGCGCTATACAAATACAACTTGATTTGATTTGATTTGACTTGCTTGTATCATTAGAATTTCTGAGTTTCACCTCCCATATAAAAAAGACATTGGATGAATTTCAATGAAGCATTTCGATGAATTTTCCCATTTATAAACTACTCAAGCTTTTTCATGGTTTGCATTCCAATACAATATCACTATTTAATGGATATTGGGCTGCCTAGACAACCAAGTCATGAGGTCAACGCCATAAAGACTATGCTTTGATTTCCTTCTAGAACTGTATATCAAGTATATGGGAAAACTATCAGACATCTTGCCATTAAATCTACAATATATGTGTATTAGATTGTTTTCAGATTATGTTATCCGTGTGTGTAATAAAGATTACTGATTGTATCACCAATCAAATCAGACAGATACAGAAGCATATCCAACAATCACAAAAATGTAATTAAATGAATGGTTCAGCCTCATTTCTTGTTTAGGTGAAATATCATCTTACCTGAGTTGACGTCATAGACAAGTGCTGAACGATTATTAAGTTCTCCATTGTCTACTGATTTACTGATTTTTTTCTCAATACTTTTTTCCTGTTTCATTCCACTTTATTACACATACCTTTATTTACATATGGACTTTAATTTTAGACTTTTTGTCTGGATTGTTTGAGTTAATACCAAAGTCTGGTGCACATTTCACTTGAATAGGCTCATTGGAAATACACTTACTGGACAAAATGCTGATGTGTTCAATATGTATTTCCCCCACTGTATCTTTTTTTTTTCTTTCTGGTATGTGGTCCCAGCTGTTGTCTGTGAGTAATTATGAACTCAGAGGAATATGTATGTTTATGAAAACAAAGATTAGAACAAATGCAAAACAAAGATGTATAACAGTTAAAGGAGTTAATTTATGGAATACTTTTGAAAAGGAAATGAAAATGTGTAGTACACTAAAAGGATTTTTAAAAATATTTAAAAATAAGATGATTAACAAGTATAAAACAGAGGTTTAAATATAGTTTTTGTTTGGTATTTTTTTGAACTTTTTGTTGACATGCGTAAATGAAATGTTGTTTATAAAAGTTTCAATGTTTTGATTATGCATTCATGGGGGGACATGCATACATGTAACAAGGGTAGGCGCAATAAGCCACGGCTTCAGCCTACACCTTTTTGGTCCTGGTGTTATAAATTGTGACTGTGTGTGTACATTTTCTAATATCTGTATTGTGAATTGTATAGGGGACCAAAATAAACATTCTCAATCTCAAATCTCAATCTCAAAAAAGTACAGTATAACAGGCCATGGTCTGTCCTCTCTCCCTCTCTCCTGCTCTACCTCCCTCTATCTGTCATTTACCATGAGGGTAGAATGTAACATTTCTCTGATGTATTTGCCTTGTAATAGTTATATACGATTACAGTGTTATTAAAGCCTCATTTTATTTGACTATTCTTGCTGTAATCAACCAAAACTCAACAATTCTCTGCACATGGTGCTAATGAAATTACTTGGAGGAAGGTCAGGTAGAGAGGTCGCAGAATGCTACCTCACTAAAGGTTACGTTAAAGTTGTGGCACGTAAATTAGCTAAAGAGTCGGGACATAATATACAATGCAACCCATAATGATTGGGACCGAACACATCTTCTCTAAGGGCCTTTTTTGGGAACTCAGCCTTTTTTGAAGTTTAAAATTGCTCCACGTTCACCAAACTTGCTGCAGACTAGAGGAGTAAAAGTAGAGAAGTAAAAATAATTGTTTGATTTTCCAATAGAACGCAGCATTTTGCATAAAACAATCCTTTCAACCGTAACTCACAACTGAACTTTGAAGTTCCTTTTTAGGAGATGATGGCATGTACTGTAATTTAAACAATGCTAATTTAGGGACGTGGGAATCCTGTATCGGAGATGGCACCGCCGTAGATGAACCTGAAAACCAGAGAATTATTCATTACCGAGCGGCACTACCGGTTATGAGGAAACCTCAGAACAAGATTATATTTCACCTAAACATGAAATTATGCTGAACTATCCTTTTTTACTGCTGAATGGATGTTCAGGGGAGAGGGGGTCATTAGCTTCGGGTGGATAGTGGGATTTTTTTATTTTATCATTTTGTGCTCCAGTTGAGGTGAAGTGTATGCTGAGCTGAATTCCATTTCTGTTCCTCTAAGCCCGTCTCTTAGATACGCTTCTGTCCCTCTCCTCTCCTTCCTTCTCCCCTCCTTATTGATCTGATGTATTGACTTAAGGTGTCCGCAGAATGACTTTTTACCCATTTTGAACCCTCCTTCTTGTTAGGCAAGTTGAATTGGTGAAGACTGGATTGAAGACTACTTTATTTGAGATTGATGGATTCAATGTCTCTTGTTTTTCAGATAATGGATGCCAAGATGAGAATTGATGTTATCTATCATGCATATAAGTACAGAAGTAAGGAATGACATTGGTAATACTTTATTCGACAGCGCCCGCATGACCCTTCATGTCAGGTGACATACTGCTGTTATGACAGAGGTAGCATCCTTCATTGACAACCTGCACAGCAGCCTCTCAATGACAGCAGTGTTATACAGCTGTCATACCAAAATGTCTTTGTGAACCCATATTAAATACTGCACATAATGTATATATTTACATATTTAAAGGGCCAGTTCAAGTACCTCATTGTCCACTTACTTGGGAGTTTCTAGGCTCAATCACTTTTGGTCATATTTTAATTCTTCCTGTTTTTAAATGCTGTGTGCATATGGACGGCTCAATGTGTATATATAGACACTGGAGAACAGAGAAACACTGGGCAGTAGAAGTCATAGGGGACACAGAAAAAGGGGAAAGGCGTGTGTCTCAGGAGACGCAGTGCTGGGGGGCAGTAGATGTCTCAGGAGGAGCAGTTAAGATGTAACCTGAAGAGATGGGTCTTCAGTCTCCGTAGGACGATGGGTAGTGACTCTGCAGTTCTGACAGCCGTGGGAAGCTCATTCCACCAGCGGGGAGCCAGTGTATTGAAGAGACGTGATCGGGCAGCACGACTGCCATGTAGGTGTAGAGGTGGTGGGGCCAGTTGGCCAGAAGAGATGGAGGAGCCTCTCGACTCGGTTACACGCCTACAGTGTTTCAAAACAGGAAGCATTCTGTATAATATAACTTACGATGCTAGTAACAGTGGCAATAACAATGTGTTCATTCGTTTTCCCCATAGACAGGTACAACAAGTAATTAGAAGTGTACCCAATGGTCTGGTGTGTTTTATTACAGTCAAATGTATATGATAGTTGACTTTTCATTTTGCAAAACCAGACCCAGAAAATGATTAAATTCACTCAGGCATTCAACCCGATGGCCCTCTCCTAGCAACTGAAGTTATTGTTTCCTGCATATTTGTTCCTTTCCCCCTCATTTCTCACACATTACAGCTTTCTTTTACAGTCCTCTTATCACTTGCAAATTGCTAAGAAGCAAGATACTAACAGTGCAATTATACACTGAACAACAATATAAACGAGATACAATTCGTTTTCATGAGTTGAAATCAAAGATCTAAGACTTTTTCTATGTACACAAAAGGCCTATTTCTCCCAAATTGTGTTCACGAATTAGTTTAAATCGGTGTTAGTGAGCACTTCTCCTTTGCTGAGATAATCCATCCACCTGACAGGTGTGGCATATCCAGATGCTGATTAGACAGCATGATTATTGCACAGGTTAGGCTGGTCACAATAAAAGGCCATTATAAAATTGTGCAGTTTTATCTTGAAAAGAGACAATCAGTATTAAAAAATAGTATTGCACTACAAAAACTTATTTTGAATTTCGAACCTGGGTCTCCCAGATAGAACACATGCACCATAGCCTGCTAAACTAAACCCTAGGCATTAGCTCGGTGAGCTAACGCCTGTTTCTAGGGTCTTAGGCAATGTTAGTGAGAGGGGTTCCATCTCACAACATTTGCATTGGTATAGTTTCATAAACAAAATAACGAATAAACACATAGCATTACTGTGTGACATGTGTCAAATGTGCCACCATAGCCTTACATCGAAGTTGAGCAAGAAGAGGGCAAAGTGCTAAGATGCTTGACTTGCACAACTTATCCCCTGAAGGAATCCACTTCTGTCAGACATGGAGCTTGTGTAACCTGTCATATTTGAATCTGATAAGGGCCACCCACTTAAAGAAGGGGGGGGGGGGTTAAACATCTGTTTAAAAGCAACTAGGGGCATGTGTCTGCTTTTAACCTTGCGTTGGGGAAGTTCACTCAGTTTGAGGCTGTGGACGTGCCGCCTGTGGCATAAACAACAGGAAGTGATGCTAATACAGAGCTCTGTCATATAAACAAAGTACAATGTCATCCCCTCTAATACACACACACTCTCTCTCTCTATTACATAGACTTTATTACTACACACACACACACGCACACACACTCGCACACACACACACACGCACACACACACACTCACACACTTGCACACACACACACACACACACACACGCACACGCACACGCACACGCACACACGCACACACACACTCACACACACACACACACGCACACACACACACACGCACACGCACACGCACACGCACACGCACACACACACACACACACTGATACTGTTTGTGTGATTTTTCCCTGCCTGGGGTCGTAATCAGACCTCTGATGTGCACTGCCCAGCCTCTGAGCCCTGCAAGGTCAACCTTTAGAACTACAGCTGCTCACTGTGTCCTCACTGTTCCCCAAAGTGTGGATCAGTCTTACAGCAGAGCTTGCATTTGTGTGAGTGTCCCTCTTCTGGGCATTAGCCTATTTGTTTATACACCGGTTATGGAGCTTTGCTGATGTCCTGTTTTGCAACGTTGGCTTCTCTGTCTCTTTGGTGGCACCAGGTAGTGTTTGCCGGTTCTCTTCCTTTCTCTCTGTTTCCTTTCCACCCTCTTTCTTGCTGAATTCCATTCAATTAAAATTATTTATTGACATGACTGCTGAGGCAAGAACAGTATTATCCAATGATTTACAGCAACAATTTAACGAGATTAAATAAAACCAACATCAATAGCATCAAAAACAATAATGATGTTTCTATGGGTGTCAATCAAAAGATTATTGATTAGACTCGGTTAGTTAGTTCAATTAGTGACAATCCGAGAACAGCAGTGCTTTTTCGGTTACTCACTTTCCTTCAGACTATGAAACAATGATGGCACATACTGTCTTGGGCTGTCTTGGGCTGTCGGCCGCTCCCTCAATAGTATTTTCATTCTTGACCATCTTTGGATTCTGTAATGTGGTATCACTGACTGAAGACCCATTTCTTCAGGCTACACCTTAACTGTCCCTCCTGAGGTCTCGACACTCCCTCTACCCCACGCCTGTACTGTCTATACTGTCCTTCTTCTAGCATTATTAAAGCGCTTTGAGTTGCATTTCATGTATGAAAACTGAGTCTGTATTCAGTCCTTAATGGCTGGTTTAACTGTTATAGGCTATGTTGATAATGGAATGAGAAGCATGTGCATCAGCCAATCAGGAGGCTCTATCACATGGTCTGGACTTGCAGGAGGCGGGGAGGGGGGGGAGAGAAAGCTGGCACCGGGGGTGGCTCCCAGCTAAGTGGAATCCGATACATTGTGTGGTTTCTGGTACACTGCAATGCAGGCGTATAGAAAGTGTCCAGAGAACCCCCCTCCCTCCCCCCCTTCTCTCTCCACTCTCTCTAACTCTCCCCCTCTTTGTCTTTCTCTCCCTCTCTCTCTCTCTCTCTGCCTCATTCTATCTCTCTCTCTCTGTGCTTCTCTCTTTCTCACCCTCCATTGCATTGTATTATTGGACTATTACCAGAGAGGATATAAGACAATCTGAATTGTGAAGTCTGCACTGTTTTCTTTAGTTAGGAGGCCAACTAAATCCGAGAGGCTCTTTGAAATATATATCCAAATCTCTTCACCGTGAGGGAGATTTCCTGAGTGCACCCTCAATGCCAATTACAGAGCTGTGCATTCACAGAGCAGTCGACGGGAGGTGAACGCCGTTTTCATGTGGGTGTTTATCTTGTGTCCTGGTAAACCACGGCCATTTTGTTGAAGCACAAGGTGGCCCCCTAGTGGTGGGCAGCAGGGAGGCTGCTATGCATGATGGGAATAACAGCAGCAGTGTCCTGAACACTAGAACCGCCATGGGTGGGGTCATTTTGAACCTGTGAGTAAACATATTTTCTTATATCTTTGCACTCGATCAAATTTCAGGACCCTCCTTTCATTACTTTTTCCTAGATGTGTGCGTTCTACCACCCAGTATCCTTAGATGTTCTAAATCACAGGATCAGGATAAGCTAGTATGAAGCTATTTTGCAGTTTTTCTGTGTAGGAGGCAGGCTAATTTACAAGCCGGCCAACTAGTGGTCGTTGTGTGTAAATAGCAGCTTACCATTGTAAAGACTATGGTCATTTGACCCCCGAGGCGGCTCTTAAGGTCTTTGCACATTGATGCGTTTTTTTCATATGCGTATTCTTTAATCCGTCATCCGGAAAAAAACGTTACGCACAGAGACCTTGCACACTGACGTCCGATGCGTTTTTTTTTTTATTATATTGACGTTGTGAACATTTTACAATATGCAAAATGGAGTCATCAAACAGTGAGGATGGTTTTGTGAAAACATATAGAATTATTGGTAGTGGTGTATTTGACTTAGAATGTAGTGATCATTGCCCGATAGTTTGTATCAGGAATACTAAACTAAAGAAAACTAAATGTCACACTATCATCAAAAGAAATCTAAAAACCTTCAGTGATCAAGCTTTCTTATTTGACCTAATTCATATACTTCTGAAATCCCTGAGGTAGAACTGGCTCTGGATTTCTTAATAAAAACGTTTCTCTCAATCATTGATAAGCAAGCGCCTTATAAGAAATTTAGAGTGAAGGACAGGTCAACCCCCTGGTTTACACCTGAACTATCACCCTTCTTCAGAGAAAGAAATAGAGCCTGGGCTCTTGCCAGGTGCTCTGGGGATCCATCCCACTGGTTAGCTTTTAGACAGGTTAGGAACAAGTGTACATGATCTGTGAGGAAAGCTAAATCAAGTTATTATTTAGATTTAATTACAAGCTCGTATTCAGATCCAACAACATTTTGGAAGGCAGTAAACTCTAAAAAAGCCAAGATTACTGTCTCCTTGCCTGAAATGGTCAAATATAATGATTGCTTGGTAGCTGAAAATAATGAGGTTTGCTGGCCTTCAACAGCCTCTCCGCCCGGGCTGGGCATTTGTTTGATGATGATGATTGTTAAGTGCCTCCTCCTAGTGATTGTGGTTATAAATGTAATAATAATAATAATAATAATAATAATAATAATAATAATAATACATTAGACTTATATAGCGCTTTTCTAGACACTCAAAAACGCTTTACAAACTGAAAAGATTGAGTAGTAATAATAAAAAGAAACAGAAGATAAATAGAAGAAAGTATCGGGGCCTAATTAAGGTAGTGCTGGGGACACATGGGAAGGGGAGGGGGAGAGGGTTAACTGGTGAAGGCAACCGGTGAAGGCACCGGCCAGCTCATTGGGAGCAATTTGGGGTTGGTGTAAGCTTTCAAATAATGTGTCATAGATTGATATCTGAAAAAAGTTTAAGATATGCGTATTTGAATGTCGGTACACCTCAAATCAATTAACAATACAGTTAACAATAGCTGGTTAAAGTAAAAGTTATATTGTTATGAGCCTAAAATAATGTGTTGTGTGTCTGTTTTTCACCAATATAGAGTGGTTGTATCATGTCAGTGACCTTTCCATTGGATTCCTGGTGTCAAAATGATATGAAAAAGTGGGTTAATTTGTACATTTTGTAAATTGTAGAAAAAAAGAAAATCACATTTTGTTTCCGACTGGTTGAACCTTTCATCACCTGCTGTCACATGTGGTTTGGATCATTGTCCTGCTGGAAGATCCAGTGACGACCCCGTTTTAGTTTCCTGGCATGGGCAGCCAGATTCAGATTTTAAAATCCTTGGTATTTCATGGAGTTCCTAATTTTTTCTGGCATGCCTTCCAAACTATTTGTTGGCATGGAGGTGGCATCTAATGGTCGTTCTGGAGACTTGGTGACCCAAGATGCTACAAGATGCCTCTGTAATTCTCCCACAGTGATCCATGGCGATTTGTTTGCCTCTCTTACCATCCTCTTCTCTGTGCGTGGGGGCAAAATAAACGGGTCCTCTTCCAGGCAAATTTGAAACAGGCACAGGCAATAAAGCACAGTGAATCAGCAATCTTACTTTAATACAATATGTATTCTATAGCATAGTCAGATAGATAGATAGATAGATAGATAGATAGATAGACTTTATTTGTCATTGCTACAGTACAGGTACCAAACAACGAAATTTAGGAGGGGAGGCTCCCCTGGTGTTTAGGAAAGGAAAAAAGAAACACATTTTAGAAAAAGCATAGATGCATAAAATCACAAGAAGGTAAGGAGCTGGTTTACATCAATAGAGGCTATGTACACAATCCACTGTACTATACTGCACAGATAGTCAACTAGAGTTGTCATATTTCACAAGAAAGTATTTTTTCACATTTTTTTAAAGTGTCACAGTTTGCAGGCTTGAAAATGTACATGTTTGTGCCTCAGCACTAGCTGCCATACAATCCGTCCGGACTGTCCTGGGCCCAGAACTTAGGCCTTTTCTGTGTTCAGGGCCTTGACGGCCCTGTGGTAGAAGCTGTCCTTCAGTCTGTTTGTCTTAGCGGCCGGGGTCCTGTACCTCCTGTTCGAGGGCAGCTTGACAAAGTGTTCGTGCCCAGGGTGGGTCGGGTCCTTGGAGATCTTGGAGGCCCTCCTGAGACAGCGTGTTTTGTACAGCTCCTCCAGAGAGGGGAGGGGGGCGTCGGTGAAACAGAGTCGGCACTTTGGAGACTTACCTTTCGGTATTCATAAGAGTGAGAGGGAGAACGAGAGAGATGTATTTTTCCTGAATTTAAGACCACTATTTACTCTGCTCCATCTCTGACCAACTAATCCTTTTTACTCCCACACTAGTGGTTGAGTCAACGGGGAGAGAGAGAGAGGAGAGAGAGAGAGAGAGGAGGGAGAGAGAGAGGAGGGAGAGAGAGAGGAGGGAGAGAGAGAGAGGAGAGAGAGAGAGAACGAAAGGGAGTGTGTGAGGGAAGAGAAACACTTGGCGTGGGGTAATTTTCACCTCAGCAAGTCCAGGCAGGCTCCAACAATGCAGAAAGCAGCAGGGGGTAGCAGCAGCAGAGGCTCTAAATAACGGAAGCTATTGCTGGGTCCTCTCCCCGACACCTGTTTCCTCCTAAGGAGCTGATTTGATTTGAGGTTGGTGTTTATGCAGAGCGAGCTGTTCACTCCATGGGTTGTTGCTAAGCGCCCGTGCCCCCCACCAACACCACCACCACTTCCTCTGATTCGGTATGGCCAGGCTGCCAAGTCAGTCAGTCAGTTGTTCATATCTGATCGATGTATAATAATAATAATAATAATAATAATAAAAATTATAATACATTGGACTTATATAGGGCTTTTCTAGACACTCAAAGACACTTTACAAACTCAAAAGATCGGGTAGTAATAATAAAAAGAAACAATAAATAAATAAAAGAAAGTATAGGGGTCTAATTAATTAGATTACTAAAACTAAATCTAAGTGTCTTTGTCCAATGCCCATCCGTGGCCAGGTGTAGTCAAGTCCCAGAGGGCACTTTAGTACAGCACAGTATGTATAAACTACCACAGCAGGAAGCTTTCCTGGTTTCATATTTCATCAAACCTCCAAACTTATCCAACAAAAACAGGGTGACTCAAAGCATTAGTCTCCCTTAATTTACTGCGTATTTTGTTTTAGTTCTTTACAGAAACTAATTGCCCTTAAAAGACTAATGGAGGCTATGTTTGTGTCTGGGTCTCTACCTTGAGTGCTGGGAAGCATCTGGTTGTTTTTCTGTTTTGTTTTTTAAATCTGTTTATTGGGGTTTTACAATTGTTTAGCATTGTTATTCAATTATTCAACATAACAAAACAATCATGAGTATGCATCCCCTCCTCCCTCCCTCCCTCATAGCAGAGTATAGTAGAGAACAGTGCAGACGAACATATTACAATAAGTATTAAAGAAAAAAAAAGAAAAAACATGTTTTAAATAGAACAAAATAATAGTAATACAAATAAATTATAATAATCATAATAATAATAATGAAAGTGAAAGTAAATACAGTGTGTGTGTGTGTGTGTGTGTGTGTGTGTGTGTGTGTGTACTTATTTACAGCCTATAGATGTGGAACATTCTATTTGACCTTATATGGCTTTAGTTATCCCCATCCTCTGGGACAACTGTCAGGGGCTTTACATCCAACGTCCAGAAAGGGTGTCCATGTTTCCCAGTGACCCTTTCAGGAAAAATCTAATCTTCTCTAGTTTGATGAAGTGTAATATATCCTTGATCCATCTAGTGTGGGTGGATGGTGAAACGTGTTTCCATTTGAGTAGTAAGAGACGTAACAGACTGTTATGCCCCTGCCCCACTATGTTCTATGTTTTATTTGAGGATGGCTTCCTGAACAGGTGTGCCCGAGGCAGGGCCAAATGGAGGTGCTTATTGCTGGTCGCTGATTGCAGATGCATTCCACCTGCTGAGAATCAGCTGCTTGGCTCTATAAAGGCTCCAGCCTTTAGACACAGACTCTCTCCCCCCCTCAACCCTGCCTGTGTGTTGTTGCCTCTTATTTCAAGAAGGAAAATTTTCCTTGAAAGTATGAGGGAAAGATTTAGTGATGACAATGCCCAGGTATTTAAACCCACTATTCATCTGTTTAAAAGGGAAGAGTGAGTGGGGCATCCTAGTGGCCATCCTAGGAAAAAGCTAACTTTTCTGAAAGTTTATACCCTGAAAATCTACCAAACTGCTCCAGAATAGACATAATGATAGGGATATACAAAATAGGTTGTCCGCATACAGGGACACTCTGTGGGTGACCCCACCTCTCACAATACCCTCAAACCTAGCCTGGCTACGAAGCCAGATAGCTAAAGGTTCGATGGCAATAGCAAATAGCGAATAGCAGCGACGATAATGGACACCTTTGTTTTGTGCCCTGTTTGAGAGGAAAGAACGGTGAGTGTAGATCACTAGTAATAACTGAGGCTACAGGGGCTGAATATAAAAGCCATGAAATAAAATCTCTACTGAACCCCTCCCCCCCCCACCCCCCAAAAAAGAGTCCACTCTACCCTGTCAAAGGCCTTTTCTGCATCCAACAAGAGGACACATTCAGGGGCTTCAAAGCTGGGCACATGCATTATATCAAGCCTTGTGTTGAAAAAAGTATGTCTCCTCTGGATAAAATCTGTTTAATCAGTCAATATCAGGTCTGGCACCACTCATCGAAGGCGGATGTAAAGGACTTTGGCTAAGATTTTCGTGTCCACATTGAGGAGTGAAATTGGTCTCCTGCTGCTACACAAAAGCGGGTCCTTATCTTTCTTAAGCAACAAGAGATTGTTTTCTGTCATTAAACAAACAGAATAACTCCACTGAACTGCTGAAAAAAGTAGCTTGAAAAATATACTTCAACCTTGTTAGTCACATTCAGTCTGAATAAAAAATAAAAGCAGCCAGGTAGATAAACAGCAAATATTGAAAAGCAAGCATGAGTACAGATGAACCAAAAATGTAATGAGCTGCTACAAAATAATATGGCGTGGGGCATTATGGGTAGCAGAAGCCCCACAGAACGTGCTTGGCTGTATATACTATATTACAATTATAGACCTTGGCCATTACTCAATTCAGTCAGCTATTATACAAGTAGCTGACTGAATAACAAATGTATCACAAATGTATCATGGTTTAGTAGGCACAATACTGCATTTCGGCACATGCATAGACTATTGTTAAAACCCTTGTTGTAGACGCAGTGCTTCTCTGAATTATCAACAACCAGACGCAAGGCTTATATAATTATTAGTTATTATTAGCCTTGGTTGTTGATAATTGAGAGAAGCACTGTGTCTCCAACAAGGGTTTCAACAATAGTCTATGCATGTGCCGAAATGCAGCATTGTGCCTACTAAACCATGACACATTTGTTATTACAAATGTTTAATCCCATGACAAAAGCTTACACCGGTCATGCATGAAGTCAGTGCTAACAAACTGCACACCTGTCAATCTTACTCAAGTGCAATGAGCTTTGCCCTCTCCCTAAACAGACATTAAGAAATGCTTCCCTACATTATATATGATATCTACATTTTGCACCCTTAACATCAGCCCAATATTAAATATCAACATGAGCTCCACTTTAATATTTCCATATGGAAATATTATGTAAAATCATCACGTACTGTAACATGTAGAACGTTCCTGAAGCGAATATGGAAATCCATACATTTTCCTGTGACAAAACTTGCCGAAATCAGAGAACTGCATAATGAACATCCATTTACTCCTTGGCAGAAGTCATTGTTATGACCAGACTACCATAGTAGAAAGGATGAAAAAAACAAAACCAGAACTATTTCAGCCAACTCAGAAAAGTATAACAGAATGAGAATCGACAGGCTTATTGAAGAGGGGGCTCCTATTTGCCAATTGTTCACAAACCAGAAGAATAGAAGAAATGGCATTTATTGAGGATACAAGGGGTGGGCTGGGGTAATAGGAAATTGTTCCTAAAGGAGAGAAGAAAAAACGCCTGTTAAGGCCTGAATGGAATATCAAGGCTGGAACCAGCTATAAGACATAACAATGGGTGGAACGAGAAAGGGAGAGAGAGGGAGTGCGATTTGTGATTATCTTAGGATGCTATTGTCTATTCTCTGGACTACCGGTGGCGTGCGGTCTTGAAATTAACAACTCCATCTAATAGACTATTTTCGGCCTGTCACACACAGTCGGCAGGGGCGAATCCCACATCGCTTCCCCCCTTCCGCTCGTGCGGCTGCTGGCAGCACACAGTAACCGCTCCTGGCTGTGTCGCTCGCAGGCAGCAACAACATCCCGACAGCTTCACGTCTGATTGACCTTTCTCATGGCTTCATTCTGTACCTTAATGAATAATGGACAGTTGATTTCTCTGAGGGGGGTGAGCCTGCGGTGCACCTGCCCCATGCATCTGTCTGTTGGCAGGCCATTATCCACATCCTACCAACTCCACTTAATTCATTTAGTGCTGAGGGGGAATAAAGTCGCCCCAAATTGTCAACAGTCTAGTGTCAACAGTCTAGAGTCTGTCAACAGTCTAGAGTCTGTCAACAGTCTAGAGTCTGTCAACAGTCTAGAGTGCCACGGGTGACTTTTTATTCACCAGAAATGCATAAAACATCATAATGCTTCATTTGAAGCCAACGTACTGTTGCTAGGTGCATACCACATGCTTACCACATAAAACACAATGCACTCTAGGTAGGGTGTGGTTGGGAGGTTACAATTTTTATAAAAAGCTGTGTCAGCAATTAGTTACATGTTTTTACACATATAAAACATATAAAACATATATGTTGGGTCCTTGAATTTGAGGGAATTGAGTCTTGAAAGTCCTTGAAAGGTGCTTGAATTTGATGTTTCAGAAGGTGTGGGAACCCTGTGTGTCATAATCTTGTTAGTCCTTAAAGAAGTATGTCTCAATGCCTTATTGGAGGCTGTCACAGATGCATTGAAAAGTTTGAGGAGTCATTACGTGTTCTCCCATCCAAAGCAGGGGTAGATATTATTTATAGAGGGCTGATGACTTAAGTGCACTTCAGCTGCTATGATCTTGTTGTCAAGCCAATCCAAATGATTTGCTTGTGCACATGAGGCCTTTATTGGAGCTCTGAATGAGTGTTTTAATCCCCATTTGATTGAATTGAGCTGCAACCCAGCATCAAATTATACTCTTCATATGAGAGCAATAGATATTGACTGATAACATGTTAGTACACCCATGGGTAACTCTGTCACTGTGACAATTGACAACTAGCATGTCAGTCATGACGTGTAGCCTATACAGATCAAGAGCATACTCCCTGTAAGAGGTTTATGCTACATGAGAAGGAGTCTCTGCAAATAAGCGTTAATTACAAGCTGATTGATGTGCAAACTCTCTGAACTGAGTTTGTCTTTGAAAGTATGTCTAAGTCACGTACATCGAGCCTATTGGATCTGCACTGCCCTGCACTTCCTCACTTGCTCATTCGTCTGATGTTATTGGTGCACTAAAACACACTCCACTGCTTCAACTGACCCTGTCCAGCCTCATAGATCTACCTTACAGACACAGGTCTGTGCTGGCTGTCCCGAAGACAGATTCTGCCTTTAACTCTCACCCTCTTTACAAGGACAAAGATCTCCAGAATACCCATGAAGTTTTCGGAGGGTGACAGTACAATAACATGCCACGGTGATTACCGACTGGATATTTATAACGTTGTTTGTTTATGTGTCTCCTGACACATCACTTGTAGTTCCAGTTGGGACTTCTGAGGGTACAACAAAGAACATTGTAGTCTTAAAAAGCACCCTGCAGTGTTCAATCAAGTCAAATGTGGTTTATGCGTTGCATGCTTGCTTGTATTTATGCAGTGCCCGCCAATGTTGTTCCTGTCTCTGTCGTTGGGTGAGTTGAGGGAAGTTTGTCCTATTGAAATGCGTGTCTCCTATTGAGTTTGTCCTATTGAAATGTCCTGCTGATTAGGCAACAAGGACTGGCTAGGAATTCATGTTTTTACAAGGAATAGTTCACTTTAATAATACATTTTATTTATGGGCGCCTTTCAAGGCTCTCAAGGACACCTTACGAGACATAGTTAAAACCACATAATAAAAACGTTATAAAATCAACAAAGCAAAGTGAGATAAAAACAGCCCAGTCAGATATAACAACAAACCAAATAAGCCATTGTGAAAAGGTGTGTTTTAAGACTATGTTAGGTGGCAGAGAGTTCCAGAGGCGGGGAGCAGAACGGCTAAAGGCTCTAGATCCCAGTGGTAAAGACGTTAGATGTTTTTTCCCAGTAATCTTCAAATCAATTCTCAACCCTTGGTTTCTACATGTGTATTGACGGTGAGAGAGAGAGTGACAGAGAGGGATTCAAAAAGCTTCCAACTGCCATTTGAAATTCGACTTCTTAGTCACTTAGTGTCCCATCGTATCTATCTCACCTCTTTAGAGGATAACGTTTGCTGCCCATTGTACGTTTGGGGTTTCAAAGCCTTTGTCGTGGGACATGTATTTTTGATCAGGTACCTGCACTAGTGTTTTATGTTGATTTAATAGGCACAGGGGGGGATATCGATGAGGTGTGGTGCATGGCTCCATCAGAATTCATTTATGTCTGGGCCCTCTTGACGTCTGCCCTCTGAGGGTATCGAGACACTTTTATCTCCCTTGTCACACTTCTCTCCTCTTGCCATCCATCGGAGTGTGCTCTTCTGTCGCTCCCGCATCGCTAATCAATGCTCTACCCTTCAAGAGAGGTGGAGGGGAAGAAAGGGGGAAAAAAACGTCTCAATATGAAACTGCCTTCCAATCCTAGCACCCGCTAAAAGCAACAATGCCAGAGGTGTCACTGAGCCGTTGATACGAGCTGTTGCACTCCTGATGGGGTTATTTTCACAGAGACATACTTGTCAGGGTGTTTTTTTTCCCTCCACACAAGCTTCACCTACCCCAGCTCCAGTAGATTTCTCAGCAGCATCAGAATCAGAATATCAGTATATTTGCACATAGGGGAAATTGACTTCTTCGACTGAGGTCGGTGCATAGGACATGAACAAATTAAATATGTATGCAAACATAGTTTCAAAAGACAATGGCAAAAGTGGCAATAGGACAATAATTATGTAGGTTGTAAATTAGAGTAATGTAAAACTACTCTAAATTACACTGTCAGTTGTGTGTGTGTGTGTGTGTGTGTGTGTGTGTGTGTGTGTGTGTGTGTGTGTGTGTGTGTGCGTGTGTGCGTGTGTGCGTGTGTGCGTGTGTGTGACAGGGGGGGAGGGGTGGGGTAGTGGAAGTCCCAGAGTCAGTAAGAGGCTTGTTTGTGAGGCCCACTGCCATGGGGAAGAAACCGTTCAGGTGGCGCAAGCGACAATCTTTTCTGCTCTCTTACTGGTCCTGGAGTGGAACAGGTCCAGGACAGATGGCAGGTTGCAGCCGATGACCTTCTCAGCTGACCGAATAATCCGCTGTAGTCTGCCTCTGTCCTTGGCAGTGGAGGCACCAAACGAGACGGTGATCGATGAGCTGAGGATGGACTCCATGATGGACGTGTAGAACTTGACCATCACTTTCTGCGGCATATTGAATTTCTTCAGCTGCCACAGGCAGGAAGAACATCCTCTGCTGGGCCTTCTTGATGGTGGAGGTGATGTTGTCCGCCCACCTGAGGTCCTGTGAAATTATTGTCCCCAGGAATCTGAATGACGGCATACTGCACACTGGGGAGTCACACATGATAAAGGGAGGCGGTTGGGGCTGGGCTCCTCCTGAAGTCCACTACCATCTCTACAGTTTTTAGAGCGTTGAGCTCCAGGTTGTTCTGGCTGCACCAGGAAGCCAGGCTGTCAACTTCCTTTCTGGAGATTCTGGAGATTAATCCAACGAGGGCTGTGTCGTCTGGGAACGTCAGGAGTTTGTCTGAAGGGTGGCTAAGGGTGACAAGCTTGCCCAGCCGCATGTGCTGCTTCCTGTCTGTCAGGAAGTCAGTGATCCACTTACAGGTGGGCTGAGGGGGTGCCTATTTTACATACTAGTGGAGCCGCCTTGGGGGTCAAATAGACCCCCTTTTAAGAATGTAAATTTGCTATTTACACACAGAGATCACTAGAGGGCGCTTCTTTTTTTTAGCATGCCTCCTACACAGAAAAACTGCTTTATACTAACTTATCCTGAAGTGATTTTGAAAATGTAAGGATACTGGGTGGTAGAACGCACATATCTAGGAAAAGTCATGAAAGAAGGGTCCTGAAATTTGATCGAGTGCAAAGATTTAAAAAAAAGTACTCACAGGGGTCACCGTGACCCCTCACGGCTCTTCTAGTGTTAAGGACACAGATAAATGTGAATGCCACCCTGCAGAAGACTTCTCCAGCAGAACTACAGAAAATACCTCCAAACGTATTGGGCAGTGCTTCATAATAACAAAGACCCAAACATACTGCCATAGCAACGAGGACGTTTTTCACAACCAAATAACTGGAAAGTTGTTGACTGGCCACGTTATTTTCCAGTTTTAAATCCTATTGGACATGCATTTTATTTATTGAAGAGGAGACTTAAGGCAAACCATCTTCAAAACAAATAACTGAAGATGGCTGAATACGGCCTGGCAGAGCGTCACCAGAGAAGATACCCAGCATCTGGTGGGGTAGATAAGTCACAGACTTCAGGCACTTATTCATGCAAAGGATTGTGGACCAAAAACCAAACATGAGTGCTTGATTTGGATATTTGATGAATTTGTCCCATCACTTTTGGTGGTCTAAAACATGTTGTAATTTATAAATGGTGAAACCAATAATGTACATAAATACCCTCAAATAAAAGCTGACAATCTCTACTTTAACCTCATAGTAATTGTTTGATTTCAAATCCAAACATTTGGAGTGTAGCTAGGATTGGGACTTGATGATTTCCATTTCTGTTGCTAGAAATGTTCTCTTGACACAGAGAATGTATTCATACACAATCATAAGAAAGCCAGCACATGTTCATGTTCAGCCCGTGTTGTAGCAGAAATTCCTTTTATCTCACTTTGATTTGATCTGTTGTGTAGAATATAAATGGCACAGTTTATCTTTGAAAAGCTCGCAGAGTCTGGCAATGTAACAGGATTGTTGACCCCTTTGATTTATAGTCTCCAACTCAGAGCTACTTGGTATGTAGGCTTTTTGTTCCAGCCCAGCAGTACCACACCTGATTGAACTCAAATCAACAGTCTTCAGTCTGAAGCCTAATTAGTTAGATCTGATGTGTTGACGCTAAGTTGGGACCAAAGCCTGCTCACTCTGTGACTCTAGGGATAGAGCTGAAGATCCTTGTCTTAGAACAAAGCTCATTGACTTTACCTTTTCAGCCGCAGCCCCGTCCCTCTGGAACGCCCTCCCCAACCACATCAGACAGGCCAACACCCTGCCAACATTTAAACAGGCCCTCAAAACCCACCTCTTCAAGCTCGCCTTCACCAGTTAACCCTCTCCCCCTCCCCTTCCCATGTGTCCCCAGCACTACCTTAATTAGGCCCCTATACTTTCTAATATTTATTTTAAAGTTTAAAGTTTAAATGTTGGCAGGGTGTTGGCCTGTCTGATGTGGTTGGGGAGGGCGTTCCAGAGGGACAGGGCTGCGGCTGAAAAGGCCCTATCACCCCAGGTCCGGAGCTTGGTCCTGGTGGTCTTGAGGGTGGTTTGGTCGTCAAACCTGAGGCAACGGGGGGGGGGGGGGGGGGGGGGGGGGGGGCGGTGGGTGGGGGGGGGGGTCCTGCTCTAAGAGAGCCAAGGAAATGGAACGTCAATGGGAATGTTCAGCCTGATTTATCCTTGCTATGATGGAATACCAATGATTACCTCTGATTAAGAGAGCGATGGGTGGCCTTCATCTACCCCTTAGATTCAACAAGGGTCACACACTGTCACCCTTTCACTCACCCCTATAAGTCACAGCAGCATTACATCAGTATCTATGAAGTGTTACTACTCATAAAAATGTGTATTCATCAAGTGTTTGTATAGTTTAGGTGAAAAGTGCAGCCAATCTCTAGGTCTTATCAATCTAGAACTGATTGTTGTTGTTGCTGTCTGTTGTCGTTACAGATGCATCTTATAGCTGCACAGGGTTTATTGTTATCAGAGCAGCATGTTTGCACTGTCCCCAAATAGTGTCCTTAGTTGCCTAAGAATGGTCTTCTGAGACTCAAGGTTCAAGCAAAAGCGTATACCCTTTGAAAAACTCACACGCTAAAAAGCAGAAATGTCATCAACAAATCACTCAGTAAGTTGAATTGAGTCCCTCAAGGATAATAGTAGCAGGGATAATAGTTTATGTACTTTTGGAATGAATATATAATATAATAATATATATAATATTGTTTTTATAGCGTCTCTGATTTGCATAGAAATCAATTACACACCGTGTAGATTAGGACTACCAACTCAGCAAATGTTATAATTTACACTGTCAACCCTTCACTCGCCCCTGTAAGTCACAGCAGCATTACCTCAGCATCTATAAACTGTTACTACTGGTGTAAACGACAGGCCAGACACCATGAACTTGTGTTCCACTTGTTGTAAAATAGCATGGCCATCAGGTATACCATGCACCAGTTGTTGTTTTGACCACACCATAGTGAGGAAATGACTTTAATGACTTGTGGACAGTGTGTACGCTGATAAGCAAACTGGAGGTAGTCGCTCTATGAGTAGAGGGCTGCAATTTTCCTGGATACACGGTCTACAGGTTTTTCGCCCTTGCTTGCTTGCTGTGCGCCGGTGGTCCTCAGGCCTCTCCTTGGGGGCCCCCGGCTGCGCCGCGTGTTTGGTCTGTCCCGCAGCCGGGGCACCTGGTTCTGCTAGCCTGGTGCAGGGCTACTATGGTCTGTGCTCGGTTGGCTGGGTCGGGTGTGCTGGTGGTGGGGCGAGTCGGGTGTGTGGTGCGGCTGGGGCCCCCCGGGGGGGGGGGGGTTTGGGGGCCGCTGCTGTGCGCTGGTAGGCAAACTGGAAGTAGTCACTCTATGAGTAGAAGGGCTGCAAGGGAATTTTCCTGGATGCACAGTGTACAGGTTTTTTGCCCTTGCCTGCTTGCGGGTTCTGTCATCATGTGAAGCGCATTGGGTCACATTTCGTGAGAAATGCGCTATACAAATAAAACTTGATTTTATTGTATATATATGTATATATATATACTGTATATATGTATAGCTTCCTTTCCTCTGGCTTGGAAAGTATGGAGTAGCATCCGTCTCAAGCCACAACTTGCCACCTCAATGGGACCCTCTGTGCAATTGCATTGTTACTCTGTCATCAGTGCATTGTGAGTACATGTATAATGCATTATGCTTCATAGAAAGTGTTACATAACTGTCATTTCACTCAAATGGACTGAATTCAGCTTATTCTGAAAGACATTTTAGCATTTAACCATTTTTTTTAGAGCCACGACAAGCGGTGTGCAGACTTTCTATAGGAACTGTATATTTGTGTGGTGATGAGTTCACTTATTTAACTTATTTTGCCTTTTGAAAACCAAATGTCCCAACTTTCTTCCGGTTTATACTTCAAATATGACATCGAATTAATAAAAACCCTTTGAGGGTGTGCTCTTTGCTTTGTAGCTTTAATGAGACTCCATAGTGATGATGGTGCATTTAAAAGATAACACTTTCATTAAGCTTGTATAAATCAATTTAGGAATGAAAATTAAAATTATCCAGCTATGAACAACTCGAGGCAACCACGTATTAGCAATCTGTAATTACATTGAAATGTAGAAGCAGTTAGTCTTGCCTCATTTAAGCCAAGGAAGATGCAATACACTTGAGACTGAAAAGCGTTCATGGGTGCAATGGAGTTACAACTGTATAAACGCTATATATACACAGTATGCTCCGTCACAGGAACTGTATGTGCAGACAAAAAATATATCACTTCAGGTTTTTGGTCATGTTTGCAGAAGGGCAGGAGCTCAAAGGAGTTAGACAAGATGATTCTACAGAAATTATAGAAAGAGGTTTACATATACACAATACACCTTATTGGCATCCATTGGCGTAAACATGGCATCCAGCTGTGTGTTATTGTGAGTATACGGGACTACTTTCACATCTCTGCAGCACCCTGGGCACCGGTCTGACCAACACTTCTAGGGGGCAATAAAAAGCAAGGACACCCACCCCCCCCTCCTCAGCCCCTCCCCTACTCACCATGAGAGGGGAAATGATGCGTTCAACACTGCAGGGCATCTCATTCTATAAAATCTCATGATGAAAGAGAGGAGATATTGCCAGTGAACAGACAAGACAGCGATGACATTTCCTAGCGGTGTGTGAATGGGTATTGAACGTAAATCTGTCCAGAAAAAAAAGAGATGAACAAAAACAATAGCTGTGGCGGCGACATAACTGGTCGAATGTCGTAATCACAAAAAAAGGCATGTGTCACAGAGGAGACGTTGTGATAGACGTCTATTTTATGTCCTTCCCTGATATCCGTGAGAAAACCAATATTCTCACCATTAGGGTTCATACTACAACATACTCCAAATGTGTTGCATCTTGGTCAGTCATTGTAGGGAATAGGCCCCTAAAATTGTGCAGTTCATCGATCCCTGGCAAGGGAGGAACAGCTTGTTTGTATCTGTTTTTTTTGCTATTAAGATTTTTTATTGCTCATTTTATTTAGCATTTAAACAAGAGCTACATTTGTTGTTGTAAGGACATTAAAAAGGACAATACTACAAAACCACTAAACAGAAATACAGATGGGAAGCACAAACACAGGGAAGGGTGGGAGGGGTGACACCCAGAACCACTATACATTCATCATGCATTCAAGCCCTCAAATGAGCTCTAAATCAGGATTCAAAATAAGATCATAATTAAGTAAGAAACTTGCGGACAGTGTCCTAGTGGTCCTCCAGGCCCTTATCTACGTCTTTTAGCAAGCAGGCTATTTTCTATATTCTAAGTTCCATAATTCTAAGTTCCATATTCTAAGTTCCATAATTCTAAGTTCCATATTCTAAGTTCCATATTCAGCAAGTCCAGGTATTCCTTCAGCCATGAGTAGCTGGAAAAGCAGGCTGGTTTTCGTTCCTTCCAGTTTATAAGGATTACTCTTTTAGTAGATAAGCAACCCAATGTCCAGAGCCGGTCAACAATGACTCCGATACTGTTGTCTGGTTTTTGGCCCAGAAGGCATGCTATGGGACATACTGAGAAATGAACATTAAACATTTTGACATTAGAGATATGACTTCTATCCAGAGTGTTTTGACAGCTGGACCTTCCCAAAGCAGGTGGAGTAATGTACCCCAGTTGCCACAATTGTGCCAGCATAAATCCTGGTGTTTGTCAGAGGAGTAATACATGCTCTACACAGAATCTTATATTGTATAATCCTAAAACTCACACTCACACAAACTCACAGAGCCGACCTCCAGATTTTATTCCACTGAGAGACTGTCAGAGAAGTATGACGGTCATTCTCCCAAGCCATCTGAGTAGAAGAGGACTGTCTGTATCCGGGGGCAGCTTTAGACATTAAACTGTAAATATTGGAGACCACACCTCTCGACAGGGTTGACTTCTCAAGGGATCGGTCCCAGTCCGAGCACAAGGCAGGTACAGCTGTCTTAGCGTTTCCTATTTATAACAGATGATAGTTGTGCATATGTTAAGAGTTAAGGCAGAGTCCAAAAGGCCAAACTGATATTTAAGTTGTTGAAATGAAAACAATTCATCCCTAAAGATCTGTCCTACTGTTGTCATGCCAAGTCTCTGCCAAGTGTGATTACTAAGAGTAGATCCTCCAGCTGAGAAAAGGGGGTTACACCAGATAGGACGGAAGATGGAAGAGAAAGCTAAATCTTTTGTGCAGCTGCTTCACGATAGAGCATGAAAACCTGATGATGGTTGTTATTTAATAGAGGTGGAGGTCTTGGAGAGTACCATCATGATGTCAAGGATATGTTCTTATTTTGTGATATATCATGGACGTTTCCAATCATTCCCAGCTGCCTACCAGAAAGTTCGATTTGTAGGCCCAAGTCAGTGGGTACTTTGAGTTGTGTGAAAGATAAGAAATGAACTTACTGTGTGTGTGATTTGGTGGCAGCAAAAGAAACTGCAAAATCATAGGCTAGGAATAATTTTGCCTGCTTTTTGAAGATTGTGTCAGCTTGTATTCCTCTTGATAAGTGCAACCTCCCATGATGCAATGCAATTACAAGGTTGTGTGAAGTTTTATCAGCATACTGTGTGGAGAGGAACAACGAAACTCACAGGGGTCTGTCTCAATAGTTAAAAACTAAATTCCTTGTGTCCTCTCCTCCACCCTCGAGTTACTTCTCATCAAAAAGTGTAGGAGGAGAATATCTGAGCGGAAGGAACCTATCTATTCTCCTGTTATAACAGTGATGAATGTCTTTGTACTCTAGTTGTCCTTATATGAAGCCATGGAACACAGCTGTACTCCTGCGTGTGTGACGTGCAGGGTTCAAACACGGGTCTCTCACATGAAGGACCTGAGCATCTACCATTAGGCCAGGGGGACCTCCTCAAGGCCAGAGGTCAGCACTTTAGTTTTTACATGTCTCGGACAGACATGGCTTCCTCATCACTAGAGCTTGATTCCAGATCACCTCTACTACATTCACCCTACTACATTGGGGCGGCTGTGTCTCAGGAGGTAGAGCCGCCGTCTAATGATCGCAAGGTTGGCAGATCGGCGGGTTACAAACCCGGCTGGACGCATGTCGTAGTGTCCTTGGGCAAGACACCGAACCCCAAATTGCTCCCAGTGAGCGGGCCGGCGCCTTGCAATGGTAGCTTGCCGCCATTGGTGTGTGAATGTGTGTGTGAATGGGTGAATGAGAGGCCGTTGTAAAGCTCTTTGGATAAAGGAGCTATATAAGTGCAGTCCATTTACCATTTACCCCCCCCCTGTAACCTCCCCTTTCACAAATCAACCTCCCCCTCCCAAATCATTGTCTGCAACAATTGGGAGTAAAATTGTCCTGACTTTGACTACACAGATAAATAGACCATCATGATTAGTTTACATACTCATCATATAGAGGCAGTGTTTGGTTTCTCATGGTAAGAGTGTTTTGTTTCTCATGGTAAGAGACTGAGGCACAATTCTTATTTGATTAAAGCAACCACTTATAGGGCACTACGGCATATTGTCTTAGTGTTCTGTAAATTTCACTATGAGTTAGGGAGGTAAAAAAAAAAAGAGTTGCCCGCTAACTCACTTCTAATGGTTGTTTATACATTTTGCTGAGCTTTCTTGTTTTTGCCCCGATGGATTAGTTTCCTGTCAATTTCAATAATGACCTCCCCGAGCCATTAAACTATTCAGATGAAATCACCTTCCATGTGAGATAAGGGCCATTGGCAGTGATGTAACGTGTACTAAAACTTCTTTATGTTGAGTACATTTGGAATTTAATAGATCACCGGCGCGGGGTGGCTCACACTATGCTGAGCGATGGCCACATGGCGACTGCTGTGCTGTATCACTCTTTTCTATTTTGTCAGAAGCCGAAAGGGGAAAAAAAATAGCAAATACATAAGACAGTAAATATTCCTAATTGCCCCGCAGCCTCGGTAATAAAGAACTGTGCAAAGCTGCCACACTGTGCCTGACGTCCCCACGGTCGTCAATCAGCGAGTGAGTAGACAATGTTATTACAATTATGCACAAACACACTCTCTGACGATTGATGAACCTGGGCTAGGCTAGAGGCCTCTGCCTGGGCATAATTTTGTGGGGGGTCTGTCTGCTGCTTTTGGTCTTTAACCAGTTTAGATATTGTTTTCTAGTGAGGACTGGAGGAAGCAGAACTTGATCATCTAACTACTCGGTGTACTGTATGGGGGATTTCTTCTGGGTCGTACCCAGGACTAGACTTAAAACTAAAGGGGACAGAGCGTTTGAGGTGACGGCCCCAAGACTCTGGAACGCCCTCCCCCCTGACCTGAGAGCCTCTGGAACGCCCTCCTCCCCCCTGACCTGAGAGCCGCTCCCTCAGAACTCATTTTTAAGCGGAAATTAAAGACTCATCTGTTTAGGCAGGCCGGTAGTCACCTTCAGCCTTCTTATTGTTCCTGTTTATGTTCTGTTTTTTGTTTTTAATCATTGATGTTTTGATTGCACTTTTCTTATTTTTGATGTAAAGCACCCTGTGCATCCGTGCTGTGAAGGGCGCTATAGAAATAACATTTTACTTACTTACTTACTTCTTAGCGCTGACAATATTTCCAACAGTCATTTTGATCATGTGACCCATGCATGTGTTTCCTGTAGAGTGCAAAGCTCTATTAAGAGTAAATTACATAGTAAATAGTAAGTAAACTACTTGGATGAAATGTTGAATTTGGAGAACAGATCTGGATGGATTGGACAGATTGTCTGGTGCCTCTAGACAAGCAAGGTACATGAAAGTGAATCGTGTTTGTTGTGCAGACAGAGATAGAGTCACGGTCTATTGATTTAGCAGGCAGCTCCTGGCATAATGAAAGCCCTCCCTAAGGCAAAGCCATCACTGGTCCACTGCACTCCAATCATATTTGTGGTTGATCATATCCTGAAGAGCTTGTCACTGCAGTGCTTTGTGGCACTTAAATCCAATATATTTTCCCCCAGCTCGTAAAATGGAAGTTGACCTTCTCCTACTTAGATAAACGTTATTAGCTGCAGGCTCCGCTGCCCTCAGAGTGAGGTGCCGTTTCACCAGGGAAGCACAGGGCCAACGGTAATGGCATGCGATATGCCGCTAACCCTCACATCTGCCGTAAATAGCATGGGAAAAAAATTACCCCCGATGTGGTAATCGTGTGTTTAGCCGGGATGACAAGGTGAACTCTGGGAGGTGGAGTTGTAAAGGTTATCTAAGTGGCATTTACACCGTGTAGGCTACAGATGGGTGTTTGTCAGACAATTCCAAAGCGCAACAACCAGAGAGAGAAAGGTAGACAAAGTATCAGACCAACAGAGCAGAAGATATCAGTGAGGGAGTGAGGCGTACTTGTTTGAGCTAGCATGCGGAAATGGCCAGAATGGGATGTGTGCGTTATGGTGGGCGGTTTGACAGCTACACACCCAGTGAGCAATAGACGTCTTTTCAACCTCGCGTCTAGAATATAAACCAATATAGACCAGCTATATTACGGCTATATTTTCTACTTATCTTAAATGCATGAAAACCGTTATTAAACCCCTCTAAACTGTCAGAATACGTCCCAGACGTCATGTAGTATGAGATTCCATGTAGTCTAGCAGAGTTATTCATGCGGAAGTGGTGGTTTAAATTGCGTCTATACGTCGCTGTCCTTTAACCCAGATAAATGCGGTCTGTGTCTAAACCTGTTTTAGTCTAGCAGCACGTTGAGTTTAAATTAATACCCTAAACGCCTGTAGATTGTCAAAAGATGTACCAGACCGTCATTTAGTCTGAGATTCCATGTAGTCTAGCATAGTTATTCATGCGGAAGTGG
>NC_137684.1:25477780-25530280 GCF_963989245.1 Nansenia antarctica | reverse complement strand
ACACCAAGGTATTTAAAGGCTGACACACTGTCAAGGTACTCCGCCTTGATTGCGATTGGGAGTCAAAGATGATTTTGGTGTCATTATTAGATCGTGGGTATACAAGAGCAACTACACATGTAATAAGACATCCTCGAGGAACCCCAATACTGTTATTTCCCACTTTGACCCTCAGTCTGGCATCTGTGTTTACCTCCGCTGGGAAATATCGTCTGTTGAGTTAGGAAATATCACTCGGCACTGACACAGCTCAGCGGTGACACCTTGCAGGGATATGCCTGTGAAATGGAGCTTGCTGGTCAGACCTGACCCTGTAACGGTAATTGATTGATTGATGGATTAACCGACGGCAGCAATGCTCTAGAGAACAGTCATTCTCTGCAAATAGTTTAGGCATTGCCGTCCCTGGCCACCGTGCCCTTTACGCCCCTCACCTGCCTCGCAGAGCGGTGATTCATGGAAGCTGTCAACCCCGCCGGCTCCCACCACCGCAGCCTCCATGACTCCATCTCTCCCTGACAGACCAGACACAGATCAGCTATGACACTGAAAGTGGGGGCTCATCCAATGAGTCAACAACCGCAACATCAACTCTACGACACCCTTGAGAGTTATGGGAGGGAGGTGTGGGGCGGGGGGGCATGCTCTATCTTACTATAGCTTCTAGCTACAGTATTCTATATCTTACTACAACTAGAATTATTTCGGGGTCTAAAGGGTTAAAGACCCTCCGGCAACGCCATCCATCCATCATTGTCATCATCGGATTCGCCCAGGAGGCAGCAGAACAGGACCAGCAGTGAGGTCAGGTCTGCGGTATTAGCTTGTTAAACCACCCATGTGCCTGTGTACTTGGAGAGGAGTGGTGGTGATTTTAGGTAAAAGGTGAAGAAGGTAGAAGTGCCGCTGCGAAACATTCCGCAGCAAGAGATCTGTAAGTATAAAGTTACTAAGGTGACGAGCGAGCACTTTGAATGTCATTATTTAATGAAACCATGTGGCCCGAGATCACAGAGCTCGAAATTCAACATCAAAGAGAGCAAGACACACTGGCGTGGAAGGGGATTGCGCTCCCGCTGGTGACTTTTTTGTCTGAAAAGAGATGCGCCCGTCGATGCGCATGAGCCAATAGATTTTGAGCAATGAGCGTGTTGACACAGACAGAGAGGAACCGGCGGTTGAATGTCCTGACATCAAATAAGTGCGTACAGAGTGAAATGTACCACGGTGGGGCCTTTCATCAAGCACTAAAGCCTAATGAAAACATCCCTAACATGGTTGATAGCACATCGTAAAAATAAAATACATCTGTTCAGGCCGTAAACATTTTCACACCGCTACATTTATACGGCACTAGAGGTCTATGTTGACCCCACCCACATTGAAAACTTTCTCCCAGTGTACTCTGTTAGACACGACCACGACCCAGAAGGAGGAGGCGTGCGCTTGTTGTAGTTCTCTTTTTTATTGTCGATCTTTAATATGCTTCTGCTAAGGAACACGGGTCTCTGCTCACCGTCTGTTCGACATCCACTAATTACACCAGCAGTTGCATATAGATAGATAGATAGTTTGTTAGCCACACGACCAAAGCCGGTGGAATTTGTTCTCGGTACAGCATATTGATCTCTGCAGCACACAAATGACAAAAACAAAGAAGTGCACAATAGACAACATCAGACAAAAAAATACAATAAATAGACAACTGACAATTGTGGTACGCATGTCGGTTATGACAGAGAGGAGGGGGCTAGAGGGAGGCGTTCAGAGTCCTGATGGCTATGGGGAGAAAGCTGTTGGTGAAGCGTTAAGTCTTTGTGGACAATGACTTGTAGCGCCTCCGTGAGGGGAGGAGCTGGAAGAGGTGATGAGCAGGATGTGAGGGGTCAGAGATGATCTTCCTTTTTTTTATAGACCCGTTTTACAGTTCTATATTGTTCCAGAACCAACACAACACTACACTACACTCCTTCAATGGCCAAATATTGTATACTGTGTAAGCATTGTTGTTATTAGGTATTCACCAGCATGTTGTACAGTAGTATACCAGGTGTTATGTGGGAAGTGATAAGTTCAGTAAATACTTGCCTTCAAAGTGACTAATCTGACAGTTGGTACATCTTGTGACCAGCGTAAGTAATGGAACAGTGAAGCATTCTTTCTTCTCTCGGATCTACCCACCAAACATTTGGATTTTAAATAAAATGAATATGAGGTTAAAGATTTAAAAAAGTATCCGCTTTTATTTGATGGTATTTGTGTTCATATTGGTTTCACCATTCAGAAATGGCCCCCAGGGCTGCGTGCTGAGCCCCATCCTCTACAACCTCTACACCTACGACTTCACCCCCGTCCACCCCAGCAACTCCATCATAAAGTTTGCAGACGACACCACCGTGGTGGGCTGCATCTCGGGGGGGGGACGAGGCGGCGTACAGGGATGAGGTGGAGCAGCTGGGCAAGCTGTGCAAGGTTAACAACCTGCTGCTAAACCAGCTAAAGACCCAGGAAATCATCGTGGACTTCAGGAGGAAAAGATCTGAGGTCCAGCCCCTGCTCGTCGATGGAGGGAGCGTGGAGAGAGTCTCAACTCTCCGATTCCTGGGGGTGCACATACAGGATGACCTGTCCTGGAGGACCAACACAGCAGCCATCATCAAGGAGGCACAACAGCGGCTCTACTTCCTGAGAGTCCTCAGGAAATACCACCTCAGACAGGAGCTGCTTGTGACCTTCTACCGCTGCACAGTGGAGAGCATCCTCACCTACTGCATCTGCGTGTGGTTCTCCAGCTGCACAGCCGCAGAGAGGAAAGCGCTACAGAGAGTCGTGAGATCGGCCCAGAAGATCATCGGCGCCCCCCTCCCCTCTCTGGAAGAGCTGTACAACACACGCTGCCTCAGGAAGGCCTCCAAGATCTCCAGGGACCCATCCCACCCTGGGAACGAACACTTTGTTCGGCTGCCCTCAGGCAGGCGGTTCAGGACCATGTCCGCAAGGACAAATAGACTGAAGCTCAGCTTCTACCCTAGGGCCATTCAGGCCCTGAACACAGCAAAGACCTAGGTCCTAGGCCCTGGACAATCTACTCAATTTGATGGCAGCTACTAGATTGTAATCATAAGTGCAATATTGGAATACAACTGTGAACATTTCAAACCTGCAAACTGCGACACTTTAAATGAATGTGCAATAAGACTATGTGCAATAATACTATGTGCAATATGACAACCCTTGTGTACATAAGGTTCAGAGATAGGAAATGTTAGGATATTTATAGCATAGCATAGAGTACAGCACAGTGTTTTATTTGTATAGTATAGTAGTATAGTATAGTGGATAGTGGATATAGCCTTTATTTATGTAAACCAGCTCTTTTCCCTTCTTGTTCTTAGTATTATTATTTTTTCCCAAGCACCAGGGGAGCCCCCCCTCCTAAATTTCGTTGTATGGTACCTGTACTGTATTAATGACAATAAAGACCATTCATTCAAATGACATGTTTTATGCATAGTCCCCCTATTTCAGGGTCCCCAAAAGTAATGAGATAAAATAAGACAGTGGGTAGCTATACATGCCCAAAAAAGGAGCAAGCACTCTGGTCCATGATAATATTCATCTTATCTTACCTTTTCCAGACTTTTGCATGCTTCTTAGGTACTTTTTTTTACTCTTTTAACAAGCTGTAAAATGGCCAGCCTTTTTGAGGGTCTGTAGTTAGGCTGGAGATGCAGATTCTGTAGATTTTGGCGAGCCTAGAATCAATACTAAATGTATCTTCCTTCTTTATCATCATCAGCCCAACTTGAAGACCCTATCTGAGGCCAGTAACACAATCATGGTTTCCAAAGGACTGTCTCCATAACATTACCTGTCTTACTCAATTATTATTTCAGTTCAGTATGATGCTTTCATAACGATTTCAAAGGTCTTAGAAGGTGAAAGTATTGGAAATTGCTTTTAATTCAGTTTCTGTGCCCGCCCCAAACCTGCTTTTAATTTCTTGTTATGTTGTATTATGTCTATCTGTGTATTGAATGTATGCCTGTGTCCTTGTGGTGCCCCTCTTGGCCATGTCCCTTCTTGGAAAAGAGATTCCTTATCTCAATGAGGTTACCTGGTTAAATAAAGGTTTAATCTTTTTTTTAAAAAAATATTCAGTTACTACAATGTAATGTTTCATCTTTACATGGCAGCTGAAGATGAGGTATGACAACCAATGACCAGAACTTTGGCAAGTAGGTTACTGAGTACCTCAAAACTCAAAGGCTTCGGTCACCGTGCCTTTTCACAAGCTGCACCCCGCCTCTGGAACTCTCTCCCTCGACCACACAGAGACTCACCCTCACTCCTCACTCCTCACTCCTCAAAAGCGCTATATACATTTAATGAATTATTATTATTATTATTACCTCTACACATAATCAGAATCAGAATCAAAATGATTGTTATTGCCAAGTATTTTCACATACAGGAAATTGACTTGGTGCGGTTGGTGCATAGGACATAAAAAACAACAATATTTAAGCAAAGATTGTTTAAAAAGACAATGGCAAAAGGGGCAATAGAACAATAATTATGTAGGCTGTAAATTAGAGTAATATAAAACTAATATAAACACTCTCAGTTGTGTATGTGTATGTGTATGTGTATGTGTGTGTGTGTGTGTGTGTGTGTGTGTGTGTGTGTGTGTGTGTGTGACAGAGAGGGGGGGGGGGGGGGGTGACTGTTACATTCCATGCAACTACAACGTGTCTGTTGAATATGCAAAGTATGACCAAATGGACTATAAGATAATAACTGTTACCATAAGAGAAATACCTGTTAGTTTCACTGTGAAATAACACGCAACTTGCCTTCCCCATCTTCATGCATGTAAAAAACTGTGTCTGGACTCCCTAGACATCCTCAACATATTGAAAAAACACCTGTAACTACTTTAGCGGGCATTTTAGAGGGACCTAAAGTTATAGATACAGACATCACTCCCTCCTCTCACTCTCTCTCCCCAGACTGGTGGTAATGTTGTGGATTTAATCGATTCTTAGTAGATTGAGTAGAACTTATAAAGCAGAAAGAGCTTAAATCGATTGACTCCAAAGAGGCCTTTTATTAAGCAAAGATACATGAGCTCAGAGAAAAAGTAGCAGACAAAAAGCTCCCAACGTTGGGCGGGACTCATATTTATAGAACTGTCCTTGGTCATGAGGTCACTATTCTTGGGAACTAATTATATTATACAAATCTGTGATTGCACAAGTTATGTGCACTGTCCACAGTCAGAATTATTCACTGTGTCACAGTTCTTGGCACATCTCTTACAGGAAGGAAATGGGGGGGGGGTGCTCCATAATTGCTCAACTTCCCAGTGTCGAGAGAGAGACCCCAATTCTCAGCATGTTTTATATAAAACTACAACAGTAACTTTCAAATTGGCTATTGGCCCCTACTTCCCAGCCACTCCTGCTGATCTAAGAAAGGGGGGGGGGGATAAGCAATATGGCAATTAGTACACCTTGCCCTCTACAAAAAGCTGGATGGAATTGTCCTCTTATTGCTCATACGGTAGGCCCATCTATCCAATCCTGTCATATCTACAGGAGTGGCCAGGGTGTAGAGTTGGGGCGGCCAATTTCTCATTACCTGCAGATATGGCTGGTATATATCCATGTTACCTCGAGTGACTTTTGTCACAGGGGATTGAAAACGTAATTTTTTAAAAACAAAAAACATGCCGGTCGAGAGAGGACCCTGGCGTTGCTTGTTCGCCGCTTCTCCGCCCGAAATCTAGGTTGCAGTATACAGAGTAGATTGTCCTACAAAGACACTTAGATTTAGATTTAGTCATCAAAAGACCTAAGATTAATTAGACCCCTATACTTTCTTTTATTTATTTTTTGTTTCTTTTTATGTTACTACTCAATCTTTTCCGTTTGTAAAGCGTCTTTGAGTGTCTACAAAAGCGCTATATAAGTCTAATTTATTATTATTATTAGTAGTAGTAGTAGTAGTAGTAGTAGTAGTAGTAGTAGTAGTAGTAGTAGTAGTAGTAGTAGTAGTAGTAGTAGTAGTAGTAGTATATATAGTGGAGGAATCTAATAACTGTGAGCACTAGAGGGAGAATATGCATCTCCTAAACCTACAACACTAAACGTCACTGGGAGAGGCTCCAGCTGTAACCTTGACAATGATAATAATGGTGATTAAAAATGGAAATAAAAAGAATTCCCTGTGGAATTACCATGTCTGATATGTTTCCATAAGAGGGTTTATTAATCTGGAATGACAAACCTTATAGAGATGAGAAACTGGCTCATAAACATTGTTTTGTCAGTAGGAACATGCTACTTTGTTCCAGATAAGTCTAATAATGTATCAATGCAATGGTAGGAAGAAAGTGGGTAACCGCTGCACACTGGAGAACATGGTGAAGGTAAACGCTGATGTTCAAATATGTATGTTGAGTTATAAGCCTTGTGTTATTGGAGCAGATGTGAACTGGTGTGCGACTGATATGTTTTGGTCATCAAAGAAATATGCTTATTTAAATATGACTTGACTAGTCCTGCGCTGTGAGAGTTTTTGCCCGTCTAAAGCCTGCGCTCAAAAAGGCAGGTAATGATTATTATGCTAGCTTCTAAAATCTGTTTCGTCTTGTGTGCCGTGGATCGAGTCCAGCCTCAGGCAGACAATAATTGACTCAGTTACATACTGTAATGACTCACTGCATCGAGGCAATGCTTACAAGCAGCTTGCAGCAGTCGTACGTTTTGTGTGAACCAAACAACAGCTCAGAGATGATGTACGGTCAAACGTACGTTAAGCTTACCGTGTCAGCCGGGTGGCTGAAATGAGACTGAATTCAAGCCTTAGTTTGTTGATCGGTACACAACGAGACAGGCCCGAGTACAGTTCCGTTGCCGGATGAGCTAAGGATGCGTGACAGGAGATGCAGAGGAGACTTGGCAGACACTCGAGTTGAATCAATAGAAATGAAGATTGTCCTTTTTACATGGGACAGCATTCAGACTCCCCCGTACTCCTGCGTTAGCTCCAGCTTCCGGATCAATCTCTGGGCACTGGCTACAGGAGACAGCTCCACAAACACAAGTCACATTCATCCTATGTACATATCTATCTAGAAGCTAAAAGCATTATATCTTGCTCTCTCCCAAGATGTTCTGCAGTTGCTTGTTCCTCGTGTTCACACAGAGCTGGGAAAAAAAGCCTTCAAATACGCTGCCCCCTTTGCTTGGAACTCCCTCCAGAAAGAAAGACTTAAACCTGGCAAAACTGATCTCCTACGATGCCTTTAGTGGAATCTTGAAGGACCTTGAACGGCAAAGTACTATAGAGTGTCTCTGTACTTAACGCAGCCACCTATGCATTCCTGATACTGCCTTATGTTCATTGTTTTATACTGTAGGTCTGAAACCTAAATGTATCTGTCTTGATATGCTGCCCTCTTGGCCAGGTCTCTCTTGGAAATGAGATTTTAAATCTCAATGAGTATTCACCTGGTTTAAAGGTATAATAAATAAAGAAAATAGAAAACTTGGCGGTGGCAGTGCAAAGTAGGTCAGAGGACTCACCCTTGACATAACGCATATTATAAGTTCACAAGCCACAGGATTGTAATAACATGACTTGACAGGTAATTATGACCCATTTTCATGTCCATCTGATAATCAGGATAAGACCAATGGCTGATTAACCCTCTTGTCGTGTTCGGGTCAAATCTGACCGATTTCCAACTTTCATCAATCATAAATATTGTGTTTTACATTTGATTGCCTCAAGGCCTTATGATATCCTCCACACTAGGCATTTGAACAGGTACAATTGCTGATCACCACTTTCATTGAATTTTGAGTGGTTTAGTCAACTTTGTAACACCTGTGGTGTTCCCGGTCAAAAATGACCGCCATAGGAAATGAATGGGTGACCCTAGATTATGTTCATCCATCAGATGGAAAACATCCCCATACAAACCCACACATCCACAACCACTACATTTTCAGAGTCTATTCTTTGTATATTCCCTGCAGTTATTCATGTTAAACGCTAGTCTGAGACATTGTTTACAGCTTAAAAGGGTGTTAAATAACATTTGGTGATCATTAATTGTTTTTGTGTTAATGTAAGAGCAGTTAAAACAAACCGGTCCAATTTGACCGGGAACACCAAAGTAAGGGGGGAGAAATGAAAACGACAGGAGGGTTAAGTGTTAAACTACTCAAATGTATCTTATCTATACAACGTCACAACAGTGTTTTGTAAAAGTGCACATGAGAAAAATCTCATCAAGATCTATTCAAGACCAGTGTTGCCACAGTTACTTTGAAAAAGTATTCTGATTACTGATTACTGATTACTCCTTTAAAAAGTAATCTAGTTACTTTACTGATTACTTGATTTAAAAAGTAACTAAGTTAGATTACTAGTTACTTTTTTAGTTACTATTGGCAGCTGCCTAGGCACCCGACCCCCCCCCCCCCCCCCCCCGCAACATAAAAATGAAAACTGGTTTTGCCAAAACTCACTTTATTTTAACAGTAACTTAAATTACATAATTAAACTTTAAACAATAACTTAAAACAACAAAATAAAGAGTCTTTCTTTGCCTCACCCAACATAAATACTTGTTTTTAAACAATAAAATAAATATAATCTTTATTTAACACAGTAACTAGCAAGGAGTGGTTTCACAAAACCTAAAACCTACCCTGACCATTCAGATATGATCCTAATATAATCCTAATCCTAAACTGGGTGAGTCTGAGTTTATCAATGAAGAGTGAACTCAGCTGTCAAGACTGGAAGGAGGCCATGAACACGCTATGGAGGCCATGAACACGCTATGGAGGCCATGAACACGCTATGGAGGCCATGAACACACTATGAGTGAAACAGTGGAAAGGGGCGAGTAAACCAGTGGTTGTATCTCATTAACAGAAGCTTCTCAAACCTCTTGTCAGAAAGTCTGTTCCTTTTAGGCGTGAGCACCAAACCTCCCAGACTAAAGAGCCGCTCTACAGGAGCGCTAGATGGGGTTGGAGTGTTATACTTCAAGAAAATGTTCTTAATGTTTGGATACTGATTCAGAATCTGAAGCTCATGCCCTGACCTCAAGTAGTCCATGACTTCCTGTTCTGCCGAGTAGGTCTCCTCTGGCTCCGCCTCAAAAGCAAAAAAGTCCATCTCGCCTTGGTTGGCAGTCGTGGTGGGTACACTGGCAGGGCTCTGTGCTGCAGGAGCAGTTTTGCGACATTCTGCTGTGAGAAGCTCCTTTACTTGCTCCCTCCTACCTTCATCTCTCAGCCATCGGAGTTTGAATTTTGGACAACTAGCAGCTGCGAGAAGGGCATCTTTGTTGTCCAGCACACTGGCAAAACGAGTCTGGATAGCCTGAAAGATATAATTTGATATGTTTATTATTATCTAGTTGTAGCCTATAAGGTCTATTATTTATACCTTTATTTACTAATTATGTATGCAATTAGTTTGTGCAACTGACAACCTACATACTGCAGTATGGTGTGACTCTGCTCCATGTTCATGAATAGTGCAATGAAAATGTATTTATTTATCTTTAAGATGGAACAACATAGCATACCTGCACTATGGCATCTGGAAGGCCTGCAGTCATCTTGGATAGGGTGTCTTTCACAGCAAGGGTCTTCTGCATCAGGACTTCAAGTGTGGGCAGTAAAGTCCCATACGGACAGTCACCTTGTAGGATATCCAGTGCTATAGTTAGAGGCTTCATGACGGTACAGTACTCATGCAGGTACTGGTACTCCTGGTCTTTGAAGCACTTCACTCCCAGCTTGTTGCACAGAGTAGTCAGCTCATTCATGGGGATTTCTGCGATTCTCTTTATGGCTTCGTAAAAGGAATTCCACCTTGTGGATGTCGGTACCAGGAGCTTTCTTTTGTTAACCTCCTCCACCGTTTCTGACGCAACGGTAGATCGGCTTGCTTTCGTCCAGAGAGCTGTGCATTTTGCTGTGCTGCTCCTATACACAGCCTTGCTCTCTGGTTTGGAAGTGATGTACTTCTCCACATCACTTGTAGAAATAAGGTTGAGGGTATGTGAAGCACACCTTTGGTGCGGGGGAAGAATCAGCTGGCCATCACTATCATCCTCAGCTGATAGGATTTCTGACACATCTAAAAAAGTGACATCATCCGTGGCCTCCTCCACCGTCTCATCATCGGACTCTGTGACAGCAGGCTGATAGACTTGAAATGCCTTGACAAAGTTAGATCCATTATCTGTCACTGTTGCTACTACTTTGTTGATTAGTCCATATGAAGAGTGAATGTTTTCGATTTCTGCACCAATAACATCATACGTGTGTCTACCGCGGATTCTCCTACACGCCAATGCAGCCTTGTTGCGGTCTAATGTGGATCTACTAATCCAGTGGAGCGTTACTCCCATATAGCTCCTATTGTTAGCTGTCCAAATGTCCGCTGTAGTTGACACATAGTCGACCTCGTTCAGCGCAGCCTTCAGATGTTTTTCCATCTCTGCATACTCCTTCTCCAAGTACGAAGAAAAAGATGTTCTGTGAGGTAGCTCGGCATTGGTAGTAGTGGGGATCTTGTTAATGATGGCACGGAAAGAGGGCGAGTCAACTGTGTTTATGGGCAGCATTTCCTCTACAACATACCGCCCGACCAATTTATTCAACTCTCCCACACTTACAGGTTGTGATTTTGTAGGCCTACTGAAGTCCAGCTTTTGTTGCTTGAGCGGTGTGGGACCTCCCGCAGAAGTCGAGGCCGCGGTCTCTGGGACTTTCTCCGCGAGCTTGACTGTGCTGTGCAGAGATTCCAAATGTTTCTTTAAATTTGATGTTGTGGTTTTACCACAGGACAATATTTTCTTTCCAGCACAGAGTGTACAACGAACATTTATGTTCTTGTCATCCTTTGCTGACACAAACTCAAAATAATCCCTATATTTCCAGCTATTTAACGCATATCTCTGTTCTCGCTCCATTATACGCTTCTGTTTACACTGTGCAATCAGCGTGGTGATACACGTGAGCGATTCTGCTGCACCTCGTGTTGAAAACGTGATCACTGACGTCACTCCCCAAGACGCGAGAAAAGCAATAAATGTTTGTTTACTATCGAACATTACAAAGAAATACTGCATTTAGCCTAAGTTATGAGGTAGTAACGCAATAGTAACGCACAGTCACTCGAATAAGTAACTTTAATCAGATTACTGATTTGGAAATAGTATCGCGATAGAATACTCGTTACTGGGAAAAGTAATCAGATTAGAGTATCGCGATACTTAGTATCGCGTTACCGGCATCACTGTTCAAGACATATTATTAACTCAGGTCATGTTCTCACATGAAAGTCTGAATCAGGACCCGAAGCAAGTGGATGAGTTTGCAACATTGTTGCATAAATTATTTCTCTGATTTGCGTTCTCACAGCCCTTTATGTAAACGAAGTAACATACGCAATCGAAGCAACAGATGTGGTAGTTGATTGGTCAGAAAAATTGAAAATTGCCCGTTCGTCCCGATTTTATCCAGATCAACACGCATGCGCTGTTGTTTTCCTATGGACAGCCTTGATGTGTCGTTTCTAACCGGAGTGAAACCACCCTTTTCAAGCGGAGCATGCGTTGGTTGTTTGCTCCGGGAGCGACTTCGAATGCGCGTTCTCACCGCTCCAAACGACGCAGAGCAAAGCGAATGTTATCCTAAACTCCGATTCCAAGTGAAGCAAATGTTCTAGTGAGAACACCCCCTAGAGAGCTGATAAAATAACATCCTTCTCTCCGGCTTTGGGGAGATATAACATTCCCAGACAGGCTTCTCCAGTTTAAATAACACCGTGGTTTATTTCTCCATCACTTCTTTAGCAAACTCCACCAAACTAGTTTCAAAGTATAGCATCACTTGGGAATTTATGGACTATAGATAAACCTCGCCTTTCACCAGAGTTTCTGTTTCTCTCGCTAATCCCTCCTTCACCCTTCACCCACTCATGGTCCATTAATGTAGGCCTCTCTCTCTCTCTCTCTCTCTCTCTCTCTCTCTCTCTCTCTCTCTCTCTCTCTCTCTCTCTCTCTCTCTCTCTCTCTCTCTCTCTCTCTCTCTCTCTCTCTCTCTCTCTCTCTCTCTCTCTCTCTCTCTCTCTCTCTCTCTCTCTCTCTCTCTCTCTCTCTCTCTCTCTCTCTCTCTCTCTCTCTCTCTCTCTCTCTCTCTCTCTCTCTCTCTCTCTCTCTCTCTCTCTCTCTCTCTCTTGGTTTTATACCCATCTGACTTGCCTTTACTCCACAATGGCTTTGACTGCAGGAGAGAGCCTTGTACCACTTACATTGCGTGAGCTTAGAACTATAAGGTTCTATCACCGTTTAGGGTAGTTCAGAGATATTGAGCGTCAACGTTTTTACATTCCATTTTGTTTTGTGAGATGGAACCGTTGTATTTTATGAATTACTAACTAAAAAATGTCAACATTTTAAAAATAACACCACACAGACATTAATAAACACCTCATGGATCAGATTATGTAAAAAAAAACTCAATTTTGACCAAAAATGGAGATAGAACCTTGTAATTCTAACGTCACGATTGTTCAGTGTCTCCCTATACACCTCTCCACTGCAGAAGGGCATAAACTGAGCTTTACAAGAACATATTTCACATTGAAGCTTATGTGGCATAAGGCACTCAACGGCCCGAATGGCTGCGGCTAATCAGTTAATGAATATACTGCGGGACAACGACACCTTTTTGTTACACGTGGGGAGGTCCCTGGGACTAAACTAAGCATTCAGGTTCGTAGATGAGGGAGCAGAGACAGACTACAATTCCCTTGATGCTTAGTCACTAGGTGAAATATGTGACACAGGTGTTGTGCATTGGCTAAATCAAGTGATGTTGTTTGAACCCTTAAAACCACGGCATTCACTTGTCTGCTTTATGCCTGAAGAAGGTCTATGACCGAAAGCTTGCAATAAATAAAACATTTTGCACAGTGTTTGAGTGTGCGGATGCTGTTATTGTGCACTCTACTTATACTCTTCAGTTCCAGCACCTCAGAAAGGTTTGATAACGGATGAGCGATGGTATTTTCACTATTTAGTGTTAACGCAGCTGTCAGTGATTCTGCATATAGGGTCTCCAACCATCCATTAACATGCATATAGGCATTAGAGTTCTATAACCTATCTGTGGTGCTTAAGGAATTCCATATGAGCAGTACTGTTTTGTTTTAAACATAATTTCAAGCCGTACATAATTTGTCTACAAAAACATAAACAATACAGTAATATGTCCTTATTGCTTTGGTTATGATGAAGTACACACTTGTTCTACTCTCATATTTACGAGTCATTAAAGCTGCAATCCATCATACTGTACGTGCGTCTCAGAACGGCCGCCCACCCCCCAAAGCTGTGGAAGGTAAGGATTGCATATTAAACCAAAATATGAATGCTGGCCTCGTTTTCGCCATGGTATGTTTTTTTGAAAATTCCGCCTACACAGGCTTTCAGTTCAAACCAAAACAAAACATGTTCCATTCAGTAACTATGTTGTTTGCTCAGCAATTTATTTTCTGTCAGTACCGTAAGTGTGTGTGTGTGTGTGTGTGTGTGTGTGTGTGTGTGTGTGTGTGTGTGTGTGTGTGTGTGTGTGTGTGTGTGTGGGTGTGGGTCCATCATTGTACACGTACAGTACAACAAATGTGACTTTGTCATCAAACATAGCACACACATTTTTCATTTTCGAGTTCTGTCATTGGAACAAACCTGACGTTTCTTTAGCCAGCCTTGACCCTGAAGTCAAACGAGGAGGCAGGGCTGGGCTTTTGAAGTCAAATGTTGTGTATGGTGCCACCATCTGGCTGACTGGCACCCTTGGGGATTGGAGGTCTAATACAAATACTGTATGTTACTGTCTTTGAAGGAGGAGATGAAATAAATCCAATGTCCCAAAATGTACAAGAAAATACAAACACAATCTCACTTACAGAAGTTTTAAATTAGCTTATTTGTATCCTTTGTGCACTTCAGACTTCTTAATCTCCACAGGATATGCATCGGAAGGGCAACCAATGCACCACAGCTTTTTAATTTGTGAGATTGCTCCAATAGAGTTACATTTCTGTCAGAAGCCAGCAATAGCTCCCTGATAAATCATTCATCTTTTTGTGTCAAAGTGTAAACAACTGTACACATAGAAACACAGTAAATGACAACTGACGTTGGAGACATTGATGGAAGGTTGTTCCACAGTGCTATAGAGTGCAGTATGTACAACATGTGTAGTAGCTAATGGACTGGCTAATAGCAAAATCTTGTTCTTCAAACAGGATTGGTCTTGGTCGCTTCCGCACTGTGGTCAATTAAGTCACATGTGACATGTCTGTGTGCCGTCCCGCTGCTGGCAGCTGCACTCCGCTTGACATCTCGTGACAACGTCCCATCATGCCTCATTGTTACACTCACATTGCATCACGCCACAAAGTTTACCGGAACATAAGTAAAGGTGTCCTGCCTCCCGACACCTGATCTCCATGGTAACACTTTTGGGGTATTTAAGGATACTTAAGCATGCTTTAGTAAACATGGTTTAATGCATCCACAAAGTCTTGTTCATGCTTACTAAAGGCATTAACAAATGGTCAATTTCAGTAGTTAATCATGTTAAGAAAGAGGTGAAATCTCAAGTCGTCATTAATGGTACATTTTCAAGGTTTTACCATCCGGGGCAATACTAGACTATGCATAAGAGGTGTTTATGTTTGGCTATTAGGTTCTGAGGGGAGTAACCATTCCAATTAGAGTGAGTGACCTTGAATGGTGGTCCCACCTCACCAATAGACTTATCGCTAAGCCACGCCCCAAAATAGAAATTGCCCAATCATATCACAGCAAAAGTCACTACAGGCAGAAAACTCTGACAAACAACTCGCTAATATCTGATGGATGAGTTTTCAAAGGGGGCGTGGCTTAGCGATAGTCACGTGCATGTGACGTTTATAATTGAAATAACAACTTTGATGCTGTGAAAGCCTCTTCCCCCTCCATCCCATATTTTGTCTGTGTCCGTGTGCGTGTCTGTGTCTGTGTCTGTGTCTGTGTCTGTGTCTTTGACAATTCTGTTCCATTACAAGGTTCATCTAGGAAATAAAACAGGGAGCCGCATGTGAGTAAACATAGATGGGAGCTGCCTCCCACAAATGAAAACAGCTCCTTTATCCTGATACAGACTAGAGATCATTTGTGACTTCATTCTTAAAGACCCATTAAGTTATGTTGTTGATGTTTTTGGACATAAAACACAATATGGCCGCCGGCACAGCACATACATTTAAAAAGATGGCGTCACACTTACATTGGTTCATTAAGCCATTTTTCTCTTGTTTATTTCTTAGTAGTCCATCAATATTCAACAATACATCATTATTTATCACAAGTGACATCCCAATGTGGAAATTGTTTTATTTACATAACCAAGAATGTTAACTTACATTTATTAAAATGTAAATACAGACAGTGGAGTTGTTGTCTTCATTATTCAGTAGTAGACACATCACAAAAAATGTATGTATTCATTACTGGGAAGGAGTATTTCTGCACATTAATATAGCTACCCCACAAGCTTCCCCAGTGAGCAATAGACGTCTTTTCAACCTCGCGTCTACAATATAAACCAATATAAACCAGCTATATTACGGCTATATTTTCTACTTATCTTAAATGCATGAAAACCGTTATTAAACCCCTCTAAACTGTCAGAATACGTCCCAGACGTCATGTAGTATGAGATTCCATGTAGTCTAGCATAGTTATTCATGCGGAAGTGGTGGTTTAAATTGCGTCTATACGTCGCTGTCCTTTAACCCAGATAAATGCTGTCTGTGTCTAAACCTGTTTTAGTCTAGCAGCACGTTGAGTTTAAATTAATACCCTAAACGCCTGTAGATTGTCAAAATATGTACCAGACCGTCATTTAGTCTGAGATTCCATGTAGTCTAGCATAGTTATTCATGCGGAAGTGGTGGTTTAAATTGCGTCTATACGTCGCTGTCCTTTAACCCAGATAAATGCGGTCTGTGTCTAAACCTGTTTTAGTCTAGCAGCACGTTGAGTTTAAATTAATACCCTAAACGCCTGTAGATTGTCAAAATATGTACCAGACCGTCATTTAGTCTGAGATTCCATGTAGTCTAGCATAGTTATTCATGCGGAAGTGGTGGTTTAAATTGCGTCTATACGTCGCTGTCCTTTAACCCAGATAAATGCGGTCTGTGTCTAAACATATTTTCTACTTATCTCAAATGCATTAAAACCGTTATTAAACCCATTCTATTGTCCTTACGCTCTACTCTATGACTATGAGGCTGGGAAGACAAATCGGCAACACACTACATGAACTGAATTGAGATTATATAGAAAAATAGTCATAGTACCTGGTGTTGATGACTGCAGAGGAGAGTCTATCATTGTAGAGTCATCAGTGGCTTTTCAAACAAAGATCAAAGCACATGAACAACTTTAAACAGGAACAAGTAGCACAGAATGAGAGGAAAGACCAGTTATATTTTAAAAATACAAACGCATTGCTTACAGGCATATTCTTCTTTGTCCTTTTCTTTTAATTCAAAGAGATCCATAGAAACTGATCGTTAAAAGGAAATATCGTTAAAATGTGCTTTCTTAAATACAAATTAATTATTAAATTGAGATGGGTGAACCAACATTGTGACCAAACTCACATGGATTTGGGGGGCATTTTTTTGAGCATTTGCTTCACAGAGGCCTTCTGCAACCCTGAAAATTGAAAAAACGTCACATAATAATCGCATTACGTTTTGCTACATTATTTCCAGGTTATTATTTCCAGTTTGCGGTTAATGTAATTTTGTTTAACAAATGCTTTCTTTCGCTACGATTGGAGACGGGTTACCACGTGACCATGGGACGTATTGAATTTCCCGATTGGAACAGTGAAAAGTAGTATTTTTGGGATGTTTTGTACATTGGCACTACATTATTATTGTTAAAACACTATTTTCTATTATTATTATATAGTGGAATGCGGCGATGCCTATAGAAACTATTGTTGTGGTTAAACCGTGACCTACATTGACGTGCCAGAGAATGACTACCCTCCCTCGAAACCATCGCGGGTATCGCTTCTCGGCCTTTTGGGTAAGATCAAGTGTATCTGTTCTTATCAGTTTAATATCTGATACGTCCCCTACCCGGGGACGTTATATTAAATTGATTTTTGGAGCAGGGAGATGGAATAGGGGCTTCCTCCGTCCACACCACGCATCGACCTGGTATTGCAGTACCTCCAGGAACATAATATTTCAACGGCATTTCAAGGTCTAAATATAGGCCAAATTGGAAATTGAAACAACGTCTATGTTTAGACGTTGAAATGCCGTTGAAACATAGAAAGGGAAACAACGTCTATGTTTCAACGGCATTTCAACGTCTAAACATAGACGTTTTTTAAATATCCAAAATGGCTGATATTTAGCCTCGATTTGGCCTAGACGTCTACGGGCCATTTAGACGTTGTTTAGACGTCTAATCAACGTAAAATTGCTCACTGGGTCTGATGAGAACGTCAGTTGAAGGATTCGCCCCACCCAATTGCATCTTAGCCTTTGTGCGTCACAGTGTTTAATATGCATTTCTTAAAGAAACATAATGTTGGCGGGCAGTGACTTCAGGTGTGAAAAAAACGTGGATCTTTTAGTGGGGGTGTTTAAACCGTGGACATCCCAACTGTCTAAAGCAGCGGTTCTCAACCTTTTTGGGGCTAGCGGCCCAATGTCCATTATCCAGGTCTCTTACCGGCCCCCATCCCAAAAAAACTAGGCTTATTTTCTTCCCTGAATATTAATGTTGACTAATATTCTGTGTTATATCATATTATCTTACTTTAATGTAATTTCAATTTATTATAGACTTTTTTTTTCCGTAACAGCTATTATGCCGATGTCTCTATCTATATTTTGCTATCTAACGTTACAACAATGTTTTAAGGCTGATTTGTGCATGATAGTCCCGCATTTTGACATATTTCCATGTCGCATTTCCCCCCTTTGATGGCATATGAGTGCCCGATATGTAACTAAAGTCCAGTGCAAAGTTGTTGCACTTGTTACCGCTCCTCAGTGCAGACTGACATGGTAGGAGCACGGGTTGCTGGCCTACAGAGCACCACTATTCTGTCATGAACTGGCCAGTTAATGAAGCATTGTTGGTTTTTATTTGATGACGTGTTTGATCGATTGATAGCATGAAACTTGAAAGTTGTGGACAATTGCAAGCCTCCATGCTTTTCTATGATACTACTGATGACGTATCAGGGTCTTGAAGAGTTATCCTATGTCATTAGGCAAGGTTTCCAACCACTACCCCCCACTAACACCTAACTCTGTTCCGAGGGTCAAACCGAAAAAGAGAGTGGCACTCCAAAACGATGGTTAGGGGTAAAAATGAGAAATGGGATTGGGCCCTAGAATGCTTACTAGCTAAGGCAGACAGCGTAGAGATGCAAGAATCTTTGTGTTCTCCTCACTTCTACATAATAACCATCATTGGGCTCATTGCATCCAACATTCATTTAGTGTCGGCCATTTAAAATGAGTGTGGTCTTGTCCCTATAGTGATTGGTTCATGGCCATTTTGAATATGGTGGCCAGGGGGGGTATGAAACATCTGTGACGGCCCTATAGCTAAACATGCTTCTCAAGACTCACCCTAGCTCTGTGAGAAACCAGTTACTTTGATCTCAAAGGGGGACCATTCTTGTCTCTATAGCTGCTCCGCTACAAGACATTGCAACAGCCCAAAGGTGTAGACACAATTACAAAATGTCACGATTAGTTGCACTGGGGAGAGAGACACTCAGGCTGTAATAAATAAATAAAGAACTGTCCCAATGGGTTATACGTTTAATAATATTGCCCTACCTTTTCATAATACCAAAAAATCTTTTTTTAGAAAGAATCATCAGAACAGCTCGGCTGAATTCATGGCTGTTTTATTATCATGCAAATGATGATAACCCCCTGGAAAGAGAACACCGTTGAGACATTAGAACAATTATCGTTATTGTGAGAGTGGCTCAAATGAGATTGGCAAGAGTGTAACACTGAAGAGGTAACAAAGAAGAAGAAAAAAAGAAAGTAAAGCTGTCGGGTCTCTATCTCCATCAGGTAAGTAGCTACTTATAGTCTCCACTGTCTGATTGCAAATGAGGTCTGTGGTGCGTTCCATCTGCTCCTGTGTGACAGACGGTCTCGTCAGACGGAGTCTGTCTGGTGTCCCAGTTGGTAGAGGCTCAGCAGCACCTCCCTTAGGACGTTGGAGGCCCTAACCTAAGTTAAACCCTCCAGTGTTTATAACACTAGAACAGCCGTGCCTTTTTTTACATACTAAATTAGCCTCTTTACAATGCTCAAGCTGCTATTTACACAGAACGACCGACCACTAGTTGGCCGCTTGTAAATTAGCCTGCTTCCTACACAGAAAAAGGGCAAAATAGCTTTATATTAGCTTGTCGTGATGTGATTTTGAAAATGTAAGGATACTGGGTGGTAGAACGCACATATCTAGGAAAAGGAGGGTCCTGAAATGTGATCGAGTGCGAAGGTAAAAAGCTTATGTTAGGGCCTCCAACGCTGCTGCTCAACACTGAGCCTCTAGAAGATCTAAGGACTTGTTGTGGTTTGTTAGGATATTAAAGAGTCAGAGATGTATGAAGATGCTATGCCATTAAGGGAGCCAGTGTACTTCAGCTAAAACAGGAGTGATGTGTTCTCTCTTCTTGGTCTTAAAGGTCTTAGTTAAAAGTCTAGCAGCAGAATTCTGTATGAGTTCCAAATTCTTTATAGACGTTTTTGGGAGACCAGTAAAAATTGCATTGCAGTAGTCTAACCTGCAGTAGTTCTGTTTATATCATGCCCTTATATCACTATTTGCACTTCTGGTTGGATGCTAAACTGCATTTCGTTGTATTGTACTTGTACTCTGCGATGACAACAAAGTTGAATCTAATCTAATCTAACCTACTAGTGACAAAAGAATGAATTGGTTTCTCAAACATCCTGTTCTGTTAAAAATGGCCGTTGCTTGGCAACATTCCTCAGGTGGAAGAAAGCTGAGTTACTTTACTAATATGGGGTTTAGAACTTAAATCCACTGGAATCCTGGAACACAAATGTGCAGCACTCCCTCCACCTTTCACGCCAGTAAGACAGTGTGTACGTCTTTCCTCTCCATCAGGTCCCATCTCAGCACAAGAGTCAATGCTCACCTGCAGGTACCAAGGCCATAACTGCTGCAGATGAACATTGTTTTTGTTCATCACGAACGTGTGTAGTTCTGCGTTATTGCCCAATGTGTGTATTCACATAATGAGAAGTTGTTGTGCCCTCATTACATAATGCAACAGCTACACCGAGTTCAGTCATTATAACTCTAGCCTCCTTACTAATGTGACTCTCCTAGCTTCTGTGTACCGTATGTCGTTTTTTGGGGGGGGTTTTCTTTGTATTTTCATGAACCAATGAATAGCCAAGATGGAAATTAAATTCATAACTTGTACTAATATATCTCCAATATTCATAAGTGGTTCCCAAACACAGACATGAAAGGAAATCTCTCTCTTCCTCACGATGCTTCTGACTGTGAGCCCTGGGTGTGCCGTGCCCTTAAATATCCTCTCCACTTCAAACATTATTGCCTGCCTAAAGCAGTCAGTGCTTACTATTCAATTCAAACCCAACCGGACACTAACATTAATCTCCAGGCTTTCTTACCATATCACTCTTTTTGCCTTTGATGATTGAAATACGGATTCATTGACCCTTCATTTCAATATTCCCATTCATAAATGGCTGAGGATCCCTTTGGGGAATGGGTTTTTATCCCACTCAGCCCCTGAGGAAGGAGATGGGAGTGTAAAGGTTTTATCTGTCAGTGCAGACCCATGCAGCGTGTACAGTACCTGGGGGAACCGCAGCCTGGCAGTTACCTCTTGCATGAATAATAGGGGGGATAATGTGAGCCTCCCTTGCTTGCTGCTGTCACTAGTAGAGGCATCATCCTGCAGCTGGGTGCTCCGCAGGGCAGGAGGGTGAAGAGAGGCGAGAGCGTGAGAGTGAGCTGAGGGCATGGGAGTGGAGAAAGGTTGTGCAGAGTGGAGAGAAGGAGGAAGCGAGGCAAGCTTGAGAATCTCTTTTTTTTTGTAGAGAGGGTAACTACTAATTAATGTTTCCAAAGCCCAATGCACTAGAGCGCTATGGGGAGGCAAAGCTAATTGTCTTCTACTTAGCTTATTTATTTTCCCACACTGCACTGCTGAGTGAAATACACCATGGCCACTAGCCTCAGACACGAAAGGCAAAAAGTTATTTATTCACCCCACAGAAAGTCAGCGAATGATCAGAGGACCTGCTGTGAGTGATGTGGTAACTCGGCTTTAGGTAGAGTAGAGGTTGGTTTATGATCTCCCATGAGGTTGACAAACTGCTGTTTTCACCCAATGGATTATGGTCTTCACCGAAAGCATTCCTCCAAATTTGTTTTGTACTTAGGGGAGCTTGGGATTTTGTGGGGCTCAGGAGGAATGCTGATTTAGATTGTTGAAATGTAAAAAATAAATAAATATAATACATTTTTAAAAGATAATGATATCATGAGTACAAAAAGACCGCCTTCCCGCCCGCCCACCCCTGATCCAATAGGGACACAGAAAGCAACCACAGAAAGAATGCATTTTCATCTGCACCCAGGAGAAAATAACGATCCGTCTATCCTTCCCTGCCTCCTCCTAAATGTCTTTCATGTCTTTCCTCAGATATCTCAAAGCTGGGAAAAGGATTAGGAGAGTAATTATTGACTGGTTTTCTTTGAAGGGGAGACAAGGAGAATAATGGGGATGTCTTTGTCTCCAGCTTGGCTTTAATAAGTGCAAAAGTCCAACGATTACCTTTCGACTGACCTTGGGGAGATCAAAAAAAAGTCGGTTTCTTGTAATCCCGCTATTGTACTGGGATGTGCTACTCCACATTTGTGACCCTGACCGGCCGACTTTGAATCCACTGTTCAGGCTGAAAGACGCGGAGAACCGAATGCGATATTCCAATTCTCCCACAAAAGGGAAAATAAATCCATTTGGACTGCATGATTTTTTCCCCCAACCATAGTCAAACGTGCCAGCATCTGTCTCCCAGAAGCCGCTCGAGCTGTCACCTGTAGTTAGACGGTTATTGCAGTTTATTTATATTGATATATTACATCCCAACAATCACTGATAAACGCCTGGACGTTAACATGACATAGTGATATTGCCATCCAGTTAGAGATTAACAGTGGTAATACATTCCGTCATCCTCACTTAATGCAAATCTATAATATAGTGTAATTTTGGGGCCCACTACACACCAGGCTGTATGGGTGTTCAAATCAAAAATAAATCATAATAATCCAATGTGACACAAGGACCCAGCTGTAGCTCAAGCCACGTCTCCACCACTCCTGGTGAATGATTGGAGAGAGGGTGATTGAGCGCAGCACAGTCAGTCTTGCTGTGTTGCTAGATGGGCAGCGGTGTGATTATTAGGCAGCGATTGGCTATCCGACTCCTGAATAATGTGAACGCCTGTGTTAATGGCATCTGACTCCCATAATAAGAGATCATCAGTGAGCCGTAGCCTTGGATCTCCACGGAGGACGACTGGCGTGAAACACCACCACTGAGGAGGAGGAGGGCCATCTGGACCCATGGCTGGGTGGGGAGCGCAGAGGCACTGCTGTGCATAGGAGCTGGCAAGAGACGCCACCCCTGCCAATCAACATCAAGAGCAGAGAGTCCTCACATAGAGGCTGTAGGCATGCCAGGCTTGGCAGTGAAGCTGCCTCCCTCTCTCTCTCTCTCTCTCTCTCTCTCTTTGTCCTTTTATACCTGCCTACATCTCTCTCTCTCTCTCTCTCTCTCTCTTCTCTTCTCGTCTCTGCATCTCTTTTTCTCTCTCTGCATCTTCTAACTATCTGCCTCTTTCTTTCTTGGTCACTGCAATCTATCAATCTGTCTTTCTATCTCTCCCTCAGCTTCTGAATGTCTCTGCAGCTTTTGAAGTCATCATACACAATGATATCATATACTTGCTGAAGGTAAAATCAGCAATATGATGTTGCCACAGGAAGCTTAATGACCTCAGAGAATCTTCAGCATCACCTGACCCAGTAAACAAAGTGTCCAAAAGACGTCCTCGGGGAAGCCGGAATGTGGGTTCAGATGACGTCTTTCTAGAACGTCCAGATGGCGTCTTTAGGACGTCTTACGGACTACAGATCGTCTTCGTCTTCACAAATGGTCTAAATCGCTAACAAAAGCTCTCATGCACAAATAAACGTTACTACCATGCAGCTTTAACAACACATGGTTGAAGAATGGTGACACATCTTCCCTGCTCAGTGTGAGGAGCCTTATTATCGCAGGAACACCAACCGAGCTTCTTAATCCTTCGGGTCTCTATGGGAAGAGAAGCTTAGAGGGACAATCCCCTTTGGGGCCTCTGGTGAAATCCAGCAATAAGTCAGGCTTGAGCCTCCGAGCCTTTGGAGAGCTTCAGACTCGCTCAAATTTCGACAGATCGCTCCCACTCTGCAGAGGAGTATGGAGCGCGATCTCTCAGAGACACCTGACTTGTGACATCAGTGCATTCATAGAGAAGAGCCACATGTAGATATCCTGATGCCTATGCTTGTAAGCATAAGCATGCTGCCAATGATATTTGGACTGAAATGGTGGCACGTGAATAATGTTGAAAATGACCTGGATATTCTCAGCTAGAGGCCTGTATACAGTACAGTGCTACTCTTACATTCACAATAGACCTATTGCTAAGCCCCAACATACAAATTGTCCAATCATATCACAGCAAAAGTCACTACAGGCAGAAAACTCGGACAAACAACTCGCTAATATCTGATGGTGAAAAGCTCCTAGACGAAATATTCTTGTCATCTTTAAAAAAAAAACATGACTATTACTTGCTGTGGTAAATCAGAAATTTGAACCCCCGCCATTGTAAGTCATTGAATGTCAGTCAGTCACGGTCAGTGAAGAATTTGAGAAAGCGTTGCTTGTTTGTTCGAGTTTTCAAAGGGGGCGTGGCTCAGCGATAGGTCTATTGCAATGAATCAGAACAAAGGGCAGTGGTAGTCATATGATGTCCTTTGGGGACATTTTGTTGATTTCCTCTGCAATGACTCATTGGATGTCTATGTTGTTAGGACAGAACATTGACGACCTTTAACCTCGTTCTGCAACTGTACGGAAATTCCCATACGAATTCCTGAGACTCATCCTGTCCTGTCATTTTCTCAAGGACTGAGAGGTTCACCCTCTGCGTTTTTCAGACCCTCTCTTTGCAACTCCTCTGTGAACAAACCCGCCGGACGGAAATGGCTGTTTATCCTTCTGGTTTAATTTGTTTGTTTGAACGCTAGCATGAATCAAACATGGATGAAATGGTGAGTAATATATCTGCTTTTTATGTGCTTAAAAATAGTATCCAACCTTTGAACTTCATAAATGATATTTCTGATGATCTCTACAGGTCATCTGACCCTTGACCACCAGAGGGCAGTCAGTGACAGAACTGAGTTGGTGACGTGACCACAGAAGTTCACTTGACTCTATCACACCATCTAGTTTCTCTCTGCAATTAGCACACACACACACACACACACACACACACACACACACACACACACACACATCTCATGTCTCCTTTGCTTCATCCCCACTGATTGAACATAACTGAATAGGTGAAAGCAAGATCCCAGAAGACCCCCTTCCCCATATCACATTCAATGATATTCTGTTCTATTTCAGACGAGTCAACCCCTCACTATGTGTTTCACTGTGAAAGTGAGACACATCGGTTTCGTGCCGGACCTGTCTGTGGCTCATGGTCCCGCATAGTCCCGCTTGGCCTCCTCCACGCAAAATACTTAAAACAGCGAATCAACGATGAAGACCTGTTGTCTCTCAGAGAAACTCACACTCATCATGCATACTCAACTGTCACAGAGATGGTTCTTCAGGCCTGTTCTTCACTTTGATGGGCCTGACAGCCCCTCTAGGTGCCACCCATGGCCCAATGTGCTCCTATCTGCTTTTCTTCCACTGACCTGAATGGACCTATCGCTAAGCCACGCCCCAAAATAGAAATTGTCCAATCATATCACAGCAAAAGTCACTACAGGCAGAAAACTCGGACAAACAACTCGCTAACATCTGATGGTGAAAAGCTTCTAGACAAATATTCTTGTCATCCTTAAAAAACATGTCTATTACTTAGTGTGGTAAATCAGAAATTTGCCAACTCCCACCATTGTAAGTCATTGAATGTCATTCAGTCACGGTCGGTCAGTCAGTCACTGTCAGTGAAGAATTTGAGCGAGCGTTGTTTGTTTGCCCGACTTTTCAACGGGGGCGTGGCTAATAGAGATAGCACAACTGTTATCCGCACACCCATGGCTCCTCACGTTGCGCAGAGACCTACGATCCCAAGCACAAGGCCCAGTGTTCCACCCTCACCCATAGCTGATGGATCTATGGGTTTGGCCTGTGAAAGGTCCAATAAAGGAAGCTAGTGAAGGTTTTCCAATAAAGGAAGTGGAGGTTGCTAACCCTAACCCTAACCCTACCAGTATTCCATCCCCTCTGTTTTCTCCTTGCTACAGGACCTGCTAGAGAGGTAAAGTATTCACTACCATCAAAGTCATAGTCATAGTAAATTTAATTTAAACACACACCAAACTACACCGGTTTAGGGCGTCCTGGGCGCGGACTCCAAAAACAGACAGAAAACATGATGGAATATGGTAACAACAGACAGGTAAGGACCACAAAATAAACAAACAAAATAAACATGGAGGACGTCTAACATTCATAACCGCACACATTTAAAGACAGACATTCGTACTGTAACACATCAGGAACATCTCAGTAGCCTAGTTCACGGCAGTAGTGCGTTTTAAGAAGAGTCTTGAGAGTCTCTAGATCGGGGGCGGTCTTGATGTGCAGTGGGAGGTCGTTCCACAGCGTCTTTGAGCCTCGGAAAAGCGCTTTATAAATCTAATGAATTATTATTATTATTATTACTGCAAAGTCTCTCTGACAGCCAGTTGTGTTATGAGTGTCGCGGCTGTGTCGAGTATCCAGGCAACCCATCCTCTCATGACATGGCAAACAGAGCGTTTTGCAAGTGTCCCATAGTGACAACTGAGGTTCAACTGAGTCCACTGAAAGAGAACTTACGGTTACGGTTTGTGACCACCATTTCGATGAAGGAGATGAGGGAGACCCCCTCACCAGATTGCTCCACTTACACGGCGTGAAAGAAAGCGTCTGTTTCACAGAATGGATAAGGGGGCGTGCTGGGGGGGAGCTTATATCTCCTCTGCACCAGGTGGGGCTGAGTGCCTGAAAGTACGCTCAAACCTTTGCAGGTGTGATGAATAGGTCCTCAGAAAATAGGGGCGCAGTAGAGCGTGTCCCATGATGACGGGACAGACACACGACCTCGGCCTGTAACCCCTTCAGAAAACCAGGGTAAGAGAACCAGGGTTAGAGAACCAGGGTAAGAAAACCATTGACTTCCGTTTTCAGTGCAGATGAATGATGAATGAAGAAAATGAAGCGACTTGAAACTATTGAGAACTATTGAACTAATGAGCACTGAGGAAAGATATATCATGTAAGAGCATAATTACTCTCCTGCCATGTGGAGGATAAAGGGGTGTCTACATATCTATCTCAGATTAAATTATTCACCCTACGGAGTAAACTACTTTTAGGTATTCTGGTGAAGTCTGAACTGAGGAGGGAACATCTTATTCTAAAACAGCAGTTAACACTTAATCAGCCATGAGGGGTCATCTGTGACCCCTGTGAGTAAAACAAATGTTTATATCTTCGCACTCGATCAAATTTCAGGACCCTCCTTTCATGACTTTTATTAGACATGTGCGTTCTACCACCCAGTATCCTTCCATTTTCAAAATCACATCAGGATAAGCTAATATAAAGCTATTTTGCTGTTTTTCTGTGTAGGAAGCAGGCTAATTTGTAAGCGGCCAACTAGTGGTCGTTGTGTGTAAATAGCAGCTTTGCATTGAGAAATGCGGCTCTTTTAGTAGGTAAAAAGGCACGGCTGTTCTAGTGTTAAGAGAAAAAAATCTGTTAATTATCAGTCAAAAAACACCAGAGCATAACATGTATCATATTATGATGAAGATGCATGAATGCCACTGTGTGTGCCAGCATACATCAAACTACAATATGGCTTTGTTTCTTAAGTAGACCAAATGCGAAGTGACTCTCATCATCTGCAAGTGATTGGAGCTGATTTGATTTGATCATCGACAGTTTCCTCATTCACATGTTTGTGGTATGATAATATCTTATATATTATGAGAAACGGCTGTGTGGGGAAGTGTTATGGCCATTTTTACTTTGGGCTTTTATTTTGGATGATTTGTGTTGAATGTTTTGAGTTATATTTATATTTCATGATTAATGTTTATTTTATGTTTTTGGTTATTTATGTTTTTAATAATGTTTTGTTTATATGTGTTTTGGTTATATCATTATTAGTGTTTTAGTCGTAATTGATTGTCACGTGGTGAGGTGATAGGATGGGCCCAGGTGTATTTAGGTAGACAATTAGTAGCACCTGGGTCGATGGAAACAGCTTAGTTGGGAAAAGCATTATTTTGACCACGTTCACGCTATTCTTTAATCCCATACCTTACCGTCTGCTTTATTACTTTTTGTTTCGTTGGATTCATTGGATTACTTTTGATTATGGACAATAAACCTTTTAATTTTTATACAACTTACAAGGACAGTGTGGCGTGCGTTCTTATCCTACCCGGCATGGTGGAATTGGCGGCTACAAGAGGAAGATTGAAGTACATTGGTGAGTGTGGCAGAGTACAGCTCCACCATTTACGTATAGTTAAACCACTCATACAACGTCTCAAAGGCCACTTCAGAAAAGTAGATTCATCAGAGTAGGAGTGGAATCACTTGTAATAAGTTGAACGGAATAAGATACACTTCTGATGATGAAAGGCCCTGTCTAGTACTTAGACAAAGTATTTGTTGTAAGTCGGAGTTTATTCCGGCTTCTGCTAGGCCTCAACCCTAGGACACATCTAACCGCTGCTCATTTTTTGAGCCTTGATTGGCTACGAGTAGTTGACAGAGTGCAGCAGCTTGCACTGGGCCTGGTCTTCAAGATACGCTACACCACAAAGACACCCAAGTACCTGTCAACGTACTTCCAAAAAGTGAACAACGTCCACACATACAACACCAGAGGAAGCTCCACGAACCACGTTCAACCGCGTTGCACCACAAACAAGGGGTTAAACTCGTTTGGAAACTATGCAGTAAAAATGTGGAAGGCCCTTCCTATAATCTTAAAGGAGTGCAAAACACTGCCCACCTTCAAAACCACTCTCAAAAAACATTTACAGGAGGCTGCAATCCGTAACTGGACCCTCTAAATCAAAAATCTGATTAAAAGACCCGAACTACCCACTGTACATACTTTGTGTTTTGTCCCCCGCCCCCACCTGTGGTGTATGTCCCCACCTGTCCTACCCGCTGTACATACCTTATGTTTTGTTGTATTGTTCTTCCCATGTTGGATGTATGTTTATCTTGTAGATAGTAATAGTTATTTGTCTGTATTATCTTGTAGATAGTACTAGTTTTTTTTGTCTGTCTTACATGTAACGATGAATTGAGAATCAAGGACCCCAATTGAAATAAGCCAGTGGCTTTCTTGGTTTTTTTATCCTTTTAGTTGACCTTGTATGTAATATGTACTTCCATGTACCTACTTCTGCAAATCTTCTAATAAAGTTTTCAATCAATCAATCAATTAAGTCGCCTTGAGAGCCGATGGTTCTCTTGAACAGCCCTTAGGGGGCAGGAGCCTATCTCCTGTTTCTGTAGCGTGAGGCGGCTTGATGTATAAGTACACCCCCTGGACATGACGCTGGTATGTCGCAGGGTCTTACCCCCCCAATCCAACCCTTAATGCTGAGTGCCAAGCAGGGAGGCATCGGGTACCATTTTTGTAGTCTTTGGAATGACTCAGCTGTTGATCGAAGCCACGACCTCCCAATCTTAGGGCGGACCCTCTAACCACAAGGCCACTGAGCTTTGGATGGGTCAGACCCCATGCGTCTGCTAAATGCCAAAAATGTAATGTGAATGTAGATTTCCAGGCAAGTAATTTAGCATGAGTGCATTTAGAGATGGCGAAGTCATTAACTATGTTTGGGATGATGATCAATTGGAACAGATCCTCCTAGCTATCCAATTTCACTCCAGCGTGTTTCTACATCACTACCCACAATTCTAACATGAATTACTCCATTGTTCATGTCTGAGCTTCATTTGAGACTTTAGAGTTTTGAAATATGTAATGTTGAAAAAAAGAAAAGTAACTCATGGGAGGGTTCCATAGCCTCATCTGAGGTTTTCGGGGACAACCACGTTTCCCATGCCTCTCCACCAAGCTCACAAACCAACGAGGAGGCAGGGTTAGACTGTCAGACACAGAAATAATTGCAGATTGGGCCTTAAAGGGGCAATCTGGGATTCAAACGACAACAACGCAGCATTTTTCAATAACAAGTCAGGGGAACCGTTCTCAAATTCATAGACAGAACTATTGATGCAAAGACCGGCCCACCCATGAGATCAAAATGATAGTTTCAACCATGTTTTTAAACTATACAGTTTGTTTAAAACTGTATTGTTTACGAACAGTGAAACACGCTTATATTTTGGGTTCTGATGGATGTACTCATGAGTCATATCAGTTATATTCTCCAAGAATCCAAGAATCAAGAATGGCTACCGGTATATATAATTTATTTACATTTTAATTTAGCACCTTTCACCTAGACAAATGTCACAAAGTGCTTCACAACACAATAATACGAAACAATAAATGCAATACAAACAATATGATCTAACACCAAGTCATGCACCCCCAGGTCAAGTCCAAGAAAAATAATAATAATGTTTAAAAAAGACATTGAATATTCAATTTTCGCATCAGCTCATTATACATAATACTTCTTAACAATATCCTCAGCTCTTTTATGTTTATATTATGTATATATTATGTTAATATTGTTTTCACAGCTTTGAATTTGCTCCCCAATTGAGTGTCCAGGGCTAAATCTGGATTATTAATGGATAAAGTATGTGTTACTTATTTATTAGGGCTGTTCCCAGGATGCCTGCAGTTATTGATCTCTTTTACACAAGGATCATATTATACTGTAGGCCTCGAGGTCTACATGGAGGTGGAGTGCGCAATAGCACTTTAAGTTCGTTCTTGTATCTAAGGCTTCATTGATACAATGGCCTACATCTATATATAGCCATGGAGAAAATGTATGTACCGTAGAAACACATTCTGAATTGGTATTAGCTCATGAAACTGGGAGTCAAAGGATATATTCCTTTCTGCCAAACATTCTGACTTCTGAAACCCCATGGGTAGTTTCAGTGGTGTCTGTATACGTCCAATCACTGTTCAGCTTTATTTACTCAGAAACAGTGAGTTGCTATGGCCTGTCCTCTTGATATGGCCTGTTGTGATGCAGAAAACACAACATGGAACACTGTGTTGGTGAGTTTATTTTTGCTCCGATCTCCTCCTGTTCAATTAAACAAGTTCGTTTGTGAACCCCTGAGTGATTGACATTCCCCTCCTCTCTCATGTGATTCAACTTCTGATTACTTGTCCGTGTGCGTGCATGTGTGTGTGTGTGTGTGTGTGTGTGTGTGTGCGCATGTGTGTGTGTGCGTGTGTGTGTGCATGTGTGTGTATGCGTGCGTCCAAACATGTCTTTCAACTCCCTTACTCCAATTAAGCTGCTGCTTTGATACTGCAAAGTCAGAGAGTAGACATCAGACGATGCAGACTTTGAACATTGATGCTGTGTCCTGTTGCATATTGGCAATGCAGTACATACAGAGGCAAGTGAAGGGATTTGAAAATGGAGTTGAAAGGTTTGGGGAAATCGGTGTCTAAAGTTTAACTTTTGATTACATATGATAGAGAACATTGAGTGAGGATGTGTTATTTTTTCTAACATCTTTCTAACATTTTCCTAACAACTCATCTCTATGTTCACTCTCACTGAGAAGGAAATGACTCTCTTGGAATGTGTACAATCTTCATATGTTCTTCATGTTTTCTTTATGTTTGCTCTTTATCTCCAGCATCTTTCTATGGAGAGAGAAGAAAAAAGTAAGACTACAGCTTAGTTGTTTATCCCAAATCTTTTCATACATTAACTTTTCTTCAGAAGGAGCATCTAAAGACCAATGCACATGGCGTGCGATTTTGTCGCACGACAACATTCGATTCTCAATCCACACCACCGAAGTGTGTGGGTGTGAATGGAGAATCGAATGTTGACGTGCGACAATATCGCATCGCAATGCACACGGCGTGCGATGCGATATTGTCGCACGACAACATTCGATTCTCCATTCACATTCATTCATTGGTGTGAGTTGAGAATCGAATGTTGTCGTGCGACAAAATCGCACGCCGTGTGCATTGGGCTTAATAACCTGAGGATTCTGATCCATCCACAGACAATTCACCCGTAGTGTTGCATTAGTGATGGAGATTCAAAGGCAAAAGCTGTCATGGGAAGATAAACATTTTAGTCAGGTATTCCTTGTACAGATTAAGGCTGAAAAAGAAATGAGGTGACATTTTAATGAAATACTGGCTATACTGTTTGGGGTTCATCTTTTCTTTATCTAAAATGTGATCAATTTAATGTCAAAGATCAAAACATGTTGAGTCAGTGAAGGGATTGATTAGCATACTTCTTAATCCTTCCCACCTTGAGCATACATACATAAGTCGGTAACGCCTTTAAGGGTACAGTCATGAGAGCAACATAAAGACGGCCATAATGTCATGACAACCTGCTAAATATGAGTGAGTCATAATAACGGACATACCACATTTTATGACGAGCACTAGAAAAGTGGTACTTTGCAAGTACAGTGTGTGGGAGTTCTTTTTTCCTGTTTGAACTCATTTTTTGTAACCTGATCTCCAAACATCCTTTTCTGGATGTGCTGGTGAATTTCACTATACTAATGAGTATTACAGTCAAAGGTCAGTAGGAAAGTATGTTGCATACTAGGCTGTTACCTAAGTATGTCCCGTATTCCAGTGGCCTGTCTGCGTGCCCTCTAGACTCAAGATATGAGCTCATGTCAGCTTCATGGACTGTGGCACCAAGCCATCTGGATGACTGCAGTTTACCTGAACTCTGCTACACTACTGCTTTGTCTCACAGACTTTCATGAAAGTGTAAGTGCTCGCCGTTGAACTGACAAGGGTGTGACCTCCTCTTTCTGCCCCAGCAGAGCAGTGAAGTTACACAGGTGGCTTAATTAGTGGGCTTGCTTCAGTCCAAGTACCGGTACTGTTCTTGCTCATATTTCTTATTTTCTATCTATCTAACCATCTGGCTTCTATCTATCTATCTATCTATCTATCTATCTATCTATCTATCTATCTATCTATGTATCTATCTATCTTTGTATCTATCTATCTATCTATCTAACATTCTGTCATCTCTCTCTCTCTCTATCTATCTATCTATCTATCTATCTAACCTTCTGTCATCTCTCTATCTATCTCTCTATCTATCTTTTCATCGATCAATGCATCCATCCACCCTTGCCAACCCCCTTTACTGCTCTGCCTATATTGTTGCAAAGTTTGTGTTGACACCAAATTACCAAAATGGTCACAACAAATTAGGGCCCTTCATTGGGTTCATTTGGTACAATATGAGCTGAAAATGCACCCAGTCAAGAGAGAAATTAGGGCCCATATCTGGCCTGTTACAAGGGGAGTCAGTATTGACGACTCCCCGATGCCTCCTGCTGGCGACGTGGAGGATTACTGTCTCTGGACTAATAGCTGATGAGTGTCACCTGTGTGTGTTTGTATGTGCCTACTTAGGCCTTGTCCACACCAACACCAATGTTTTTGATAAACGTTTTTCGTATATAAAAATATTACCGTCCACACCAGCATGTTTATAACAATGTCTGTATCCACATGCATACACATGAACGCAATATAAACGCTGTCATTGAGCATTCCACACCAGTAGTTAACGACATAATTTTAACCCCATAGCCCCGCTGGCCAATCAGTCTGTCTCTCAATGTTCTCGATCATTAACTGTGCATTTATCTGTAAACAGGTTAAAAGTCCAGTTAACAGTGAAAGAACTAGAAGCACTTTGTACACATCCATTTTCCTCGCTTGTGTAGCCTCGACCACCGTTGCCTGTTGTAAACAAAGTAGTTACTGGTGCCAGGATATGACGTTGGAGGGAACAGCAAACAGCTGCAGTGCGCATGATCATAGAAATCTACGTGCATGATGACGTGACGAATACAAAAAAACTGTCTATCTCATCCACACGTCAAAAATATACAGCGAATATACGCTGTTTTTAAAAATCTTCACTCTGGCTGTCTCTGGAGTTTTCCAAAATGTTCGTTTTCAGGGGGCAAAAACTTGTTTGCGTGTGGACGAACCCCCCAAAACGAATATAAAAATCCACGTTTATAAAAAAAAACGTATTGGTGTGGACATAGCCTTAGGCGTGTCCTATTTCCCTGTTCCGTTGTCAGTCGTTCACATTTGTTATGCTTGGTGAGAATTCTTTGCCTGTCTTTGGAATATCCCTATATCTAAAAGACTTTGTACAACCTGTCCTAGAGGACTGAATACTGCCTGCGTGAATTCAGGTACCTTGACATTCTATAGTTTGTTTGTTTATGTTGTTCTTTTCGTAGCCACGACTTGTAGTTATATTTTACGGAGCCTGGTTTTGCTCTCCTTTTGCTCTCGAATTGAGTCGCAAGTTTTGTTTTGATTTAACGTTATTGTTTACCTGCTTTTCGGAGCCTGTATTGCTCATCTTTACTTTTGACAAGACTGTCACTTGCATTGTTTTGATTCTGCGTTCATATCTCAAATAAAGAGAAACTTTATTTTACTCCTGTTTCGTTCTCCCTCCGTTACTCTGATCTGCACCGCACCTGGGTCCCAACACTCTCATACATACTGAAACGTATAGGTTAACGTAACACTGGCCCACGTCTGTTTTCTACCAGCATCCGGGTGTGGCCCAGGTACTTTGCTCCCCAGGCCAGAAGTCGGTCGGCTCTGGATGCCTTTTCTCTTGGTTTGGACTCTGCTGTCTCTATTGTTTGCTCACTGGGAAGTATGGAAACCATCAGATTGTTATGTCTCTGTCGATTGTCCAAAAATGCATGGCGTCTAGAATCTGGTACACCAAGTCAGGAAAATTCAACTCAAACACTATGTTTTCAAGAGCTTTTGCTTTTGGTGAAAAGGTGAAAACCTTACAAAATGTTAACATTGAAACTTTGAGTCCTTTGTTCAAGGGGCACATGACTGTATATTTGAACACAGTAGAAATACAGTCATGATAATAGGCCTTTGTGATGATCTGGCAGCAGTTGGTGTAGGGTTATTACCCCGACATTGGAAAAAGGTCTAGAAAAACATTGACATACTGACTGCAGTTAATCAAGTCTTTAGTTTTCAGTGCGCCTGGCGGGACAGCAGTAGCAACACAGACGGGTCATATTTCAGCTCACGTGTGGTTAAACTTGAGCCTTACTGCACTTTCTGGGGAGATGTCAGGTTTTCTTTGGGAGAACCGTCTCTACTGAGTGTGTGTGTGTGTGTGTGTGTGTGTGTGTGTGTGTGTGTGTGTGTGTGTGTGTGTGTGTGTGTGTGTGTGTGTGTGTGTGTGTGTGCGTGCGTGCGTTTGGCCTGTCTGATAATGATTCAGAGATGTCAGGTTTTCTTTGGGAGAGCCGTCTCTAACGTGTGTGTGTGTGCGTTTGGCCTGTGCGTGTGCGTTTGGCCTGTGCGATAATGATTCAGAGGTGTTCCCGTAACATCTCAGCCAACACCCCTGACGTTGTAGTTGGTTAATGAGAGTAGTAGAGAGGTGTTAATTCTAGAGGTTGGCTGGACCTTCGGCCACAGCCTGGAGGAAGCCTTTTTCAACCAAGTTGCTGTGTCAGCAGCTCAAGCTGAACAGCTCACAACTAGGCTACAAGTGTCAACTTTTAGTTTTCATTTTTGGCAGCCTGGGTGATGTTCACAAGCTGGTGGTTAGGGGCCTTCAGATGGCCCACATCTCCAAGAGAAAGGCTAAACAGTTAGCAAGGTGTTGCTCTCTGCAAGCTCCTCTCATATCTATGCAATCTCATGTCACTCACCAACAGCTGCTATGATCTTCGTTCCACTAGATGTTTTGTTCTACTGGGTAACCAGGTCTCGCTTGAAACTTGGCAAAGCAGCTTTCTCTTTTGCGCCCTGGTCATGGAATAACCTCCAGAACACACTAAAGCTTAATAATCTTGTCTCCCTGAGAGAGTTCAAAGCTCTGACTGGAAATTGTGTGAATCGCTACTCCTAAGATGTTTTTTTATAATATGTATCTGTTATCTCTTCTGTTATTTATTATGTTTTATTCGCCAATTGTGTAACTTGTATCTGTACTGGTGTGGTTTCTTGGCCAGGTCTCCCTCGAAAAAAAAGATTTTAATCTCAAGGGACCTCCTGGTTAAATAAAGGTTAAATAAAAATATATAAATAAATGCGCTGGTGCCCACATGCACTTGTGTTTTGTGTAGTGGTTGGAGGCTTTTGTGCTGTGAACCTCAGTTTAATGTGGCCTGTACTCTCTCGCATGTTGAGCACTTCTCTCTGTGGGTGGTGTCCCTCCAGGCAAATGACTCATTTCCCTGGGGAGCCAGTGTGTCATCGAAGCATGTGCTTGGCTATGATTCATAAAGTGTATTACAGATGTTTGCATAAGTCCCATAAACATAACAACGGGAGCCTAAACTAAAGATTAGTCATAAATTATTGTTATTTATTTATAATACATTGTGTCACTTAGGTCTCTAATAATGTATTTTCTTAAGATATGTGGTCATGATGATCAACTTTTGCAACAACTTTGCATTAACATACTATCACATGGCACATTGGTTATTGATTTGCAATTGCATGGTAACTGATTTGTTCAGGAACAATGACAGATGTATGTTATCATTGCATGTTATATGGAGTTGTACTTTTGGGTTATAACTAGGGCTGTCAAACGGTTTAATGAATTGATTTAATCGCATAGTTCGCTGTGATTAATCACAAATTAGACCTAATTAAAGATGTTTTAATTGAAAAAAAACATTTGATTATAAATGTCCTAAAAAATAATCAGCATCAGATGTTTTTATTAACATCTTCTCAGCCAATAACAATTCAGCCAAATATCTATGTATGTACCCCTCTCACTTGTATCTACTGTATTAGCTGGGATGTCCCATATTTTCCCCCCTAAATGCGCCAATTCCTGCAAACCCCCCCAACACCGTGCAGTGGCACACCATCTTTTGTCCCATATTTGTAGTGAGAAAGTTGCCAACCCTAGCTGAGAGTCACAATAACAAACAAACATTCAAAGCAAATAATAATAAGTCCCTTTTTCTGAATTGCTGTACTATAGAAACTTCATAACTTCTTCTTTGATTTGATTTCTCCTCCTGGTATCCCATACAAAGTGTGAGCTCATCAGCTTTACCTTTGGAACGTGTTTGTTTGTTTGTTTGTGATCAAATACATCAGCAACCTCTGAGACTTGGGAGACAACAGAAGAGCGAAACAATCCCAATTTCCCTTTAATTAAAAGTTACAAAAAAAAGTGAAAGGTTTATCCTTACAGCACCAGCCCTCCCCTCCAGTCTCCAAATGCCACTCCAATTACCGAGAGACAAAAAGAGCTCTTCAACTTTAAGAGTGGCCAGACTCAGTAATTTGAGAGAAGGGGCGGGAGAGCGAGGGGAGAGGGAAAGGGAGAGAGGGAGAGAGTTATAGTGTACTACTACTCTTTTCCACTAGGGGCGTTGTGCATCTGGTAGTGAGAAGAGGCTGGAGGAAGGCGCATGAAGGGCTAAGCACATCTTTTTTGGGGGGGGGGTGACAAGAGGGCGTCACCTCAGAGGCCTACCTCCCTGTGGCCCAGCCCCTTCCATAGAGTAGAGGCTGCGAGAGGCTCTCAGGTCCCAAAACTGGAAGACAGTCCCCTTTGAATGGACTGTGTGTCGCGGACTACACCGGTAACATGAGAGCCCTGCGTTTGGTCCTGTGTGCCTTCCTGCCCCTGCTCTGTCTGCTCAGTTCCAGCCAAGGAGGTAAGTGTGCTAAGCCAAATTAGTTTGTCAGCTATTAGTGTCCCCTCTGGCCCCTCCACCTCCTCCCTCCTGTCAAAAATGACACAGCTGTGGTCATGGGAGTGTCAGGCGTGTCAGTCACTTCCATACATCAATCTCATGCTCGCATCAGCTGGCTTGGGTTGATGTGGCTTTTTAAGTGCTGATGTGTAGGATAAATGTACCCTTAACCCCCAGGTCACCAGGCAACATGCCTCAGACCAGAGCGTATGGGGAAACCCACAACTCTGGAACTAGAGTTAAGAGAGTTAAAGAGTTAAATTGACTTATTTGAAACTTTCCTCTCTTAAAAAATGCCTTACACTTTCCTCTTTTTGGCGGTGGCGTTGCCTTTCACACTCTTCACAGCTGTGCTGAGAAATTTCTTTTTTTGACACTTTAGCATGAAAACGGGATGCCACGGGGACGGTCCTGCTGGAAGGGAGGCCAAAAAATTCTCAGTCAGCAGATGTTGCTGTGTGTCAGTCAGTCAGCCAGTCAGTCAGCCAGCCAGTGTGATGTTTGCTCTCGGGTATGGAAGGTTGTGTGGGAGCAGTGTGTGTCGGTGGAGGTCGCAGCGGATTAAATTAGCCTTCTGTGTACTAGGAGGTGAGCTGAGGTCCCTCACGAGGCGGTGAAAGGCTCTCTTTCAGAGGAAGCTCTGTACAGGCGGGCAGGTGAGGCTTCACTTGGCCGACCGAGAGGAAGTGAGATTGGATCGTGGGGTAGAAGGCTGCTGGCTACCCTCTCTCTCTCACTCTCTCGATGTTGCATGGTCCATACAATGAACCCACAGTGCTGTTCGAATCAGCTGCAGCAACAGCAGCACCTCGCTAGTTAAAATGCAGTCCCCCGTCCCCTCAGAAGAGTGTGTGTGTGAGTGTGTATGTGTGTGTGTGTGTGTGTGGCATTTGCCCCTGAGCCCGGTGAAGGGAATGAAGCGATGTCTTTGAAAAGCTAACTGGATCCTACATAGGACTGTACACATGGTGTTTTGGCAGGAGTACCCCTCCTGCCATTGTGCAGATGTTTAGTCGTATTGTGTTCCCCACGCTCCCAGATCCTCAAAATCACATTCCAATTCCAATTATACTAAATGGGCAAACTGACGTGTTAGGGAAAGAGATTGCCACTTGATCATTGTGGAAAACTGCCGGTTAGATCATTTCAGTGGCACAGTATTAAAGCTGAATAAGAGAGATGGATTTACTTTCCATATTCAACTTTCTGATGATCGCCACTTAATGTGTAATCTTTGATCTGCAGTATCCCATTATGTCACTACAATGCAGTGATAGTTAATCAAGAGCTCAACATTGTTTTGCAAACAGTCAATGATGTATCAACTCACCACTAAAATGAGATGAAGCTTTTCGATGGCACTGCACCAGTTTTGCTGGGATTCCCCGACAATCATATTGATTTATATGAGTCTAATTAAACATATTAATGGCAATCGTAACGTCTGGGCATAGAAATGATATTGCTCTGATATATCTAACGCTCTGTGGAGAATAATCCACTAATAATCCACAGACCTAGGATCCGTTTACGACAGCCAGATTCTAAACCGTAACCCCATGATGGACAGAAAGGTCTAGGGGCGACGGTCAACGTCTAGGCGTGACGTCATCCTACTCCATATCTAATGACACACCACAGCCTTTGTGCTAATAGCGCTAACCCGTTGACCCTTAGCTTTTAATGCTAATGTCGACCAGATGTTCAGCAGTGACTGATTGGATATCGGGCCCTCTCTCGCTGTGCAGCACGCCACAAGCTGTCAGTGACACTTCCCAAACGACTTGGAATGTGCATCCCTGACCTTACTTCCTCCCCGGTGTTTACATCTTGTTCCTGTGTCGCAGGGGGCGCCACATGCGTGCCAGCTGTGACTGAGCCATGACCGTAGCCACTATATACCCGATAACATTTGTGTGTTATCGACTGTGTAAATAAGCAAGATGGCAAAATTTCATCTAGCCTATCGCAGGGTGAAGTGGAGCTACTACTACTGTGTTGTTTATCCAACGGGCCTATCGCTAAGCCACGCCCCAAAATAGAAACTGTCCAATCATATAACAGCAAAAGTCACTACAGGCAGAAAACTCAGACAAACAACTCGCTAATATCTGATGGTGAAAAGCTCCTAGACTAAATATTCTTGTCATCTTTAAAAAAAAAAAAATCTATTACTTGCTGTGGTAAATCAGAAATCAGAAATTCGCCAACGCCCACCATAAGTCATTGAATGTGACATTCAGTCACGGTCGGAGAGTCAGTCACTGTCAATTAAGCGTTGTTTGTTTGTCCGAGTTTTCAAAGGGGCCGTGGCTTAGCGATAGGAGGGGGCGTGGCTTAGCGATAGGTCCATTCCTCCTTCAGATCTACACAAGTATCAATAGTTTAGAGGCTAGAGGTTGTTTCTGGATGGGGTTGTAGACGCTTGTGCAGATCTGAAAAGATTGCACAGGTGTCTGTTTGGAAGAGTTGTCTCTGGGCAAACAATCTGTGATTCTTAGTAGTTTACCCCACGGACTTTCCTCAACAGTGACATGGTGAGGACTAGGTAATGAGACACACAGCTCATTAATTAGGCAACAATTGTTGTTGTAGTATCAGGCTCCTTCGGGAGACATTTGTGGTATAAAATACAGAATTGAAATTGGGTTGGAAGAAACGTTTCTCCTTGGGGTGAAAGGGTCTATGGGCATTAGGGAAATGGTGAATTACAATGATCGAATTGTAATACATTGTATCAATGATGTTCACTCTTCATTGCCCAAACAGAATGCTGCCTGCCGCCTGCAACAACACATTGGAAAAAAACTCAATATAAATCACACCTAATTATTTCTCTGGCGTGTTGAGTCTTTGAGAAATCACTTGTTCCAGAATGTTGTTGGTACTTTGAATTGAATGTTTTAGAGGGGATTTGCATTCCAAGACGGTAGAGGCCATTATCTCCCGTGGCGTATTATGTCGCTATGGTGAAGGGCTAAACAAATATGGATTATGCCGAGTTTCTTGGAGCATCTGCACCAAAGAGCCCATGTGTTCTTTTGGGAAGTTGGCAGGGTGAACAGCAGCATGACTTAAAGTGTCTGCACACAAGATTAATAAGGGCCAATATTTGCATTGGGAATCGACGAGATTGAGTTTGTTGGTGGGTTATAGAGTGCTCTGGCTGATGCATTTTGGTGACCTCTGCTTCACCTCTCAGTTTAAACAATGCTTATGTTATGACTTCGACCGTAGTAAATGCAGTTGGTGTAAATCCAAATATTTAGTTCTGCTTAACAGACAAGGTTTGAATACAGTCCTCCTAATCACATCTCTGTCAGCTGGGTGCAGCTGGGTAAAGGTTGTGAGCGGGGCCCTTTCCCAGCGCTCTGTTCCTACACCCTTTAGCTTGCAACGATATGGAAATAAGGACTTCATAACATTGCAGAGCACAGGTGAAAATCAATGGTTATGTCTAATTAAGTACAACCTCGCCCTTTTCTATTCCCATCTGCTTTCTTTTCTTGCCGTCAGATCAAGGAAAGCAAGTTTGAGCAAGTTTGTGTTTTATTAATGACCTTTTTGGGCTGAGGCCGGAGGCAATGTCCAACGCGAGAATCCCAAGTTCTTAAATTGGACCGTGCCCCGGTATAACTTCATCTCGGCTCCAGATGGATGGAGGTGTTTTTATCGACAGAGCGGTGTTTGTGATGTAGGCCCCTGTCCAGAAACAACCCCTGGCCCCCTATACCTCCTACACTTGAGTTAGGTTTAAGATAGGTATTGGCACGTATTGAATGAACCCTCTTATCCTGTTCTTTGTTGGGGATTTTTTGCAATGTTGCTTGCACCTGTCTCATCCTGTCCGACCTTCAGAAGTGTTTGGGAGTGGTTCATAATAACTTGGCTTGGCAAGTGACCTCTTGAGCACAGTTTTTGGATTAGCTTAGCATCATCTGAGGCTAAAATGCAAAACTCGTCCCCAGTTTCAGGGCTGATAGAGACCAGGGTTAGGGTTAGTTCATCCTGCAGCATCTACTGGCAGATGTGAAACAGTCTTTCCCACAGTGCTCTCTGCGGCTGTCAACGCTGGGCTGCTCAGATCATATTTATGTGGATGATCTCCGCATAGCCGGCAGCCCACACACAGACCTCATTTAGCCCCAGGAGTGGAGACAGGAAAAAAAGTTCCTGTACACAAACAAAAGAGTCCCAGACTCTCTATCCTGGAAGTTGGGAGATCAAAGGGCATCTTGTGGTATGCACCAGTGTTGTTCTAACCTCTAATATGTCAATCACATACAGATACAGACTACTTAAAAGAGGTTGGGTGGGTAGCAGCTTATTTTTCCCCTGAAGGTGAGTCGGTCAATGAGATCACGTAGTTTTAAAGAGATGCCCACCCTCTATGGTCTTTACGGACGTCTCCCAGGGCCGGTCGCCTAGGGCGCCAAATGCATTTAAATAATTTTGTCTCTATGAATTTCATGTCTCTATGAAAATATGTCTCAGCCTACTGTCTATTTTTGTCTTGAAACCATTGTTGTCCATATTTTTACTGTTGAATGTGTGGGTGGTGATGAGGCAGTACTGGTGGCTTAATGTGGTGGTGGTGGTGGTGGTGGTGGTGGCGCCCCTAAAAAAAATTTGTTGGGGGGGCCCATCAAATCATACTCTCGCCTAGGGCACTTAAATGCCTAGGACCGGCCCTGACGTCTCCGATGTGTTCAAGAAAATGTACATTACTTTACCTCTAAGTAATTTCATATTGTGTTTCTTGCCAACATAATCAGTAGTTTTATAACTGATCTTATCATTCTCACACCAGATGACATGCATAAAACCACACCTTTTTCAAAATTGCATTTCTGACTCACTGTTGCATAACTGATATGACATGTCTGCAGTGTTGGGATGATTCAGCAGCTTGTGTTAGCAAAAGGCTGAGGGTTTTACACAAACATCTGGAGTCTGGTTTGTAAGTGGTGTGGCCAATGCTGTAAGCTTTATTCAAAATGTCGCTCTGCGTTCATGCCTAATATAGACAAAACTGCTTCTGTTAGCAGCTGAGAAAGCTAGAAGCAGAAATGCTATCGCAATTACTAGTGAATAAAAATTCGAAAAATGCCATATTTCACTGTTATTGTAACAACACAACGTTGTGTTTAGACTACTGTGGAACCCACGAGAACTTTTGTGAAATGTTGCTAAGTTAAAGCCTTAAAGTTTGATATCAACTATATGATGAACTATATCAAGCATTATGCTCAAACTAGACATGGCCAATCTAATGTAGATGATATGATAGACATAAATCTTTTAAGATGTACTTGAACGGGCATACATTGCACAGATTTCCAGGGATTTTCATTCTGTTGCTGCTACAAACACAGACAGCTTTGGCGGTACCTCACATGTTCTTATGACTCATTGAGTTCTTCTCTTTATAGAAGAGAAACCAAACGAGTTCTACCAGGGTGAGTCCCTCATGGCCAGAGTAAATGTGACTCATACACTCATGAGACCACTGTGGTAAATCTTGGGATATCAAACTGCTAACTAGGGATGAATCTTTCGAGGGAGAGGACAATTAAGGATTCTAAAGTATCATTCATGGGGTTAGAAGCCCCAAGCTATTTCCATATCATATTTTTTTGCACTTTTACTGCTGTGGAGACCAAACCAAATTGTGTTACAGAGCATATCATCTGTCTATTTCCATTTCTAATGTCTATACACAGTAATGGGAGGATGTAATGCTAAAGGTATGACAACCAAGACTATGTCCAATTGTCAACCATTGCTGGACAATGTGATGTGACAGGGTTTGATGAAAAGGTCCGCAAGTCTGGCAACGTCATTTGTCAGTTTGTTCCAGATTATGAACGGTAGATTGTAAGCAAATGATGTATCAATAGATCAATAGATGTATAAGTGGTTAGGGTCACGGTCAGGGCATCACATGGACTCTTCAGGACTACACTCTACTGTATGAGCCAAGTCTACACTAGCCCTATCAATGTGTCCCTTCACCAAAACCACAATATAACAACAACACGATTGTCTGCTAAATTCTCACTGCCGTCTTCAGCTGACCTGAATATGACACATGACTGTCTCATTGTGGGTCTAGCAGCAGACGGCAGGCGATAGGTTACTATATTATGCTGACACAGAACCATATCAATGCCAACGTCTTGTGTGGAAATCTTCATCAGAGCCGACGAAGACACTGAGGTGTCCTTGGTAGTTTTGCGGCCCACCCGGTCTCTTCAGACAGAATCAAAGAGGCTGAGGGGAGCCCTGGGCCTGGGCTCTGGCAGCCACTGACAGTCATGAATAGATTGCGCCGGATAAATATAGCCCAACACTAAGCGCATTGCTTCACATGTCACTGAGGAAAAGGCCTGTTTGAGAGCTATGGGGGAGTGGGAGAGTTGGGGCGGGGTGGGGTGGGGAGGGGGGGTTTCTGTGGTTCAGATCCAAGTGTTTGGGGGCCACAGCCATGGCGTCATCCCCCAGCCACGAAGGCTTTAAATAACAGCAGGAAATGGTCTGTCCCATGGAGCAGGGCTTGACTAAGCTGTAACCCGCGTCAGTAGCTGAGAGGGAAACGTGTCTACCTCACATGCAGTGTTGAGTCTGGGTCACATGACACCTGCCTGTCAGACGACAGACCAAACCCTCGCTAGGCTAATGAAATGCAGTGGGGCAATGACGTCTTTATAATAATAATAATAATAATAATAATAATAATGCATTTTATTTATGGGCGCCTTTCAGAGCATAATTTAAAAACAAGCATCCGATTCAAACAGGTTCAAACAGTGATTCAAACGAACAAAAACAAACAAAACAAGACAAAACAAAAGACTTAAAAACAACCGTCAGTTTAAAAAACGGCAGTTTAAAAATGTGGGTTTTCAGGCAGGATTTGAAGGTGGAAAGAGAGTCAGTGCTGCGGATGTCTTGTGGGGGGCAGAGTGACTGAAGGCTCTACCCCATAGTGGTCAGGCGGGCAGAAGGTATAATGAGTTGAAAGGCCGCGGAGGAACGGAGAGTGCGAGAGGGAGTGTAGGTGTGAAGGAGTTCAGAGAGATATGGGGGTGCAAGATTGTGAAGGGCCTTGAAAGTGAGTTGATTGTGTGCTGATGTGCAGCACTTGATAGTTGCAGTTTTGTCTTCTAAAGTAACATTTGAATCTTCTAAAGTAAATAAGTGGGTTTTCCAATTGATCAAGCATAATGTACTACATATAACAGACATCTAATAACACGTCTGTTATTGAAATGATGTTGGCTTGTTAAGTATACAAGTAACACATGCATACAATTTAGTATAAATCTCATTAAAAACAATTTATGCATGCTGATAATGATCGATGTTAACTATGTAATACTATCTTGATTATCTGTCTCTTTGGCCAATAGAGCGCAGCTTACATAGTAAAGTAATTTAAAGCCAAAATGAAAATAAGTGTTAGATGACAGAAGAAGTCATGGCGGTTTGGTGTGAACTGTTTGCTGTTCCGATGCTGAAATAGGGCCAAGATAATTCTGGAATATTGGAATTTACCACATGACCCAGTGCATCAGATCACAGTGTTGCCAAATATGTTAGGAATCATCCAGTATAGCAGGGGTCGGCAATTAGGTTTGGCCTCGGGCCAAATTTTTTTTGAGCCACTAGATGGCGGGCCCGAACTTTTTTTTTTTTTTTTTTTTTTTTTTCCTTTCCTAACACCAGGGGAGCCACCCCTCCTAAATTTCGTTGTTTGGTACCTGTACTGTAGCAATGACAATAAAGACCATTCATTCATTCCATTCATTCATTCATTCATTCATTCATTCATAAGTAATTGATTGTTAAAAAATGTGACACGTTCTAATGCTTTGACTTTTCTTTCGAAAAATGTACATCGCTAGTCAACTAACACAGCTTGTTTTGTGAGCCTGCTAACAATGTAAAGTAGTGTTGTAGTTAACTAGGTAACAATGTAAAGTAGTGTTGTAGTTAACTAGGTAACAATGTAAAGTAGTGTTCTAGTTAACTAGGTAACAATGTAAAGTAGTGTTGTAGTTAACTAGGTAACAATGTAAAGTAGTGTTGTAGTTAACTAGGTAACAATGTAAAGTAGTGTTGTAGTTAACTAGGTAACAATGTAAAGTAGTGTTCTAGTTAACTAGGTAACAATGTAAAGTAGTGTTCTAGTTAACTAGGTAACAATGTAAAGTAGTGTTGTAGTTAACTAGGTAACAATGTAAAGTAGTGTTGTAGTTAACTAGGTAACAATGTAAAGTAGTGTTGTAGTTAACTAGGTAACAATGTAAAGTAGTGTTGTAGTTAACTAGGTAACAATGTAAAGTAGTGTTGTAGTTAACTAGGTAGCAGTCCAATCCATTACATTGCAGTATTTTGGCTTGACTAGCAAGTTTGTGTTGTGATTCTCAACAACGTTGAAATGTAGTTTCACCCTTTTCCATAGTTTTGAATAATAAATGTGTGGACTGACGATGTAGCGCAGCCTAGCTTATTCTAATAATTATTTAACATACTTTCATTCTGAATGATTCCCCCCTCCTCCCAGACAAGGTCACATTATTATTGGATTGGTTGTTTGCCTGCCGGGTGAAGTTAGCTAAACATTTAACCTGCTAACTAGCAAGAGAAACATCATGTCACTCTCCAAAGGTGTAAAGAGGAAAGTTGACGGTGAAAACAGGGCATTTAAAGAGGAATGGACAGCGAACTATAATGTTCATCCTACCTGGTTTCATCAACGCAAAGCCGTTGTGAGACTCACATCTTCCGTGCTCACAATGTTCCCTTTCTATACATGCGAGTCGTCCTTTTCCTCAATGAATGTGATAAAGACGCACGAGAGGAATCGATTGATGCAAAAAAAAACTTGAGAACTGCCTGCGGATTAAAGTGACGTCCATATAACCAGATATCAAGCAAATACTGACCGATGGGAGATGCCACTTTTCACATTAAGTGAGTACCAAGCCTGTCGTTATTGTATTTAATAACCTAATTGTATTTTGTATATTTTGAATGAATGGCTCATTGTAATTATTATCCCTAATAGCGTGTTTGCTCTGTCGTTTCAGGAGCATAGGCCTATGCACCACCACCCCTCGCATAAGCGGATTACTTTTCTTTCTTTTATTTTTTTCACCGATTTTGTTGTCAATGTTTTTCAGAATATTAAACTGAATTTGCTTTGTTACTGTTCATATGTGTGTGGCAGTCACATATACGTAAACATTACGTTTGAATTATTTACTGAGCTGGTGTTATTTTTTTCAAACCACACACGGCTATTTCAGCACTACACGTTGTCCACCTACTTATGATTCACTATGAGGGGTTCAGCGTCAGTGCGCTTCGGTGCACCCCGCTGCCTGATTGTCTGTCCCTGTGTCATTCACTCTCAACATGGATAAAAGTACAATAAGCATTATTCAGGTGGAGGTAGATTCTCTATTCGGACATTATAGGCGCTATATGTGGGACTGTCGGTCCGATATTGTAAAAAAAAAAAAAAAAAAAAAAGTGGATTCTCAAAATATTCTGCTGGGCCAAATATTATTGGTGATGGGCCAGCAATGGCCCGCGGGCCGCCTATTGCCGACCCCTGCAGTATAGGGTGCTTGGTGGCGTAATACACTGAGTGTTGACCATGTAACAGCTGGGTTCCCGGTTCGATTCCAGCCGCGGACATACAGTATCCTGCATGTCATCCCTTCTCTTTCTCTCACCCACCCTTCCTGTCAAATCTCTACTGTCTCTGTCACAATAAAAAGAAAAATATGAGTTGAACTGCTCCACTCAGAAAAAATTATGTATAAATATGTATTGGGGATTGCTAATTTACTGCGTGTGAGTAATCCTCCACCCATAACACTGGTGCTCTCCCTCTCACCATTAAGAGAAAATCAACTACTGCTCTCGATGCAAAGGAAAACTGAGAGAGATGAAACACATTTGTGGTGTCTTTGGCATACAGTCATAGTTGACTGAAGAACATCCCCTATTTTAGTGTTGGTATTCATCCCAGCTGATTTATCCAAACTAACCACTGGTGATATTCAAACACAAATGTCAGCGTCTCATACACACCAATGATATCGCAGCTCCTTTGATGCATTCTCTGGTGACTGTTTGTTATCAACATTGTACGTCTAAGTAATTAACATGGTATGTATTTCCTCAGCTTTTCATGTGGCTGCACATAATACCTTATAAGGGTGTCTTATAGTGCATTCTAACAACTGCTATAAGCTCCCATCACATCACAATAGTTATGAGATCCTTAGCCCTACTTATTTGTCATTGTATGTGATCACACACAAAATAATAGGGATTGAGCTTTCTAAGCGTTCTACTTTTTGGAATGATAGTATATGGTTGAAGTCTGTTCCTGTTGAAAAAATGTGGTTATAGATAGATAGAAAGATCGATTTGAGGTTGGAGGAATTGAGAAAAACACATTATTATTTTTCACCCATGTATTCTTGGAATTTCACATTGTGAAACGAGAAGGACATTGTGAAATATCACTCCAGTCCAACAAGATGGAATATATAACATTGCAGAAAAGGTTTGGATAGCCATGGACTGCACTTACACAGCGTCTTATTCCAAAGCGCTTTACAATTCACTTTATACAATGTATTTTTCACACAGCTAAATATTAGAAATGATTTAAAATAGGATTTGATTTCAGTCCTTGTTGCTACACAAGCAAAACAACAACTTCACGTTTAAATGTGTCCATTGATCTGTATTTGTTTCGCTACAGCCTTCTATGTTCTAGTCAACTGGGAACCATTCAAGCACTCAAATTATAACTACCTCTCAGATGTTTTTTTTTTTTTGGTGGAAGCCATTATTCTTCTCATCAATGAACGTCCTTTCAGTTTAGATTAACTGAAATATTGACCTCCTTGCACAATGTCAGGTACTGCAACAGATGTTCTCAAGATTAAACGTACACTTCAAAAAGTCAAGCCTAAGTGAAATTCGGTCCATATTTGAATGGAAACACGATTTGTATTCCCCATAGTCTCACAGAAATTCAAAAGGATATTTATTGGAATGGAACGTTCAGGCGTTACCTGACATCTGTCTTTGGCGTAAGCTGGTTAGCATTCCAGAAACATTCTGTGGTCTCCAAGTGAACACGGTCGTGGACTGATACTGGGAAAGCTCTGCTCAACAGTCAAGTCAAGGAACACAGTGCCTACTCAGCATTTGAGGGTCGAAGGGGAATTTGACTAACATTGGAACAACATTTTGGTTGTGTGCTTGTAGTTCTAGCTGTCATTTACCACAGAAACGTTCGGTCTTTGCAGAAAGATAGCCAACCCAGTAGCATTTAGTTTAGTCCTCACAGAGACTCGTCAGGGTAGCAACGTCAATGTAAGTAACTGGGATTGAATCCAGATCCCCCTGCTTTATCCTGCTGAAATGCCCAGGCATTTGGTCAGGCAGCCAAAACATGAGTTCAAGTCTCCAAAATACATATGGATCTGACAGATATGCATGATTCATTCACAAATCAGGATAAGCCTTCACCTTCCACAAAGGGAAAGGATAAATTCAGATGTTTTGAAACAGATATTATTTGTGACAGGGTCTGGTTAAAAAGTCCTCAAGTAGGGGCATGGTTAAAGTTGAAGAAGTTATGCTTATTTGAATGTTGGTACACCTCAAACAAATAGGGGAGAAACGCACTTTGAATCAAAACACACAAAACAACTAATAGCTGGCGCTGAAAAGGAACATCGCTATGAACATCTAACTGCATGTTTAGTACCACGCGTATCACAACACGCTGATAGAACATCAACATGCTAAAAACACATAGCTACACATAATTAGATGATCACACAGTCCTTGCTTTTGAGCACGTCCTAAAGCATAAGTTTGTTGACAAGCCATGTATCACTTACCCAATAGCCTATGGCAGATGAGACAGTGAATCTATAGTATTTAGTGATCCTAAAACTGTTGTTTGTTATATCGAGTGGGCTCTTCAACGTTCAACTTTCGTGATATTAAATATTAAATAAAAAACTATTAGGGAGAAATACCAGTTATTTAAAACGTGCTCTGGAATACCGACAGTGGTCTGTGTCTGAATCCATTCTTAACAGTCACAGCAGCACATCACTGAAGAATGGGTCTGGTTGGAAACAACAGAAAAGTGGTCCAGAAACTGTCTACTGACAGGTCAGAATAAAAAATGCGTAGCATTTATCGATGATCTAGTAACTGTTGCCATGTTTTCCTTGTTACAGAGATATTTCCTCTCCTCTGAATTCATAAAAGTTTGAAATGATACAATATTTAACAGCTGAGGAAAACAGCCCAAGGCTTGGAGTGAGTGACTGAGAATGACCTCACCATTACTACACTAGAAGTAAAACCATTCGTCTTGCCGAGTGAAGGCTTTGAAAGACCTTGGTCCAACTGTGTCTTTGAAAAACTAAAAATAGGTGGAAATGTTTTGCACTGTACATACATATACATTCCACATATGGAATGTGGAATAGGACCATTATAATTCTTTTTTTTTTTTTTAAATGCATTCACTCATTCATACATATTGGCCTTATGGAAATTGATTTGTGCAGTGAGGCTGGTCCATAGCAAATATTATTATGAAACCCTGGTGGTTGGTATGTCATTGGATATATTCAGACCAAGTAATGTAATCATGTATGAACAGTACGACCCACAACAGTCGCAGTCAATATAGAATGGTTAATTTTGTTTGTAGAGTTGTCTGAGATTTTAAATTAAATGCAGATGTGCACTGTGCAGCTGTTGGGAAGTTAAGAGCTGCAGGCCACACAACACACATAAAGCACCCTGCGTAAGTAATCCTCACACTAGCGGCAACCCTTTAAACTGTCACCTACAGTATACATCTATATTTTAACATCTTGGGAATATCACAGATTAAGACCCCTTGAAGTCATACCGGCACTTGGGAATGTGATCAAGCAAATACAAATCTAATAACAGCACAAACCAGAAAGTGATACTATACTAATATATCCTAATATCACTAATATCTCCACTAGAGAGTGTACTGTAGTTTGAGGTGAAAAGTTCACCTATCACTTGTCTTTGAAAGTAACATGGCTGGGCATACACATCCTGTAACATGTACCTATAATATGTACGTGATATAATGAGTTATTAAATTGCAAATGTGAGAACTACAGATGATGTACAAGATATAGGGCCCTATTATGCACTTCATAAGTCTTAAGCAATAAGACGAGGCGGTAGATCTAAACTTAAGACGTGGAGGCGTGGTCAAGGCCACTTTGCTATTATGCGTGCGGTAGTGGGCGCCTAAAACCCGGCGCTAAGCCCAGAAATTAGTCATGGGTGTGTTTTGGGCGTCTTCTCAATCAACCCAATCAGCGTGCCAGGTGCCATTCCCTTTAAGAACCGGCTGCGTTAAGTCATTAGCGCTATGCTATTATGGAAGTCCTAAGAAGGAGGTCAGAGCGCTTCTCTGCAGAAGAAAGTAACAAGCTCGTGCATGAGGTCAAGGCTCGTCAGTTCCCAATCTTTGGAACGGCGCGAAATCCTCCCCGAGCCGAGGTGGTGAAACAGGCGTGGGAAGAAGTAGCAGCGGCCGTGTTTGAAAACGTGCATGAAGTCTAGCGCCTAAGAACTTTTCAAACCACTTCTTAGCGCTAGGCGCAAACTCAGATCGCATAATAGCAGGGGCGCCTAACGCACTTCATTAACATATGAACACTCCCACAATGAGTAATATATGCACGGGAGTCTTACGTCTTATGTGTGGGCACCTAGGGACACCTGCATAATAGCAGTAGCGCGTATGAAGCGCATAATAAGGGTGGCGGTAGGTCTTAACCTGGCGGTGCGTCTTAATTAAGACTTAAGACGGCAAGTTAAGAAGTGCATAATAGGGCCCATATACTACGACACACCCTAGTAAACAAAGAGTCCAAAAGACGTCCTCAGGGAAACCTTCAGGGAAAACATCAGTGTACTGTAGTATGAGATGAAAAGTTATAAATGTGACCCAACATCAAAACAGCTTTGTGCTCATATGAAGCAACAGGTCTGTAAATATATACTGTTGAGTTATGTAACTCCTGCTGTGCTGTTGTTGTTTGCCATTAGCTATTTATATCACATTTGAGTCCGCTGCCAAACTGAATGCATGGTTATATTTAATTTCATTTATTTTTTAACAAAACCTCCTCGTTAAACTTGACTGTTAACATGTTGGTCCTGCCACATCAGTTGACTGTAGCTGTTAACAATAAAATACATTATTATATGTAGTGCCCTGCATAAGTAGTGGAACAGTGAAGCAATCATTTTTTTTCTTTTGGCTCTATACTCTAGTATAGAGTACAGCTCTAACAGTTTGGATTTGAAATCAAACAACAACTATGAGGTTGAAGTAGAGATGCTTTTATTTGAATGTATTTGTGTACGTAATTGCCTTCACCAGATAGAAATTAGAGATAGAAACACTTTTTTATACATAGTCCCCATATTTTAGGGCACCAAAAGAATGCTATTGGTGTCTGTCAACATGTGAACCAAAGAGACTTCAATGAAAGTCAAGAAAACCATTATGACCCAGTAAACAAATAGTCCGGGAAGCCGGAATGTGGGTCCAGAATCTTCTGTAGTCCATAAGACGTTCTAAAGATGTCATCTGGACGTCCTAGAAAGACGTCATCTGAACCCACATTCCGGCTTCCCTGAGGACGTCTTTTGGACTCTTTGTCTACTGGGGAGGCTGAAATATCAGAAATATCAGAAACAAACATAGGCTTGCCAGAATCAACAGTTTGGAACATCATTAAAAATAACAATAAAGCACTGGTGAGCTGAGCGATCCCGAATGGGCTGGTCAGCCAAGGAAGACTTCTATGCTGGATAACCAAAGAGGGCCATAATTAAGAAACAACCACAGTAAACAAAGAGTCAAAAAGACGTCCTCAGGGAAGCCGGAATGTGGGTTCAGATGACGTCTTTCTAGGACGTC